>NW_026594143.1:1468155-1545751 GCF_907164565.1 Psammomys obesus | reverse complement strand
AAAGAAAGAAAGAAAGAAAGAAAGAAAGAAAGAAAGAAAGAAAGAAAAACTGGTGGTGGTGGCACATACTTTTAATCTTTAATCTCAGGAGGCAGAAGCAAGTGGATCTCTGTAAATTCAAGGCCAGCCTAGTCTACAGAGTTCCCGGGTAGCCAGGGCAACACAGAGAAACCCTATTGTTTTGTTTTGTTTTGTTTTGTTTTGTTTTGTTTTGTTTTGTTTTGTTTTGTTTAAAAAAAAACAAAGAAAAAAAAACAAACTGCTGGGCATGGTGACACACCCCTTTAATCCTAGCACTCAGGGAAGCAGAGGCAGATCTCTGTTTGAGGATAGCCAAGGTTACGAAGAGCAACCTGGTCTCAAACAAACAAACAAAAAGAATAAAAGAAAAAAGAAACAAACAAAAGAAAGAAGGCTGTGAAAGCCATGAGGAACAAGACAGTAAATAGCACTCTTCCATGGCCTCTGCTTAAGTTCCTGCCTCCAGGATCCTGCCTTGAGTTCCTGCTCTGACTTTCTTCAATGATAGACTGTGTGACTGGGACATGTAAGCTGAAATAAGCCCTCTTTCTCCTCTCCGTTGCTTTTGGTAATGGTGTTTTTATCACAGCAATAGAAATCTAAGACAGTAGATGTAGAAATTAGTTCAGTAATGGATTAGATGTTCAGGGTTTTATTAAATGCACTGGGTTTTATCTCCAGTAGTGGCAAAAAAGAAAAAGATTAACAACAGCAGCAAAAATCTATCCTAGCATATCCTGATAGAAATTAGGCTGGGCACATGCCTGTACCTCAGCCCTTGGGGAGGCAGATCTCTCTGAGTTCAAGGTCGGCCTGGTCTACAAAGCAAGTCCAAGACAGCCAAGGCTACACAGAGAAACCCTGTCTCAAAAAAACCAATGAAAAAAGAGAATCGTTTTACAGTTTCCAAATAAAAGTTCCCAATAAACAAAAGAAACAACTTTGAATAGTTAACAGCAAGGCTACTATGCATAGAATATCTTTAATCCAAAGTACTTTTCATCAGAAGTGTCTCGGGTTTTTGTTTTTCTCGTTTACATATATCAGCAAGGAGATATCATGGGGGAGAGCTGAGACTGTACAAGATACAACACTTGTACAAAGCCCTGGGTTCTTTACTAACACCACAAAAAAAAAAAAAAAAAACAGCATGGTGATGCACATCTATAATATCTGCGCTGGGAAGTGGAGGCAAGAGAACTAGAAATTCAAAGTAACTCTTTAGCTATGTACTGAGTTCAAGGCCAGTCTAGGCTATCAGACACTGTCTCTAAAAAACTGAAATTTCTTGGAGACACATACACCTTAAACACAGAATCTAAAGGCAATTTTCAATTATTCTGTGCCTGTAACAATTTTTTTTGCAGTGTAGAATTTTTTTACTTGTGACATCATCTGGGCACACAAAAGTTTCCAGGTTAAAGCATTAGATTAGGATGTTCAATAAGTCCTGAGGAAAGGAACTGACTATGTTTTCAGCCAAATTCCTCTCTCCAACCACTCTTATGTAAAAATATTTCTTTTCTGGCAAACTATTGCTAAAAATAAAAATTAGGGGTTATGGTAGAAACTAATTCAACATCTTCAAGGTCCAAGGGATGGTTAGGTAGGAAGAAGAAAAACGGGAAAAGATAGGATAAACAAAAATCAAATCAGAATAAAGGCTGCAAAGTAAACATAACAAAGTAGGGTTAAACAGGAAACTGATCAAAACTTATGAACAGTACTAAGAAAATTGATGATTAGGCTAGGAACTGTAAGTTAAAACCTAAGAGGAGCTGGAAAGATGGCTCAGTGGTTAAGAGCACTATTTGCTCTTCCTAAGGACCCGAGATCAATTCCCAGTACCCACATAGCAGTTCACAACTGTCTGTAACTCCAGGCCTGACACTCTCAAACCAATGCACATAAAATAAATTTAATAATAATAATAATAATAAAAAGAACAAGTGCAAAACAAACAAACAAACAAAAAAAAAAAAACCTAAGAAGAAAAACCTAAGGAACTAGCTCAGAACTAAGACATCAATTTTAAGATAGGGGCACTGGAAAAAAAACCAAATACACGAAATGTGCTACAGGTCTCATTCTGAATGGGTAAGATCAAAAGAGCTATTATTTAACTTTGGTAACACGATAAAGTTTAATTACACTATCAGTTTAGGAAAAAGTGGGGAGTAAATGTATAATGAGATGGTAGAAATTTGACCAGAATACTAGTTGCTGTAAGGAATGTGAATGTGTCAAATTTCCCTGGGGTGAGAAAGGATAATATAGTTTCATAATGTAGCCCAGGCTACTCTTAAATTTGCAGCAATCTCCCATTTCCCAAGTGCTGGGAACATGGGTATGAGCCATTTTCCCTGCTTGAAAACAACAAAATAGATCTCAAGTCTTCTTTACTTCCAAAAGTACTTAGTTGCAACAAAAAGAATGTGATGGCTAGAATGAATCAGGTCTCAGTATTTTTACTCAAGAACTTCCATCTCCCTAACTTCCTTGGCAATGGAGCCCTAGGACTGGTTATAGACATACAATGAAAGAAAAAACATCACTCAAAGGTAAACATCTATAGCCAGATGTGGTGGCGCATGCCTTTGATCCCAGCACTCAGAAGGCAGAGGCAAACAGATCCCTGTGAGTTCAAGGCCAGCCTGGTCTACAAAGCAAGTCCAGGACAGCCAAGGCTACACAGAGAAACCCTGTCTCAAAAAAGAAAAAAAAAAGTAAGCATCTATTTCAAAGAGAAGAAAGAAGAGTGCCAGGACAAAAGGGAAACAGGGATACAGTCAGTCACTACTCTACACTCAGGATCCTCTGGCCATTGGCTTTATTACAGTTTCTAAGGAAAAAATACATAGCACTATGTAGCTGGAAGATCAGAGCTCTTATTCTGCCTCAACACCTACCTAGCTATATGATTTTGAAGAACTGTTTTTGTTTTAGAGAGGTGAGTTGTCCAGACTGGTCTGAAACTCTGGCTCAAACAACCCTCTTGCCTCAGTGTTCCAGCTTGAAATATACACCATCACATACAAACATGACTAAAGAAAATGTTTTCTTTAATTCCTGAGGCCCAATGCCTGCATCTACTAACATGTAGGCCTATACTCAATTCTCATGTCAGTATCCAATACAGAGTCCTCCTTAATTTATCTCTCATCTTCCATACTTTCTCCCCCAAAAATGTCCCTGTATACCCACAGCTACACTGACTTCATCTGCCCTCCCTCTACTTCTCTGACATCTAACTTACCTTCATGTCCTCTGGATCACCATATATAGGTGATCAGGAGCAACTGGCCAACCTCCCACCCTTAGCTCTCTCAACAACAAAGCTTAACTTGTAAAGATTTCTCAAAAGATGGATGTTTTTTTTTTTTTCTGGCGCATTAATATTAAAGCCAGAAGAGAGAGGAAGTGTCCTCCAGACTCACCGTTGTCATATTGGAACTATATCCACCCCCCTCACACACACAAACATTTCTTAGAAAAGAAAAAAAAAAGACATAAAAAAAACCAATAAAATTCTGGCTGCTCTTCTGGGATCCCTATTACTCTGTTGTCTGTCACTGAAGAGTCACTTTTCCTCATTGACTGAAGTGCATGGCTCACAGTTTTAGTTTCCAACCAAGTTCAGTCACCATCGTGGAGGTCGCCTGGTGGTCGTTCCAATAACCTGGGTTTGTCACTTCCTTGATATCTTCACCTCTACAGATCTCCACGCCATCTCAGCCACCCAACCATCCACTTATGACAATACTGAAGGGGGCACCCCCGAAATGTCCTGGATTTCTGAAAGGGGTTTCAGACACCACTCTCCCATCTTTAAGTTCATGTGTCCAGTCTCCTAGACACTCAAACCTTTTACTCATTATTTATTTACCCAGCCATCTCTTTTTCCTCTGTTGCCTCACCAGGATACCTTTACTATTATTAATCTTCTGGCTAGCAAGCAGGTTGCTTCCAGATTACAAACCTCTGCCACTTACACTTGCAGTTATTTGCTTTTGGGTTTGGGGCTTTTTTGAGTTTATTGAGAACCGGGGCTCACTTTTAATCCCAGACTCCAACTCATAGCAGTTCTGCTGATTCAGCATCTCAAGTGCTAGGATTACAGTTAATAACTTTCACATCCAGCTAATACTTTGCTTTTTTAAGTCTTGTATGTGAATGTAGATGTGACTCATGTGCTATACATGTGTATATGCATGTGTGGGACGCAAGTACATATGGAGGCACATGTGCATGTGTGTGGAGGCCCAAAGTTTACATCAGTGCCTTCTTCAATTGCTCTCTACTTTATTGGAACAGGGTCTCTCAATTGAACCCTGAACTTACTGACTTAGGTAGCAATACCTAGCCAGTTTATCCCCAGAGACTGCTATCTCTGCCTCTGTAGTACACAGTAACAAGAGGTTACCATGCCTGCCCAGCTTTTATGTGGGTACTTGGAATCTGAACTCTAGTCCTCATGCTTACATGAAAGGCATTTTATCTACTAAGTTGGGTCCCCAACGTAGGTCTTTATTTTCTTTTTTGAGCAGTGTCTCAATATGCAACTCAGGTTGGCCTAAAACTTGCAGTAATCTTGCTTCTATCTCCAGCATTCTGGGATTAGAGGTGTGACTCAACATGCCTGGTCACTGTAAACTTTTTAAATTATACAACACTATCCCTTTTAAATAGCCATCCAAAACTGATCAACTAAAATTATATGGTGATAAAGCTCACTTATAGATCACCTGCCTAGTACATACAAGGTCCTGAGTTTTGCTACCCAGCATCACAGAAAATGTACCTAAACACTCTGGAAGGCTTCCCCAGCAGGGTGTGTTGGCTCATGCCTCTATCTCAGCCTTGGGAGGCAGACATAGGAGAACTGCTACAAGTTCGAGCCTCCTTATATAGTGAGTTGGAGCTGCCTCAGCTACAGAGTGAAATACTACTTACAATAAGAATAAAAAAATTCATAAGAAAGGGACAAGCCCTGAAAGCTGAAAGAACAGCCATTCATCCACACAGTCTGTTTCAGTTAAGAAAAATCTAACATTCAGGAATTGGGCAATGTGGTGGAAGCATCCTTAAAGGAGCTAAATCCAAGGAGCAAGAGTCTGAACGTTGGCAGAGTGTTTTGAAACAAGGCCTTGTTATATGACCTAAGATGTCTGCAGTTCCCTAGTGTGGTTAGGACTGGCCTTGAACTTGGAAAAATTCTCCTACTTCTGTCTCTAGAGTGCTAGAACATTATGTATGCATCACCATGCCCAGTGAGACTGAAAATTATATATATTTGCACTTCTTGAAACAAGGTTACTACTCTGTGTAGTCCTGGAACTACATGTACTCAATAGGTACACCAGGCTGGCCTTAAAAATCAGAGTTTCACCTGTCTTTGCCTCCCGAATGCTAGAATTAAAGGCATGTGCCATTCTGCCTGGATGAAATTTTTTTATTCAATACTTAAACACAGTTGGTTCTACATATCTATGGGTGATGCATCCAGACTCAATTAACTGTGAAACAGTAACTGCATCTAGGGGCCAGCAAGATGGCTAAGCGGGTAAAGCAACTTGCCACCAAGCCTGATGATTTGAATTCGATCCCTGGAGCCCATATGGTAGAAGGAAGGAAGAAATTCCTCAAAGTTGTCCTCTGGCCTTCACATGTGTACCATGGCATGCACATATGCAAACAGACATACGGAAATTGATGTAATAAAAAAAAACTATCTGCTCTGGATATTATTTGTTATCATTCCCTAAACAAGTCTAACAACCATTTACATAAAATTTACACTGTATTAGATTATTACAAGTAACCCAGAAATCTTTTGAAATACAGGGGGGAAATGTCTATAGGCTAGACCCAAATACTATGTTGTTTTACAGAAGGAACTTGAACGCTGACTTATTTTATATCTGCCAGAGATCTTGAAAATAGTCTCCTGTGGAAATACAGAAATGACTATACTTACAGAAAGTGCTTACAAAGTGCCAGGTACCATTCTAAACAATTCATCTTCTTTTATATATAATTTATTTATTTTTATTTTATGTGCATTGGTGTTTGGCCTGCATGGGTGTCTGTGTGAAGGTGTCAAATCCTCTGAAACTGGAGCTGCAGACAGTTGTGACCTGCCATGTGGGTGCTGAGAATTGAACCCAGGTCCTCTGCAAGAATAGCCAGTGTTCTCTTAACCACTGAGCCAACTCTCCAACACCCATTTCATCTATATAAATTCATTAATTCTTCATAATTTCAGATACTCAAAATACTTGGATAAGAGGATGGCTTGTGCCCTGAATTTGAAGGCCAATCTGAGAAATACTGCAAGACACAATGTCAAGAAACTCTCCTGGGACAAGCAAAATTGCTCAGTGGTAAAACAAGGCTTATTGTCAAGCCTGACAGATAACCAGAGTTCAATCCCCTTGGCCTACGTGGTAGAGGAAGAGAGCAGACTCCCACAAGTTGTCTCTGATCTCCACACGTGCCATGCCACACAGTGCACACATACGTACACATGTACATGTACACACACACACACACACACACACACACACACACATCGATAAATAGGTTCCAATCCTATATTGAGCATGGTTTCATAAGCCTGTAACCCCAGAACTAAGGAGAAGGAAACAGGAGAATCAGAAGATCAAAGTCATCATTATGACTTCAAGGCCAGCTTGGACTATATGAGATACTGACTAAGAATCCTCTTGACAGCTGTGGTGCCTAACACCTCTAAGGCAGCAATCAGAGATGAAGTCAGGCAGAAAGATGACAAGTTCAAAGCTAGCATAGGCTACCTGGAAAGACCTTCTGTCAAAGCAAACAAAAACAAAAAAAAATTCTCAAAACAATACAAATACATAGACATAATTAATGACTTCTATGTTGTAAATAAGAAAAACGGAGTTAAGTGACTTAGCCAAGGCTATAGAGCTAATTAAAAAAAAAAAGAGGTTGGGGGGATCCAAGATGGCAGCGCCAAGAAGACTCTGTAGCAGGGCAGCAGTGACTGCACAGCGATCAACATCCCGAACTCTGGGCCCTAAAACACCAGCAATTGTGTTTCCCAGGTAAGAGAAAAAACTACGGTGTAGGAAGGAATGTCGTCCCTTCTATGGTCACCCAGCTAAAACCTGAAAGAGTTCCAGGGTCTTGGCAGGTGCTAGGTTGCCAGCCCAGAGCCCAAGAAATTCTTGCTCTGATCATCATCCCAGGCTGAACTGGAAAAGGGCCCGCAGTTCTGTCTGAGACAGTTTGAGTTGGGCGCACAGGCGGGGTCTCTGGGCTGGTGTCTGAGTGCCTGCTAGAGCCTGTGACCTTTTCCAGGGATTGTCTGAGTGACCTGAGATCTGTGCCAATTTCTTCCTTCACCATGGGGTTCTCTCTTGCCTGGAAAACCCAGTCTCTGGTGTTGTGTGGCCCACAGTTCAGTCTGGGAATGCGATCAGAGCACACAGACATGTGGCTCTGCTTATGAAGGATAATAGAGGAAACCAATAAAATGTGTAAAGAAATAGAGGAAGATAAAGTCAAACAGATTATAGCCATCCGTAAAGAAATACAGGAAAAGTCAAACAGATTATGGCCATCGTAAAGAAATACAGGAAGAAGCAGCTAAACAGTTTGTGGCCTTCAGAGAGGAAATAATTAAATTACTGAAATAAATAAAAGAAACAGGAATGTTCAAATAAACAGCTGAAGGAATTGAAGGAAAATACAGTCAGACAGATGAAGGAAATCAACAAATGGTTCAGGATCTGAAGATAGAATTGGAAAAATTAAAGAAAACACAAATGGATGCAATCATGGAGAAGAAGAACTAAGGGAAGAAAACAGGAACTACAGAGTTAAGCATAACCAACAGACTACAAGACATGGAAGAAAGAATCTCAAGTGAGGAAGATACAATGGAGGAAATCAATGTATCTGTCAAAGAAAACATTAAATATAAAAAATTTCTAATACAAACCATCCAAGAAATCAAAGACAACATGAAAAGACAAAAACCTAAGAATAATAGGAATAAAGGAAAAAGAAGATTCCCATCTCCAAGGCCCAGAAAATATTTTCAACAAAATCATTGAAGAAAATTTCCCCAAGTTAAAGGAGAGGCCTATAAGAATACATGAGGCCTACAGAACACCTAATAAATTAGACCAGAAAAGAAAATCCTCCTCCCACCACATAATAATCAAAACAGTAAGTATACAGAACAAGGAAAAAATACTAAAAGCTGCAAGGGAAAAAGGCCAAGTAACATATAATGCAAACCCATAAGAATCACACCTGACTCCTCAACAGAGTCTATGAAAGCCAGAAGGGTGTGGATGGATATCATGCAGACCCTAAAAGAAAACAGATGTCAGCCCGGGATACTACACCCAGCAAAACTCTTAATCATCATAGATGAGGAAAACAAGATATTCAATGACAAAAACAAATTTAAACAATACCTACCCACAAATCCAGCCTAAAAGAAGATACTAAACGGAAAAATACAACCCAAGAAAGCTAACTATATTCAGGAAAACACAGTAAATAAATAACCTCACTACAGCAAAACCAAAAGTAGCCAAGCACACGAACACACTACCACAGCCAACTAAAAGAATCTAACAGCCACTGGTCATTATCTCTCTTAAAATCAGTGGACTCAACCCTCCAATAAAAAGACACAGACTAACAGAATGGATGCGTAAACAAGACCCAACAATCTGTCATGTACAAGAAACACACCTAAGTCATAAAGATAGACATTACCTGAGAGTAAAGGGCTGGAAGACGGCTTTCAAAGCAAACCAACCCAAGAAGCAAGCAGGAGTAGCCATTCTAATATCAAATAAAATAGACTTTCAAACAAAATTAATCAAAAGAGATAGGAAAGGTCACTTCATACTCATCAAAGGAAAATTACACTTAGAAGACGTCATCACAATTCTGAACATCTATGCCCCAAATACAAGGGCACCCACATTTGTAAAAGAAACATTTGATAAAACTTAAACCACATATAGATCCCCACACAGTATTAGTGGGAGACCTCAACACCTCACTCTCAACAAAGAACAGGTCAACAAAACAGAAATAAAACAAAGAAACAATGACTCTGACAGATGTCATGAATCAAATGGACCTAACAGACATCTACAGAACCTTCCACCCAAACACAAAACAATTTACCTTCTTCTCAGCACCTCATGGAACCTTCTCCAAAATAGACCATATAATTGGGCACACAGATTATATGGTCAACAGATTCAAGATTAAAATAATCCCTTATATCCTATCTGGCCATCATGGACTGAAGCTGGACCTCAACAACAACAGAAATAACAAAAAGAATAAACACACATGGAAACTGAACAAATTGCTACTCAATGACAGCTGGGTCAGGAAATAAAGAAAGAAATTAAAGACTTCCTAGAATTCAATGAAAATGAAGGCACAACATACCCAAACGTATGGGACACGATGAAAGCAGTGCTAAGAGGAAAAGTTCACTGCACTAAGTCCCTTCAAGAAAAAATTTGAAACATCTCATACAAGCAACTTAACAGAGCTCCTGAAAGCCCTAGAAAAAAGAAAGAAGCAGACACACCAAAGAGGGGTAGACAGCTGGAAATAATCAAACTCATCAATAAAATAGGAACAAATAAAACAGTTCAAAGAATCAATGAAACCAAGAGCTGGTTCTTTGAAAAAATCAACAAGATAAACAAGCCTTTAGTCAAACTAACTAAAAGGCACAGAGAAACTATCCAAATCAACAAAATCAGAAATGAAAAGTGGACATAACAACAGACACTGAGGAAATCTATTCAATTATTAGGTCTTACTTCAAAAGCCTATATGCCACAAAATTTGAAAATCTAAATAAAATGGACAATTTTCTTGATCGATTCCACTTACCAAAACTGAATTAAGACCAGGTAAACAAACTAAATAGTCCTATATCCCCCAAGGAAATAGAAGCAGTCATCAAAAGTCTCCCATCCAAAAAAAGCCAGGGCCAGACAGTTTCAACGCAGAATTCTACCAGACATTCAAAGAGGAGCTAAAACCAATACTCTTCAAACTATTCCACAAAATAGAAACAGAAGGAACATTACCAAACTCATTCTATGAAGCCAGTCACCTTGATACTTAAACCTCACAAAGACCCAACAAAGAAAGAGAATTTCAAGTCAGTCTCCTTTATGAACACTGGTCAAAAAATATTCAACAAAATACTACCAAACCGATTTCAAGAACAGATCAAAGATATCATCCACTATGACCAAGTAGGCTTCATTCCATATATTCAGGGGTGGTTCAGTATACATAAATGCATCAATGTAATCTAACATACAAAAAAAAGAAAAAAAAAAACATGATCATCTCCTTAGATGTGCTGAAACAGCATTTAATAAAATCCAACACTTGTTCATGTTTAAAGTCCTTGAGAGATCAGGGATACAAGACACTTAAACTAAACATAGTAATGGCATTATACAGCAAGCCTATAGCCAACATCAAACTAAACAGAGAGAAACTTAAATTAATCCCATCGAAATCAGCAATCAGGGACAAGGCAAGGCTGCCCACTCTCTCCATATCTCTTCAACATAGTTCTTAAAGTCCTTGCTAGAACAGTAAGATAATTAAGGAGATGAAAGGATTCAAATCGGAAAGGAAGAAGTCAAAGTATCACTATTTGTAGATGTTATGAGTGACCCCAAAAATTCTACCAGGGAACTCTTATAGTTGACAAACACCTTTAGCAAAGTGGCTGGATACAAAATTAACTCAAAATAAAATCAGTAGCCCTCCTGTATACAAAACACAAATGGGCTGAGAAAGAAATTTTGGAAACAACACCCTTCACGATTGCCACAAAATAACTTGGGGTAACTCTAACCAAGCAAGTCAAAGACTTGTATGAAAAAAAACTTCAAGTCTCTGAAGTAAGAAATAGAAGATATCAGAAGATGGAAAGAACTCCCATGCTCAGGGCTTGGCAGGATTAACATAGAAAAAGTGGCCATCTTACCAAAAGCAATCTACAGATTCAATGCAATTCCCATCAAGTTTCCAAGTAAATTCTTTACAGACCTTGAAAGAAAAATTCTCAACTTCATAACAAGAAACCCAGAATAGCTAAAACAACCCTATACAATACACATCTTCTGGAGGTATCTCCATCCCTGATCTCAAGCTGTACTATAGAACAACAGTAATAAAAACTGCATGGTACTGGCACAGAAACAGATTGGTGGATCAATGGAATTGAATAGAAGACCCAGAAATGAACCCAAATACCTATGGACACCTGATTTTTGACAAAGATGCCAACACAATCCAATGGAAAAAAAAGATAGCATCTTCAACAAATGGTACTGGTCTAACCGGATTTCTACATGTAGTAAAATGCAAATAGATCCATACTTATCACCCTACAAAAAACTAAAGTCCAAGTGAATCAAAGACCTCAACCTAAAACCAGACACACTAAACCTGTTAGAAGAAAAAGTGGGGAAGAGCCTTGAACTCACTGGCATAGGAGACAACTTCCTGAGCAGAACACCAACAGCACGGGCTCTAAGAGCAACAATCAATAAATGGGACCTCATGACACTGAAAAGCTTCTGTAAAGCAAAGGACACTGTCATCAGAACAAAACGACTGCCTACTGATTGGGAAAGAATCTTCACCAACGCTATCTCTGACAGAGGGCTAATATCCAGAATATATGAAGAAGTTAAGAAGTTAAACAGAAACAAACCAAGTAACCCAATTAAAAAATAAGGTACAGAGCTAAACAGAGGATTCTCAATAGAAGAATATAGAATGGCAGAAAAACACTTACAGAAATGCTTAATGTCCTTAGTCATCAGGGAAATGCAAATCAAAACAACCCTGAGATTTCACCATATACCCATCAGAAAGGCTAAGATAAAAAATAAAACTCAAGTGACCACACATGCTGGAGAGGATGTGGACAAAGGGGAACACTCCTCCACTGCTGGTGGGAATGTAAACTTGTACAACCACTTTGGAAATCAATCTGGCACTTTCTCAGACAATTAGGAATAATGCTTCCTAAAGATCCAAGCTATACCACTCCTTGGCATATATCCAAAAGATGCTCAAGTATACAACAAGGACATTTGCTCAACCATGTTTGTAGCAGCTTTATTTGTAATAGCCAGAAACTGGAAACAACCCAGTTTGTCCCCGAGTTGAGGAATGAATACAGAAATTGTGGTACATTTACACAATGGAATACTACTTAACAATTAAAAACAAGGAAATCATGAAATTTGCAGGCAAATGGTATGAACTAGAAAAGATCATTCTGAGTGAGGTATCCCAGAAGCAGAATGACACACATGGTATATACTCACTTATAAGTGGATATTAGACATATAATATAGGATAATCATACTAAAACCTGTACACCTAAAGAAGCTAAGCAAGAAGGAGGACCCTGGGTAAGATGCTCAATCCTCACTCAGAAAAGCAAATGGAATAGACGAAGAGGGAGAAAACAGGGAACAGAACAGGAGCCTACCACAGAGGGCCTCTGAAAGACTCTACCCAGCAGGGTATCAAAGCAGATGCTGAGGCTCATAGCCAAACTTTGGGCAGAGTGCAGGGACTCTTATGAAAGAAGGGGGAGATAGAAGACCTGAAGGAGACAGGAGCTCCACAAGGAGAGCAACAGAATCAAAATATCTGGGCACAGGGGTCTTTTCTGAGACTGATACTCCAACCAAAGACCATTCATGGATATAACCTAGAACTCCTGCACAGATGTAGACTATGCCAGCCCATTGTCCAAGTGGGCTCCCTAGTAGGGGGAACAGGGACTTGTATCTGACATGAACTCATTGGCTGGCTCTTTGACCACATCCCATTGAGGGGGCGCAACCTTGCCAGGCCACAGGAAGAACAATGCAGCTAGTCCTGATGAGAACTGATAGGCTAGGGTCAGATGGAAGGGGAAGAGGACCTCCCTTATCAGTGGACTTGGAGAGGGGCATGGGAGATGAGGGAGGGTGGGATTGAGAGGGAATGAGGGAGGGGGCTACAGCTGGGATACAAAAAGTGAATAAACTGTAATTAATACATAAAAAATAAAAATAAATAAATTGTAATAAATTTAAAAATAATTTTAAAAAAATGAAAAAAGGAGGTGAGATGAAATCAAAAAAGGAGGTGAGGTGGCTCTAGCATAGAACTGGTAAAACTTATGATATCAACAGAAAGGTATAAGTAGGGCCTATTAAAGCAGCATGACATGATATTTATTGCTGTTTACTTCAGATTCAGTCACTTAACCTTGCTGACTCTCCATTTTCTCATCTATAAAATGAGAACAAGGAGAAAGGACTACCTTTCGAGAAATCAGAATTCCAAAGACATCATCCATGTAAGACCCAAACCGAAAGCTCAGAAACACACTGAGTAATTTTTAAGCTGTGAGCTGAGCACAGCAACACAGTCCTAAAATCCCAATACTTGAGAGGCTGAAGCAAGATGATAAGGGAGCTTGGGGCTACAATGGACTGTTTAAAGAACTCAAAGCTAATCTCAAAAACAAAAACAAAATTCAACCACATGTACAGAACATACCTGTAATTCCAGCACTTGGGAGGTGGAGGCAGAGGCAGGCAGATCTTGTGAGTTTGAAGACCAGTCTGGTCTACACATTGAGATCCAGGACAGCCGGGACTACATAGTGTAATCCTGCCTGGGAGGGGAAGGTGAGGTTCAAGTACAGCCTCAGCTACACAGCAAGTTCAAGGCCAACCTCAAAATAAATAAGGAAATGAACAGAGTTTATTATAAAATACTATAAATACTGAATGTATAAGATTGGGAGCAGTATGGTAGAGGAAACTCACTGTGTCTAAGCTTCATCATGATGATCCGACTAGCTTGAAAAGAGAGATGTTCAAATCTGCCCACTTTCTTCCTGTTGGAATAGAAGCAGGAATTTGAAGAGAGACCCGGGAACCACAATTCTCTTTCAAGCCCCCTAAAGATAAAATAAAATGTAATAGAGCATGATCAGGAAGCCCTAACATTTGGGAAATTAGGAGAATGGGCTATACTGAACCTAGGGCTGATATGACTAGGCAGATGCAAGGAAATGGATATAGTCAAAGAGAGAAGATCAGATCCTCTCTTCCTCGATGGAGTCCATGCCTCCAATATACTGACAGGATACCTGTGGTGTCATATCCCAGGTAAAAGACTAGAGCTAAACACCTCCACACTAGGAAGGAACAGGTGACGTCTTTCTTCTTGGAATGGAGTGGTTTGCTTTTTTCAAAGGGGACTTCTACATGTCATCTACCCTTAGAGAGATGGAAAGGAACAAATCCCAAAAATCTATCTACCTTGGAGAAACAGGTTCTCAGAATTCTTACTTATGTCTGCATAGACTGAAGTCAATGCCAAATCTGGAGGGGAAAGGAGCATCTCACTTGTACATGTGGCTAGGGTCTGCATCCTGGCAATAGGAGAAAGGATATGTCATTTGTCCCTCTGTTCTTGGGTCACTGACTGAAAAGAAAAAGCAGCACAGTAACTATATGTCTATGTGTGCATCTCTGCTACATGGGAGAGCACTGGTCCAGATACTTCTTAATTGCTGGGGAAGGTGGAACCTAGGTCGTTTTACTCATCTGTCAGTGAGTGGAAAGAGTGTTATGCTTATTTCCAGGATGAGGTAGCATGAAGGAAAGAGTACAGCTTTGAATGAGTAGGGTCCACACACCTTTGCCTGATGGAAGCTATTCTGAATCCTTCCACAGGTGGTGGACTGAGACGGTGTGTATAAATTCCATGGGTGTTGGAGTCAGCAGCACATTAGTATTAAAGAGAATAGGGCCCCTGACTCTCCATATGGGCAAGGAATGGGAAGTCATAAGGCCATGCAATTATAAACTCAGTAAATTTGCTCCTACCTTAGGAAGTGTGTATCTATCCTTTTACCCTGGGTGAGAAGAAATCTGCCCAACAGTGGTGGTGTAAAACTTTAATCCCAGTACTCAGGAGGCAAAGGCTGAGGATCTTTATGAGTTTGAGGCCAGCCTAATCTACATCCTGGGCTACACAAAGAAACCCTGTCTTGTAAAACAAAACAAAACAAAACAAAACAAACAAGAACAAAACCATTAAGGGGCTGGAGAGATGGCTCAGTGTTTAACAGCACTAGCTGCTCTTCTAGACATCCTGAGTTCAATTTTCAGTAACCACATAGTGGCTTAAAACCATCTATAATGGAATCTGTTGTTCTCTTCTGTCATGCAGGCATACATGCAAATAAATTGATCACTCATATATATTTTTTAATCTTTCAGAGCTAGAGGGGGGTGACCTGCATCTCCACTGCTCACATGTCTCTCTCTTGGTCAATGTGGTGATTATAAATCATTGTGAGAGTGGAGTCTGTGTCTACCTCAAAAGGGAAGAGAATAAAGCTGAGTATCTCTACCTTGAGGTTGCCTTGAGAGGCATAACTTTCTCTCAGTGGTCTAAGGTCTGTCTGTTCCCACGTACGGTAAGCCACTTTGGGATGGGCCTTCAGGATGTCAGTAAACCAGTTCTTTATGGGGCATGTATGGGGTCTAATTTACCACAATGAAAAGTCTTTAGTGACGAAGGTGGGGGGGGGGGGCATCTGTGTGGTTGCCCTAAGCATGTGTCTCTAACCATTTTGAAGGCTGATATTCAGGCTGAAGGTGTGGACTGGCTACTCTGCAGAAGAGCAGGTCTCTTCCTCTACATGTTACATATTTCTGAACTCCACTATAGCAGTATGGGATGGACAAGGAGAAACCTCGATGAAGATCTGTACCTTACTAAGCCAGGAAAAGTCTCCACTGCACAGCCTTGTATTAAAAAATCATTTTCTTATAGGGCAGGTATGATAGCACCTCTCACCATTTGATGGGTTGACACCTGTCTCTACTGGGCAGTGCAAATAAAAACTTAATATGGAAGGGGACGGCTGTCTACAGGAGAGTAATGGCAGCAATGCGAAATGACGTCTAAATATCGTGAAAGGTGAAAAGGCATTGGACACTTCGTCTCATAGGGTATGGTCTGTGTCTCTCTACAGCCGCTCTCTGAGGCCGCCAGAATGCAGTTCAGCGCATCTCCACATGTGGAGCTCTTCTAGGCCCTTCTACCCCACAAGCGAGCTAGCTAGTCACCTCTCTATTCCAGGATGGCGAGCACCTCTGGTTTCACTTTTTAAAAAACGACTCTCACTGCACTGCTGGCCAGATGAGCGTTCACCACGAAAAAAAGAGGAAAGTTGCCTCTTACCTACACTTCCAGCACGGACGTCCGCGAGTTCCGGGAAGCACAATGTCACTGCTCGAAGAGCATGCAGCTAGGCTCCGCCCGGACTTCCGGATCCCAACCCAGCTAGTTTGCTCCCCCTACTTTGCGTACTGCGCGAGGGCGTGGTTTTGGGATAATTGCTGCGCTGAACAGTCCCGCCCCTGCTCCCACGCTGGCCCCGCCTCCCGGCTGCAGCGGATAAAAAAGTAGCGAAGAGGGCCCGGAAGCTTGGTGATGGTGATGGCGGTGTGTTTGTGTGCGTGTATTCGTGTGGTCACAAAAGCTATTTATAAAACGAGCTTTTTTTTGCGGCCTCCTAACTAGGGTTAAAGATACATCTCTGATCTCAGTCACCAAAATAGTCACTGATGGGGTTAGACGAGGGTAGGGGTAATGGTTTGTCCAGGAAGATGGCGATGGCAACAGATGGTACGAGAAAATGGCCGCCGGGATCACGTGTCGGTCTTGACGAGTATTTCCCACCTGAAGTGAGTTAATTAGCTGTTTTCAGCAGCTTTCCGCAGGAACGGAAACAATTGGGATTGTCATCTAGCAGATCACCCTCTCTTCTCCCTCATGAATGATTTCTGTGTCTGCAGAAAATAAACATTTCTAAAGCGAGGGTAGGCAAGGTGGTCTTAAAAAGCATTTCAGTAGGCTGCTGACTTAACTGGGAAGTGAGCTAGCCCTCCAAAGTATTTAAATCCTTCCTGATCATTTAATTCCAGTCCTATCTCCCTCCTCAAGCTTAAACCTTACGGATGGCATTGGGCTAGGTAAGGCAACACAACACTCAGGAGGGGTGTGTCTTCACTTTCAGCCCGTCCTTGCCTAAATAACCCCTTTTGCTCTCCTTCCCTTATAGGTTCATTGCTATCATTCACCGTAGACACGAGATTCCTCTTGACCCCCAAAGTAGCCACAATAGTTACAGGTTCTATTTCCCTAAAGCCTAATTCCTGTCACTTCTATGAAGTCTCTAAAACAGTTGTGTTTATGACTCTCAGTTGATTAAAAACCACAGCATTCCTTGCCTATACCTGTCTGGGGCTTATCACAATACTACGCTGTAGTAATTTTTCATTAGAGTTTTTATGTATTTTATGTGTGTGAGTGTTTTGTTTTATGTATGTATGTATGTGCACCACATACATGCCTGGTGCCTGAGATCAGAAGAAGGCATTGGCTCCTCTGTAGCTGCAGTTGCAGATCACAATCGAACCCAGATCATCAGCAAGAGCAACAAGCACTCCTAACCACCTGAGTCATCTCTCCAGCCCCTATCCTATCTGTAGTTCTTAATGTGACATCATCACCAGAAGAGAAGGAACTCCTCAGAGCTTTGAACTCTCAAGGAGACCCAGTACAACACTGTCTTCAAGCAAATTTAAGTGAAATAAGACCTTCACCACAAATCAATGAGGATTAAACAGTTAGTAGGTAGTACTGGAGAAATTGGATCAGGATAAAGAGAAAAATAAATGCCAGGTATGGTAGTGCATGCCTGTAATCCCTGGGAGTACAAAGCCTGAGGCAAGAGAATCAGGAAGTCAAGGTCAGTTTGCTTTGCACAGCCAGAGTGTCTTAAAAAGGGAATTATGGTTTTGAGACAGAATATCTTGTAGCTCAAGAGGGCCTCAGAATTTCTACAAAGCAAGGATGACCTTGAACTCCTGATTCTTGTCCATGCACCTCTGTAATAATATCATAAACATGACCACCACACCCAATTTAAATTCACACCCTCCTGTGGAACCACCCGAAAGCCTCTTGAATATTAGGCAAGCACTCTACCATCTGAACTACATCCCCAATTCAGTATCTTAAATGGTTGTCTCTGGGAGGAACATGAAAGGGCAGAGTACAGATGAAAGTGAATTTATGATACAATGAAACCGGTAAAGTAAGACAAGCTCATCAGGTATGTGAAAAACACAGAAATATAGGAGGATAAATTTTGCACATTTTTTTCCATTTAGTCGTTCTCAAAATGTGGTACTTGGACTACCAAAGGACATGATACATCATTCAAGAACTTGTTGGAAATGCAAATGATGTGAGTCAAACCCAATTTTCTTAACGAAAACCCTGGTTGTGGGAGAGCCATACTTAGTATTTTAATAAGCTAGCCTGATGACAACCTGGTCAAAATTAGAAAGCCATTTGTCCATACTAGTTGGTGGGGGGGTGTAGGGTTGTTTGGTTGGTTAGTTTGGGGTTTTGTCAACCAGCTAGAGTAATCTGAGAAGAGGGAACCACCATTGAGGAAATACCTCCACAAGATTGGCCTGTAGTTGAGTGGAGTGGGGGCCCCAGATATTTCTTAATTAGTTATTAGTATGGGAGAGCCACGTCCATTCGTTATGGGTGGTGACATCCCTGGACGGTGGGGGGGACAGGTTAAGAAAGCAGGCCGAGCAAGCCATGGTGAACACACCAGTAAGCAGCACTCCTCTATGGCCTGTGCTTCAAGCTCCTGCTTCCAGTTTCCTGCTCTCCTGGAGTTCCTGCCCTGACTTCCTTGGATGATGGACTGTTACCTGAAAGAAGCTGAAATAAACACTTTCCCCCACAAGTTGCTTTTGATCATGGTGTTTTATCACAACAACAGAAATCCTAACTAAGCCACTGCTGATCTAAATTTAACTTAATATTTTGTATAACTTTGCCGTTAAAAATTATAAACAAAAAAATGAATTATTTCTTTCTGGGCCCACAAACCAATGAAAATGTATAGCAAACACCCACAGATTTACTATTCAGCTTAGAGGATAAGATACAGTTTCCCATGGATACAGAGGTATCTCTAGAGGTAATTAACACCCTCTCTTTGTTCTCTCCTGGGTTTTGTTTCAATTTTTTAAAAATGGTCTCACTGTGTTCTGAGTAGGGAAATTACTGTTTCTGTAATGAAACACCATGACCAAAAGTAAGTTAGGGGAGGAAAGGATTTGTTTGGCTTACACTTCCTCTTAGTCCATCACTGAAGGAAGTCAGGATAGGAATTCAAGCAGGGCTGGAACCTGGAGACAGGTGATGAAGCAGAGGCCATGGAGGGATGCTTACTGGCTTGCTCATCTTGGCTTGCTTATCTTGGCTTGCTCAGCCTACTGTCTTATAGAACCCAGGACTACCAGCCTAGGTGATAGCACCACCCACATGTGCTTGCCCCCGCCCCCAATCAATCACTAATTAAGAAAATTACCTAGGCTTGCCTACAGCCCAATCTTATGGAGGCTTTTTCTTTTTCTTTTCTTTTTTCTTTTTTTTTTAGACAAGTTTTAGTAGTCCTGACTGCTCTGGAACTCTCTCTCTGTATACCAGGCTGGCCTAGAACTCAAGAGATTCACCTGCCTCTGCCTCCCCAGCATTTTTCTTTTCTTGTTTTTTGATTTTTGGGTTTGTTTGTTTGTTTGTTTGTTTGTTGAACTCACTCTGTAGACCAGGCTAGCCTCCAACTCAGAGATCTGCCTGCCTCTGCCTCCCAAATTCTGGGATTAAAGGTGTGTGCCACCACCATGCAGCTGAAACATTTTGCTTTTTGTTTGTATGTTGATTTTGTTTTGTTTTGTTTTGTTTTCTAGACATGATTTCTCTGTGCATTTTTGGCTGTCCTGGACTCAAGCTGGCCTTGAATTCATAGTGATCCACCTGCCTCTGCCTCCCTGAGTGCTAGGATTAAAGGCCTTTACCACCATACCCAGCTCTGAGACATTTTTTTTAAGTTAAGGTTTCCTTCTCTCAGATAAATGACTTCAACTTGAGTCAAGCTGACCTAAAAATAACACAAAATCTGGGCCCAGGAGTCTTTTCTGAGACTGATACTCCAACCAAGGACCATTCATGGAAATAACCTAGAACCCCTGCACAGATGTAGCCCATGGCAGTTCAGTGTTTAAGTGAGTACCCTAGTAATGGGAACAGGGACAGTCTCTGACATGAACTCAAGGCTGGCTCTTTGAGCACCTCCCCCTGGGGGAAGGGGGAAGGCTTAGCAGGCTATAGAGGAAGACAATGCAGACATTCCTGATGACACCTGATAGACTAGGATCAGAAAGAAGGAGAGGAAGACCTCCCTTATCAGTGGACTGGGGAAGGGGCATGGGAGAAGACGGAGGGTGGGCAGAATTGGGAGGGACTAGGGATCAGACAACAGCTGGGACACAAAGTGAATAAATTGTAATAAACAATTTTAAAAAAACTAGCCAACACACATTGTGTTGCCCAGTATAGCCTCTTGCTTTGATTTTCCCCACCCCAACCTTTTGAGTGCTAGGATTGCAGGCAGATGATCCATGCCTGGCTAGTGGTTCGCTTTTAAAGATTTTGTTTAGTTATCAAGCCAACATATATTTATAATGTATGTGATGTATTGTTTTATAGATTTTAAACTATCCATTGAGGCAGGAAGATTGCCATGAGTTTAAGGCTAACTATCTAGTGATTTCAAAACTGGTCTGTGCTACAATGAGACCTTGTCTCAAAAAAAGTTCTTATAAGTTTTGTATCCTCTTACAACTTGTACTATTTAGTTGTATTATTTTATCTTAATGTTTTTAATTTAAATAGATTTATATCACATGTTCTTTTCCTCCCTCCAGCCTCTCTCAGCCACCTTTCCTTAAAGCTGTGTTATTTCCCCACAGTTTTAACTGGAGTACCTGTTTTTCTTTGAGTATCGTTACATACATATATGTGTATGTGTATGTGTATGTGTAAATACAGTCAGCTGAGTGCATTTTTATTGTTTGTGTATATATGTTTTCAGGAATGATCACTTTGCACTGAACGACCAAAGAGGGGGCTCACCCCCAGGAGAGGCTAATTCTTCTCCCAGCAGTCATAGTTGCCTGTAGTTCTTTGTCTAGGAATGGAACACTGAGAAATTCCCCCTTTCCATGTTAGTCTGTCCGTTGATATTCCTGTTGTTCTGGTTTTGTTCATGCAGCCATTTCTAAGAGATACAGTTTTACATCAGACTTCCTGGTATTCTGGCTCTTACATTCTTTCTGCTCCCATTTCTACCATGTTCCCTGAGCCATAGATGCAGGAGCTGTGGTATACACCTATCCATTGGTGCTGGACTCCCCAGGATTTGTTGATCTCTGCATTTTATCTGGTTGTGGTTTTCTGTGATAGTCTATATTTGCTGTAAAGAGAAGCTTATTTGATGATGAGTAGTAGCTACAATTATCTGTGGGTTTAGATTAATATTTAGAATGTAGTAAGGTTTTGGTTTATTCTGCTGGTTTAGCAAGTTGTAGATTCTTTTATATGGTCCATGACCTCACTAGCCTGGGAAGCTGGGTGTGTTTCCAGTACAAAGCATGATTTTCCTCTTGTTGATGTATCCTTAAGTTCAGTTAGACAGCTGTTGGTTACCACCAACACGTGAATGCCACTTATTATGCATGTCTTACCATGCTGGTAAATATGGTGCATACATGCAAGGTAATGTTAGTCAGCTATAAAGAAAAATGAAATCATGAATTTTTGAGGTAAATGGATGGATACAAAAAAGATTATATTGTGTGAAGTAGCATAGACTCAGACAAATGCAATATATTTTCTCTCATCTGTGGTTTCTAGCTCAAAAGCCTCAGATGCATACAACATGTAGTAATCACAGAAACCAAGAAAGTATAAAAGACCCATGGGTAGGGGTAGAGCGGGGCTTGAGAGGGGACTAGCAGGAAGCAAGTGATATAAAGTGGGAAAAGGAATAAAGGGAAGGACTGCAACTGGGGAGGAAACAGGGAAGTCAATACAGGAGGAGAGGAAGGACAAGGGGCAACATGAAGGTTATTTGATAAGGCATCTAGGAATCATTATTTTATACTTACCTAAAATTATATTATATATATATTATAGTATGTATTATGTCTTAAAGGAAGTTAAACCACTTGAGCTGATAGTGTTCCCTGCTCATACCATAGCCCAACTAAACACCAGTAGCAGGCATGAGAAACCTTTTTCCAAATGATCAGTCATGGTAGTCCAAGTGACTCTGAAAACAATATAGATTTTTTTTTGTTTGGTTTTTCCAGACAGCCTTTCTCTGTGTAGCCTTAGATGACCAGGCTGGCCTCAAACTCACAAAGATCTGCCTGCCTCTGCCTCACTGAGTGCTGGGATTACAGGTGCCACCACACCTAACACTATGGATTAGATTGTTGATGTAGCTCTTGGTTGCCTCTCAGAGCATGAAGTAAACCCCTATTACTAAAGATACTGTACACTTAAGGAAAACTCATATGATTTGAGCTGGATGTGACCTGAAAGCCTCTTTCCTGTAGTCTATTTTCATGCTTCCAGAAAATAACTATACAAGCTACCAAGGGAGGAAAGCAACTAAACAGCTCTACTCTATTCAGCTGCATTTCCTTTGAGTCACTAAAATTACCAGTGTTTTTTTTTTTAATTTATTTTATGTATATAGTTGTTTTACCTTCATGTATGCCTATGCACCATGTGCATGTCTGGTGCCCAGAGAGACCAGAAAAGAATTTCAGATCCCCTGGAGAGGGAGTTACTTACAGTTGTGAGCCGTCTTTTACTTTTTCTTTTTCTTTTTCTTTTTTTTTTTTTTTTGTTGTTTTTGTTTGTTTGTTTGTTTTGAGACAGGGTTTCTCTGTGTAGCTTTGGCTGTTCTGGACAAATTTTGTAGACCAGGCTGGCTTCGAACTCACAGAGATCTGCCTGCCTCTGCCTCTCAGTGTGCTGGGATTACAGCCATGCACCACTGTGCCTAGTTAGTTGTGAGCCAACTTGTGAGTGCTAGGAATCGAACCCCAAGCCTCTGAAAAAGCTATCAGTATTCTGAACTGGTGAGTTATTTTCGGCCCCCTTGTGCTTTTTTTTTTTTTTTCTTTTTTAGTACTAGGGTTGAATTTAAAGCTTAGTGAGTAGTTACTAGCATTCTACCATTATGCCAACCTTACCCCCACTCCTGCAATCTGGGCTACAGAATGAGTTCAAGACTCTGCCTCAAAGTTTCAAAAATCAAAAAGCAAGCTGATGATAGAGCTCAGTGAGAGAGCACTTGTCAAGCATGTGCAAGGTCTAGATTTCAATCCTTACTACTACAGAAAACCCCAGTAATTTATTAATGGGGTTAAATATGGTCTAGGTCTGGGGCTATAGCTCAGTGGCAGAATATTTCCCTAGTATGCACAAGGCCTTGAATTCTATTCCCAATGATTCCTAAAAAAGTGAATGCAGATTCATGCATATATCTATTTCTTGAATACATATTCTGTATACAAATATGTGCGTGTCACATTCTCAAATTACTCAATTATCCTCACAGTGCTTTTAAAGCTACTTCTAGTTTCTGATCCCAGTATCTCATCAATGTGCATGAATTACATTTAATCTGTTTTAATGTATAATTGTACATTTTGTGGTGGTTTGTATGTTTTCCTTTTAATTCCTGTACCTGTTCTGTATTTTTGTGTGTTTCAAGTAATATTGTTTTTTTGATAAAAGACCTCAGGTACCTATGGCTAGTCTTAAGCTAACTGTGTAATGGAGGATGACCTTGAACTCCTGATTCTTCTGCCCCCACGTCCTAACTACTGGAATTACAGATGTGTGTCACCCTGCCTAGTTATTGTTTGTATATATTGGTAGTTTTGAAGACTCTAGGCTACTTGACTTATAGAACGTCCCAAATTTTAAATTTATCTTATTGTTCTGTGTGATTATATTAAGATTAGGTATTTTTAGCAAGATAGTACATAAAGGTAGAAGGAGTAGTAATGACTCCACAAAATTGTTCTCTGACTGTACACATTGCCACACATTCCTGAAACTTTCATACATACACAATAATAAACAAACAAACAAAAAAAAAAGAAAGAAAAAGGAAGAAAGAAAATCTAGAGACAGAGGGAGGGAGCACAACCTGTTTTTTTTTCTAAAACTAAACAGCTAACCCTAAATTCATATGGATAACAAGAAAGTACAGACAGGAAAATCCTGAAAAGACTGATAGGTGATTCCTGCCACAAAATTACTTTGTACAAATCTGAAATAAGGGCAGGGGCTTGGCTCAGCAATTAAGAAGAGCAGGCTTCCATTCCCAGCACCCGCATGTGATGTCTCAACAACTGCCTATAACTCTAAACCCTGGGGACCCAATGTCTCTGGCCTCTGCAGGTCCTGACACTTATATACACACACTCCCAAACACAGACCCAGACACATAACTAAAAATAAACCTTAAAAATAAAAGGAAAAGCCAGGCATTAAGGATTGAGGAGACAGAGGCAGGCAGTTCTCTGAAGCCTGGTCTACAAAGTAAGTTTCAGGACTGCCAAGGCTACCCAGAAAAACCCTGTCTCAAAAAAGCAAAACAAAAAAATAATAAAAGTAAAAGTAAGCTGGAATGAATATTTATGTATCTTGGGTCAGTGGGAAGTTTCTGTGATTTGAACTGGGCTCTGTTCATTTCAGCTGGGCTAACTCATGTAACTGCGCTCCACTGTGTTTGCTGGAGGTTGGGTACTCTAGAACACATCAGCTGGATGACTACACTTATTCCTACAGCCCCATAGTGGGCTAGCCTGAATGTATTCTCACAGCTTTGGCTGATGTCCAAAAGAGGAAGGAAAAATCCAAAAGGTTTTGAAATTCCTGTTTATATTATGTTTGCTACTACTGCATCATTGGTAGAGCAAATCACATGGTTACACTCAGGCAGTGTGGGAGCGTATTACTAAGCATTGTGAATACATAGATACATGAAAAACGGGGGTCATTCATGAAAGCAGAAGAGGGTGTCTTAGTTACTTTTCAATTGCTCTGACAAAACACCACAACCAAGTCAACGTATGTAAGAAAGCATTTATTAGGGGCTTACAGTTTCAGATGGCGAGTCCATGACTATCATGGCAGGGAGCATGGCAGCAAGCAGGCAGGCTTGGTGCTGGGGCAGTAGCTGAGAGCTTATGTCTGATCCACGAACATGAGGCAGAGAGAGCTAACTTTGAATGGTATGGGCTTTTTGAAATCTCAAAGCCCAATTCTAGTGACACACTTCCTCCAACAATGTCACACCTACTTATCCTTCCCTAATAGTTCCACCAACTGAGGACCAAGTGTTCACATATATGAGCCTATGGGGGCCATTCTCATTCAAACCAACAAGGTAAAAGGAAAAGGACTGGCAAGAAGTGGGCAAAAAGATTAGGGAGGGAAATAGAGGAGGAGAATCAATAAAAACAGTGTATGATGATGCCATAATGCACCAGGCATGATGGTGCACTCCTTTAACCCCATTACTCCAGAGGCAGAGATAGGCAGATCTCTGTGAATTCAAGGCCAGCCTGATGTACAAAGGAAGTTCCAGGACAGCAAGACTGTTACAAAGAAATCCTGTCTCAAAACACCAAAATAAATAAATAATGATATGTTGGCAGTGGTGGTACAAGCCTTTAATTCCAGTACGTGGGAGGTAGAACCAGGGAGATCTCTGCGTTTGAGGAAAGCATTGTCTACAGGGCAAATTTCAGGACAGGTAGGGCTACACAGAGGGAAAAAAATGACATTATTATGAGACCATTACTTTGTATGCAAATTTTAAAATTAACAAACATAAGATAACTGCACTTATGCGCACATATACATATACACACATACACATAATTAAAAATACAAGTAAATCTGGGGCTGGAGAGGTGGCTCAGTAGTTAAGCGCACATGTTGCTCTTGCAGAGGACTGGGGTTCATTTCACAGGACCTATATGGTAGCTCACATGCATTCATAACTGCAGTTCCAGGGAATCTGATGTCTTTTGAATTCTGTATGCACTAGGCGTGCACATAGTACATACACATAAAATATACTCAAACGCATAAAATAAATAAGAAAAATTAAAAAAAAAAACAAGCCTGGTGGTGATGGCACATGTTTTTAATCCCAGCATTTGGGAGACAGAGGCAGGTGTATCTCTGAGTTCAAGGCCAGCCTGCTCTACAGAGTGGGTTTCAGGATAACCAAGGCTACACAGAGAAACTCTGTCTTGAAAAACAAGACATTTTTTTAAATATTGGAAAATTTAATTGCAAACATGCATTAACAATATAAAAAATGGGTACCAATAGACACAGCATTTGGGAAGTAGACTCAGGAGGATGAGAAGTTCTAGGTCATCCTTAGCTACAAAGCAAGTTCCAGGCCAGCCTAAGTACACAAAACCCTGCCTTAAAAAACCTGATGAGGGTCATCACCGACAACTTTTCTTTCTAGGTATTTAACAAGGGTCTAGAAGTAAAAAAAGAAAAGTCAACCCCAACAGCAAGAGGAAGAGAAGATAGTTCATTCATAGAAAAAGACAGTTTTCTACATTTTTGTTATTTTATTATTTATTTTGATTATTTTATTTTATATTAACTTTTTTTTTAGACAATATATTTTGATAATTTTCTTCTCCCTCAAAGGCAGAGTTTGAAGGGGGAGAAATAATGTAATTATAATATGAAACATAAAAGAAAATTCAAAAATTAATTTGGAATTTTTATAATTGTGAGTCTTCCTTTTTAAAAACATAAGAAAGCTTTCTCTTTGTTCCTCTGGGGTGTTATGAGTGTTTCTCATAAAGGTTTTGGGCATTTCTTTTTAAAGTTGTTTTTAGGTATAACAAACAGAATCTTCTCAGACAAACTATGGTGGCTTTTTTTGCCAGGGGTGGGGAGTGGTTTTGGTTTTGGTTTTGGTTTTGGTTTTGGTTTTGGTTTTGGTTTTGGTTTTGGTTTTGGTTTTGGTTTTGGTTTTGGTTTTGGTTTTGGTTTTGGTTTTGGTTTTTAAAGACTGGGTTTCTCTGCACAGCTCTGACTGTCCTGGAAGTTGCTCTGTAGACCAGTCTGGCTTTGAACTCTCAGAGATCCACCTGCCTCTGCCTTGGTGGCACAGTCTTTAATCCCAGCACTGGGGAGTTTCTCTGAGTTCGAGGCCAGCGTGGTCTCCAGAATGAGTTACAGGACAGCCAAGGTGACACAGAGAAACCCTGTCTCAAAAAAAAAAAAAAAAAAAAAAAAAAAACCAACAAACAAACAAAAGCAAATGGAGCCCTTCTGTTCTATATATCCTGGCTAAATGATTTACAAAAATTTTATATCATAATACCTTACTGAGTTTTCTGATTTTAATAGTTTGTCTGTTGATTTGGTCATATTTTCTAACCATATAATCTTATAATTTATAAATAGTGATACCTTTACTTTCTATATTCCAATTTTCAGTTTTTCTTTTTCTTCTCTCGTTCATTTTTGGTTCTTTTTTAATATTTATTTTTATTGGTTTTCAGTGTGTGTGCTTGTGCATGTGCATGTGGGCATATGTGTTCTTTTTAATATTTATTTGTATTACTTTTCAGTGTGTGTAACTATGTATGAGTGGGAGTGTGTGTGTGTGTGTGTGTGTGTGTGTGTGTGTGTGTGTGTGTTTATATGAACAAGAATGCAGGTTCTACAGATAGATGCCAGAGGATTCCTTGGAGCTGGAGTTACAGATGGTTGTAAGCAGTCTGACATGGGTTCTGTACTTGACCCAGGTCCTCTGCAAGAGCAAATGTCCTTAACTACTGAGTCATCTCTTCAGCCCCTACTTTTGTTTCTTGAGATACAGTCTTACTCTATAGCCCAGGCTATGATGGAACACATGTAGCCCAAACACCTCAAAGTCCTGGCAATTCTCCTGCCTCAGTCACGTGAGTGCTGGAATTGTAAGTTTGAATCACACACCACATGTATTTTTGTTTGTATTTTTGAGGCATGGTCCCTATGTAGAGGATGTTAGCCTTGAACTAACATCCTGTCCCAGACCTCCACGTACTGGGATTACAGGTGTAAGTCACCATGCCTGGCTTCTGATGTCTGTCTTTTTTTTTTTTTTCTAATTGCAACGAATGCTGTCTCCAATCAAATGGCTGTCTCCATTATAATGGAGAAAGTAGATACCTTTACCTTGTTTGTGGTTTTTAACATTTGATTAAATAAAACATAGTATTTGGATAATCTATTTCTCTCTATATATAGAGAAAACATATTAAGAAAGATTATACATACATATTTGTTTGTGTGTGTGTATTTATCAAGACCAGATTATACATATATATGTTTGTATGTATATCAAGTCTATATATATATATAGAGAGAGAGACTACAAAGATAATAACGTAGCCCACAGCTATTTCACTCTAAGACATATACCCAGAGAACTCTATACCCTACATTAGAGATATTTGTACACTCATACTTACTGCCTTTTTATTCACTTAGCAAAGAATTGGAATCAACCTACTTGACCACCAACAGATGAATGGGGAATGAGAATTTGGTATATGTATAAGATGGACTACTACTACTCAGGTCTAAAGAAAAAAAAACTTAAAATTTGCAGGAAAAGCTGACCCCTTTAACCCCAGCACTCAAGAGGCAGAGGCCAGCCTGGTCTACAGAATGAGTTCCAGGACAGCCAGTCAATGTCATCTTAGGGTTACACAGAGTTGATTAGAGTTACACAGAAAAACCTTGTTTCAGGAAGAAAAAAAAAAAAAAACAATCTCAGGAAAATGGAATGACTTAAAATGTATAATATTAAGCAAAGTTACACAGACTCAGGAAGAAAAAAACTGTATGTTCTCTTTCATATGTGGAATTCAGCCAATATTGTAAGTGTGTGTGTGTGAACAAATGTGCATGTGGGTACAGTATAACATGAAGAAGAAGGAGAACAAGAAGGCTAAATATTAGAGTATGAGAAAGACCTGAATGAAGGCAATGGACATGAGTTATGAAAGAGAATCTAAAGCTAACTGGTTTTTTAGTTCTATTTCTATTGTGAATTTTTTTTTCTCATTTAGTGGTAGATTCCTGTGTAAAATATATTTGATGCTGAACATATAAAATGTATTGTGCAGTTCCACAACTTCTATTCTAAATGCCTATTCTAACTATTTATAAGTTCATTGAGTTGTATATACTTGGGATTTGATTGAGTTTGATGTTTTATTTATTTGCAAGTTTTTAATTTTTTTGCATTTTTTAATTATTATTTATTATAATTTATTTACTTTGTATCCCGGCTGTAGCCCCCTCCCTCGTCTCATCCCAATCCCACCCTCCCTCCCTCATCTCCTCCCATGCCCACCCTCCCTCCCTCTTCTCTTCCTATGTTCTTCCCCTAGTTCACTGATAGGGGAGGTCCTCCTCCCCTTCCATCTGACCCTAGTCTGTCAGGTCTCATCAGGACTGTCTGCATTGTCTTCCTCTGTAACCTGGCAAGGCTGCTACCCACTCAGGGGGAGGTGATCAAAGAGCCAGCCACTGAGTTCATGCCAGAGACAGTCCCTGTTCCCATTACTAGGGAAGTTTTTCTTTTTTCTTTCGTTTTCTGAGACAGGGTTTTTCTGTGTAGCCCTGGCTGTCCTGGACTTGCTTTAGAGACCAGGCTGGCTTCAAACTCACAGATATCTACCTGCCTCTTACTCCCTAGTACTTGGATTAAAGGTGCTAACCACCACTGTCTGGCTTATAATAAAGTTTTTAAAAGAAAGAAATCATATATTCCTTTCTTATTGAAAATTTAAAGACTTATTTAATTTTATTTATATATGTGTGTGTCACATGCATGTCTGGTGCACATGGAGGCTGGTAGAGGGTAAAAGATCCTTTGAAACTGGAGTTAAGGATAGTTCTAAGCCACCATGAGGGTTTTGAGAACTGAACCCAGCTCCTCTTCAGGAGTAACAATAGCTCTTAACCACCTTCGAATATCTTCAGCCTCTCTCCCTCTGCCTCAGACTGCTGGGATTACAGGTGTGTGCCACCACGCCGGGCTATTCCGGCCTCTTTTATCAAAATTGTTATTAAATTCTTTTTGAGACAAGACCTTATTATGTAACTCGCTCCTTCCTTAAACTCACAGTCCACCATACTCAGCCTTCCAAGTGCTGGGATTACATGATTTTGTCGTTGTTTTTCAAATGACTCTGCATACTCTGGAGGTGATAATATAATTATTCTACTTCAGTTAAACAGTATGTTAGAGCCCAGCCTGGTGGTGCATGCCTTGAACCCCAGTACCCGGGAAGGCAGAGGCAGGTGGATCTCTGTGAGTTCAAGGCTAGCCTGGTCTACAAAGTGAGTCCAGGACAGCCAGTGCTACATAGAGAAACTCTGTCTCAAGAAAACAAAACCAAACAAAAACCGCAAAATTAATAATTAATTAATTAACATGTTAGATTTTATCACTAAATTCTCTAGTATTGGAATGATTCTTACATCCCTGGAATGAACTCCACACAATCCTGGATTCCGTTATTTAGGATCTTGCATCAGTAATTATAAGTGAGCTTTAGTCTACTTGATTCCTTTTATTTGTGGCATCTTTGTCAGATCTTGGTTTCAGTGTTATATTTACTTCATAAAAAGCTTTAAAAATAGGTCAGGCATGATGGTGTGTGCCTTTAATTCCAGTACTTGGGAAGCAGAGACAGGAAGATCTTTGTGAGTTTCAGGCTAGCCTTGTCTACAGAGCAAGTTCCAGGATAGCCAGGGATACAAGACACCTGTTTCAACAAATCAAAAAAGATTAACAAGTATTCCTTGGGCTGAGGTGTGGCTTAGTGGCAAAGCATTTTCCCAACACAAATGAGGCCAGGGCTTGATCCCCTCCATAGAACAAAATCATCAGCATTATGTGCTTTTAATGGGCTTTTCATGTGCAAAGATCTTGGACTGGTACTTTGGGGTGGTAAGACAGCTTTTTTTTTTTTTTTTAAGTATCTTTGTATCTTCCAAGGACATTGTTCCATATGGAAGTTTTGTCCTTTTAGAGCCAGTTTGGTAAGTGACATTTTCCTGTGACATCCATTTCTTCCTGGTCTTTAAAACCTTTTGCATGGAGTCACATAAAGGCTTTATATGTGGGCATAATGCTACATTTTTGTAATCCCAGCACTCAGGAGCCTAAGACTGGAAAGTCTCAACTTGTTTAAACTAGCTTAGACTACATAGCAAGCCGGAGGCCAGCTAGGGCAAGTTTGAGGTGAGCCATAAGTCTGAGCTAGGTTGGGCAAGTTTGAGGCCAGATATAGGAAGATTCTCTCAAAAAATCTTTATGAACAAAAACAAAACAATAAATAAAAGGTGTGCATTGCCAGAATCAATGCAGGGCGGTGATGGTGCAAGCTTTTAATCTCAGCACTTGGGAGACAGAGGCAGGTGGATTTTGAGGCCAGCCTGTTCTACAGAGTGAGTTCCAGAACAACCAGGGATACAAAGAGAACCCCTATCTCGAGAAACAAACAAACATAAACAAAACTTTATAATGTAGCTATGTTCAAACTTTTCATTTCTTATTTTGTATATTTGTGCTTTTTCTTCTTCTTGAGTATATAAGCTATTATATACAATAGCTTTAAAAAAAACAGAATCAGCTCATTTATTTACTTGTTTATTAGTACCATTGTTAACTGAGACTTTATTTATCCTCTTACTTTTATTGGCCAGTGTGTTGATGCCTGCCCATAATGCCAGTACTTGAGAGGTAGACGCAGGAAAATGAGAAATTGAAGGCCAACCTGGACTATATAGCAAAGGAAAGTCACCCTGATTTGTATGAGATCCTGCCTTAAACAATTAAGAATTAAATAAACTTTTATTTTTCTTAATTCTTTGTTTCCCTTGAAAAATTTCCTGTAACTTTTTAAGTCTAATATTTGTTTGCTTTGGATTTCCTTTTTATTCAGTACTGGGCAAACACATTACTGTTTAGCTATGTTCCTAGCTTTCTTTAATTTTCTTTGTTTTGAAACAGGGTCTCACTAAATTGCCCAGGCCTTGAACTTGGAACCCACCTCATGCCTCAGCCTCTCAAGGGCTGGAAGGATAGGCCCTTATTAACAAACATAGTTTTCCTGGATTTTAATTTAAGTTTGTTTAGATGATATGTGTTTTTCTTTGACTACTTCTTTAGCTGTATCTATAAATCCTGATGTTGATGGTTGAGTTACTTTCCTATTGCTGTGATAAAACATCATGACCAAGGAAACTTATAGAAGGAAGAATTTATTCAGGCTTATAGTTCCAGAAGGATATGAGTCCATTATGGCAGAGAGGAATGGCAGCAAGCCAGCAGCAGGCATGGCAACAGAAGCAGGAAGCTGAGAATTCATATCCTCTACTTAAAGCACAGTGAGCAATCTTGAAGTAGGGCTTAGAGAGGCTCTAAAATCCAACTCCTGGTGACATACATCCTCCAGCAAAGCCATACCTCCTAAAACTGCCAAAACTGTACCACCAACTGGGGACCAAGTATTCAAATACTGGAACCTGTGGGAGGGTGTTTCTCATTCAATGTAGGAGCATTTCCCTATCATTGCTGCCTAGAAATTCAGCCTTTGGCCCAATAGTTGAGAGTTTTTGCATATTTGAATGAAAGATACATTTAATATTGATTGCTTGTTTTATCCGGTTGTAAGCGAAGAAAATTTGTGTGTCTTCGTGTTGCTCTTTAGAACTCACTGAGATTTTCTTATGAGTTAATATTGATCTGTTGTTTAGGTTTTCTGCATTGTTGCTGGCATATGATATTTCCTGGGTAGCCATGAACAATATTTATTGTACACCAGATAGAGTACCAACAAGGAACTAGAGGAACAGCCAGGTGGTGGTAGCTCGGGTCTGCCTTTAATTCCAGCACCTGAGAGGCAGAGAGTTTGTGAGTTTGTGAGTTTGAGGCCTGCCAGGGCTACGGAGAGAAAATCTGTATCAAAAAACTAAAAAAGAGGAAGAAGAAGAAGGAGGAGGAGGAGGAGGAGGAGGAGGAGGAGGAGGAGGAGGAGGAGAAGAATTAATGAATTCCATCTAAGCCTAGCTTAGTAAACCAGTGAGTTTATCAAGGTTATTTATAGGAACATGGATGACTCAAAGGCAGCTGCCACACTGAAAAACTTGTGTCGGTAGCCACACAAAGGAGAGCATATTCCTATACCACATTCACAGCTCACAGGCATAGATTTTATGTTGTCCACCTGCATAGGACAAGTTAATTTATGTGCTTGTCCCCTCAGGGGCTCCATCTGTCAAGACTCTAATCAGGATATGTTGTATATTTGGAGTCTCTCATGGCAGGAAATGTATGGCATAACATCAGAAACAGGACACTGGCCCGTCCCATTTTCATACACACACAGTAAACGGGGAGGGGAGAGTTGGCTAAGGCACAGACCCTCAAAAGCCTTTGATGTGTATTTCCTCTAGCAAGGCTCAACCTCCCAAAGCTTCCATAGCCTCCTTAGCACCATTAACTGGGGATCATATATTTAAATGCTGAGCCTACTCAGAACGTTTCTTATTTGAGCCACCACAGCAACCCAGTACTGTTAGTGCCTTAACTTACACCATCTATATACAAGACAAGAATGTATGATGTCCCTTCCAGAACTGTATCAGCCACAGTAGTTGGTTTATTATTGGAGAAGGCCTGGTGGCTTGAAATGACAATGGTCCCAACATAGTCTGCACGGCATTGATGACAGGGCTTGCTCTAAGTTGCTATAAATATGAATGCCACCTGTCTTAGGGTTACTATTGCTGTGATAAAACACCAAAAGCAACTTGGGGAGGAAATGGTTTACTTCACTCACAGTTCCATCTAACTGCCCATCACTAAAGGAAGTCAGGATGGGAACTCAAATAAGCCAGGTGCCTGGAGGCAGGAGCCTGGAGGCAGGAGCTGATACAGAGGCAATGGAGAGGTGCTGCTTGCTGGCTTTCTCTCCATGGCTTGCTCAGCCTGCTTACTTGTAGAGCCCAAGACCACCAGCCCAGGGATGACAATGGCCACAATGGACTGGCCCCTCCCCAACAGTAACTAATTAAGAAAATGTCCTGCAGGCTTGCCTGGAGCCCATCTTACAGAGGCATTTTCTCAATTGAGGCTCCCTTGACTCTGATGACTCTAGCTTTTTATCAAGTTTACAAAACTAGCCAGCACACCACTCCAGAAAGAGGCTTGATTAAATGGCCTCCAATCCAACCTTTAGTTGGACAAGCTGATTTTACTGTTACAAGGAACTAGTGAGGGATTCCCCCTATTGTGGGTCTCCTCTGCAGCAATAGCAATTACTGTTGTAAAGTTGTAAACTGAGCTTGCGCCCATTTCCACAACTGGAACCAAAACCATATCGGAACCATTTGCATAGGTTGGCATTTTGGTTTAGTTTTTTAGAGACAGGGTTTCTTTGTGCAGCCTTAGCTGTCCTGGACTTACTTTGTAGACCAAGCAGCCTTGAATTTACACAGAGATCCGCCTGCCTCTGCTTCTCCAAGTGTTGGGCTTACAGGCATGCACCACAGTGCCTGGCTCTCAGGTTGGTTTTTTTGTTTTGAGGCAAAGTATGTAACACTGGCTGGCCTAAAACTCACTATGCAGCCCAGGATGACCTGAAACTCACAGAGATCCACATGTCTCCAACTCTTAAAGTGTTGGCTCTATGAATTCTGTGGCCCACATGCACCCACACCCATGTACACACAGTATACACATGCACAATACACACACCCAGACATAAAATAATTAATTAAAAATAAAGAGAATTGGCCAAGAGTATAGCACAGTGGGAAGTTTATTGCCTAGTAGCCTAGTGTGCACGAGGTCCTGGGTACAGAGTTTAGCTTCATTAAAAAACAAAAAAAAGATAATGATCTGTTTTATGAGAGTCTAGTGCAAAGCACCTGTAAAACCAACTGAGTCTGGGTGGGTTGATTTGGAGAAGGGAGGTTCCTGACTACCAATTTCAGATTTGCTTTCTTGAGATAGTCTCTCATGTAGCCTAGGCTGGCCTTAAACTCCCTATGTAACAAAGGATGTCCTTGAACTTTTGATTGTCTTGCCTCTACCTCCCAAAGGCTGATATCATAGGAATGAGCCACAAACCCAAAGCTTTGTACATGCTGAGCAAATACTCTAGCTGAATTGATTACCAATTAATAGCCCCAGTTCATGAGTTATATTACAATTTTCTTAATTCTTTTTGTTTTGGTTTGGTTTTTTTTTTTTGTTTTTTTTTTTTTGCCTTTTGTAGGGGTTTCTCTGTGGAGCCCTTGCTGTCCTGGAACTCTGTAGACCAGGCTGGTCTAGAACTCAAGAAATCCATCTGCCTCTGCCTCCCAAGTGCTGGGATCAAAGGCATGTGCCACTCTGTCCTGGCTTATTTTGTTAATTCTTGATGATCTGCTCAAGTTCTTTTTAATAATACTTTCTAATCCTCCTGTTATTTTATATTTCTCTATCTTATATTTCTGTCTAGTTCTTAAAAGTCAGGATTTCTGGCTGGAGTGCTTGGCAGTGCCTTCACAAAAGCAGGATGAGGACAACAGAAGGACAGCCTGCCTATCATTTGGGGGCTGGAGTGAGTTTGGCTCCCTTCCACTTCCAAAACTTGGCTATGTGTAATTCTCTGACTTTTGAATATTTGTGACTCCATAATTGGGTATACTCATCTATGAATGTGTGTGTTTATACGTGATTCTCCGCTGTACTTCTGAGTAGACAGCAGTAGACAGAAATTTTCAAAGAAAAGTCAGTGGGATGACTCTGTATAGCTATCCTTCTGTACCATTTTGCACAGATCTCTGAGCTGGAAGGGACAATGCTGTGGGTGTTGAATGTCCATGTATATTCCTGCATCTCTGCCAGTAAATGATGAGTTCTGTGTGCGTTTCCATGCTGAGTATCTGCATCTGTGAAAGTTAGTGGTCCTGAGGATTGGTATGTTTCTGCATGTGTGGGAGGTCGCTAAAAGTGGGGGCGGTTCTGAGTGCACCCCTGAGTTTCACTGTAGCTATATATGTAAGGAGTGCACTGCTATGTGGCAAGTATAGACTCTCCATGTCTGGAAGAAACATTACAACAGGAAATACTCTAGATTCCAGCTTCCGGATGGAATTTCACTCTGAAAAACACCCCTTCCTGATCCTCTCAATAAATGCAGCATTCTTTGTCTTTCTTCAAGAGGCCTGAGTTGAGGGGGTTTATGCTAACCTTGACCTCAGAGGCCATGCCTATCAGGAGGTTTTGGCAGAATCATGAAATTCCACACCATGCCACTTGCCTCTTGCCAATCCTACTTCTTCCTCCCAAACCCTTTAATAGCCTCACATTATCTACCAGACTAATTCCAGTCTAAACTGTTCAGAGGGGCCTGATGAAGACACAGGAAGATGGGACAAATGAACAGCACCAGGTTTGGGATTTTGTTTCCAGTAAATACATATAAATAGGGGAACAAGGGACAGATACAAGGCAGAGACCAAGAAATAGGGTTTTACAAGGTTGGAGCAGACAGTCAGAAATGGAGAGCAAAGCATAGATAGGTGGAGAAAGATACACAGAGATAAAAAGTTAAGTTTGTGCAGAAATAGAACCTAGCTTAGATGAGACCAAATGCAAAAAGAGGCCCATTCGGCTGGGCCGTGATGGTACATGTCTTTAATCCCAGTACTAGGGAGGCAGAGACAGGTGGATCTCTGAGTTTGAGGCCAGACTGGTATATAGAGTGAGTTCCAGGGTAGCCAGGGCTACACAGAGAAACCCTGTCACAAAAGAAGAAGCCAGTTGAGGTGGCACACACCTGTTATACAAGCACTCTGGGAGGCAGAGGCAGGCAGATCTCTGTGAGTTTGAAGCCAGCCTAGTCTACACAGAGAAGCCCTGCCTCGAAGAAGAAGAAGAAGAAGAAGAAGAAGAAGAAGAAGAAGAAGAAGAAGAAGAAGAAGAAAAAGAAGCGTAAGAAGAAGAAGGAGGAGGAGGAGGAAGAGAAAAAGCAGAGCATTCATAGGGATGAACATAGAGAAGGCAGTCAGGAGAGCAGCTACATTAAGATAAGAGTAAAATGTCCAAGTATGGTGCTGCACACCTTTGATCCCAGCACTCTACAGGAGTATGCAGGAGGATCTTTGTGAGTTTGATGCCAGCCTGATCTACATAGCCGTTCCAGGGCAGCCAGGGCTACATAGTAAGATCTTGGATCAAAAAATAATAATAAAATGAAAATAAAATGAGGGCAGAGACCAGGCATGAGGATGTACCCTTGTAATCCCAGCACTCAGAAGGCTGAAACAAGAGGACTGGGAGTTTTGAGGGTAGCCTGGGCTATACAGTGAAACCCTATCTAAAAAAAAAAAAAAGTAACAAATGGTGTCTTTTACCTATAATCCCAACATTCAAGAGGCTGAGGCAGGATGATCATCATGTGTTTGAGGTCAACCTGGGCTACATAGTGAGTTGCAGTATAGCCTGAGCTAAGTGTAAGACTGTGTCAAAAGAAGAAATTAAAGATGGTGGGAGAGATGGCTTAGTGGTTAAAAGTACTTGTAGATCTTGCACAGGACCCAAGTTTGGTTCACAATCCCCACATGGCAGTTTATTACGTAACTCCAGTTCCAGTGCAATCTGGCATCTTCTTCTAGGTTTTGCTGGGCACTGCATACACACGGTGCTTATCCATACATGCAGACAAAACATTCATAAACATAGGATAAAAATAAGTCACTTCAGCCAGCTGGTGGTGGCACAAGCCTTTAATACTAGCACTCAGGAGGCAGAGGCAGACAGATCTCTGAGTTTGAGGCTTGCCTAGTATACAGAGCGAGTTCTAGGATAGTGAGGGCTGATACACAGAGAAAAACATAAACGAATAAATAAATTCAAACGAAAGAAATGAAGGGTAAGAAAAGTAGGTTAGGCAGGAGTAAGTAGAATTAGAAAAAGATGGATATAAGGTGTTGATGTTGAAGCTAAAATTGTTGAGCATTTGTTCTTTCTGAGATATCATTCTCCTGGTTATCCATATATTAACTCATTAGCCCACAGTGACATATGAAGCAGAAATACTGTTATCATTTGTCTTGTTCTCCAGATAAGAACACCACAGCAAAGCGGCATGACACTGCTAAGATTGAATCCAACAACCTAGCACAGGGAACATGCATTTTTACTGTTCTGTCATGTTCATGACATGAACACATTGATAAGAACAAAGACTGAATGGGGAGCATGGGGGTGAAGACAGATATGGAAATTGAAACAAAAAAGTTAGAATCGAGAAAGCCAGTAGGAAATAAGTCGATGAATGCAGCAACAGAGTAAGGAAGATGAGTTGGAGATAACCAGAGAGAAGATAAGTCAGAACAAAGTGTAGGGACAGGTTGTGAAAGAAGCCAAGGAGCCAATGGAAATTGAAGAAGAAACAAGACAGAAATTCTGGAATGTATATGAGGAAGAGCAATGCAGTCTGTGAATAAGGACAGGGAGACAAACCTCAATTAAGATTAGGAACATGACATAGACAAAGTGGTCCAAAACATAGGTAGAGAGAGTAAGAGAAAAAGAACGAGGTGGAGAGAGAATCTTAGGAACAAAGCAGGAGGCCTGGAAAAGTGGCTCGGTTGTTAAGAATACTGACTGCTCTTCCAGAGGACCAGAGTTCACTTCCCAGCACCTGCATGGTAGCTCACAATGGTCTGTAACTCGAGCTTCAGGGGATTTGACACCCTCTTCTGGCTATGCACATGGAACACAGATAAACATGCAGGCAAAAAACCTACACACATAGAATAAAATAAATTTAATTTGAACGAAAAGAGAGAGAGGAAGAAAGGAAGGAAAGAAAGAAAGGCAGATAGACAGATGGAAGATGGATGTGGCTGCAGTTTAGTAGAGCACTTTTCCAGCATAAGCAAGGAAACCTTAGCATGGATTATATCCCCAGCACAAGGAAAGAGAGGGAGGGAAAGGGGAGAGGAAATAGAGTAGGAGAGACAGGACAGACACAAACAAAAAGCAAACTAGAGATACACACACACACACAAAACAAAACAAAACAAAAAACACAACTAGAGACAGATGTAGCACACCTGAGAGGCAGTGGCAGTGATGGTGAAATGGGAGGTTGAGACCAACAGAAAGGAGAAATGGAGACAAAAGTGGGCAAGGCCAGATCAAGAGATGTAGCTAAGTGATTCTGGGTTTGGTTGATCCCTAGCATGTCATAAAGCCGAGCATGGGTTTGCATACCTGTAATCTCAGCATTCCAGATGTGGAGGCAGGAGTTTCAGAAGTTCATGTCATCCTCAGCTACATAGAGAATTAATTTGGAGCAAGCCTGGGCTCTATGAACCCTGTATGCCCCCCCCCCACACACACACACAAGAAAAACAACAAGCAACGCATTTTATGGAACATATATTTAATCCCAGCTCTCTAGAGGCTAAAGCAGGACCGTAAGACAGTCTAGGCTACATAGCAAAATGCTGTCCACTGTTGTTCAACAAGGCAGGGGACTGTTACTTACTGCTGTGTCCTTCATCCAGATAATATAATATGAATTACGGGAAGAGCTCTCATTTATTAGAATTGGGGATTATGCTTGAATTTATATTTATTATGTCATCAAAGCCTCATGACTGATGTAGAAGTTATTATTATCATCTCCAGTGCAGAAACTGACACTCCAAATAATGAATAACTCCAAAAGTCACAAGGCATAAGAAGCCATATTCTAGCCAGGCTGCTTCTAAGGCCTACTCATTTGACTAGGGCATTATGCTCAGGTAAAGGCTTGTTAGACACATGTAGTCTTGGTACTCTGGAGTTTCTATCATCTCCTGGAAAAGACAGACCTAGTAATGTCAATGTGAGAAAGTTCTATGAATTGCAGAAATAACCCACTGTGGGAGAATGTTGGCCCAGAGAAGGCAAATAAAGCTTCCTCGAGTAGTATAGTTGAGGGTCAGATTTCCATGAAAGTTAAAAATCTTGTTTCCATAGGTCTCTTCAAGTCCTTCATAAGTGTACAGTGAAAAATCTAAAGTACTAATTTATCTTACTAAAATAAAATTGAAATCTCAGCTGGTCATGATAGCTCATACTTGTAACCCCAGTACCTAGGAGGCTCAAGGAGGAAGATCTCCACAAGTTCAAGTCCAGCCAGGGGTACATAGCAAGACCCTGTCTCAAAAATAGATCGAATCTTACACTTCATGTTTAAAAAAAAAATTCTATCAAATTTGACACCAGTTCTAAAATGTACACATTGTTATTGTGAAACTGAAACTTTTTTAGATTACCAGTGTTAAAAAAAACAAATTTCTGACCAGGTGTGGTGGAATATGCCTATAATCCCAGCACTCAAGGAAGCAGAGGCTGGTGAATGTCTGAGTTCGAGGCCAGCTGGGTCTACAGGACAGCCAGGACTATACAGAAAAACCCTGTCTTGAAAAACTTAAAATAAATAAATCAATTATTCTGGGGACACTGAGAGGGTTCAGTGGATAACACATCACCAGCCACTAGTTTTGTTGATTCACGTTAGATCCCTAGGCCTAATATGGTGGGAAAAAAAATAAATTTTAAAAATTCTGTCAACCACAGTATTAAGGATTGAATACTATTTTTATTCCCTCTGTAGATGACATTATCATCTTATACTTCAGTGGCAAAATAGAAGCTACCAGAGCCTAAGAATTGTTACAGAGCTGGGCATTGTGGTGTTCCCCTTTAATTCCAGCATTTGGGAGACAGAGGCAGGTGGTTCTCTGAATTCAAGACCATCCTGGTCTACTGAGTGAGTTCCAGGCCAGCCAGGGCTGCACAGAGAAACCCTATCTGGAAAAAAACAAAACAAACAAAAACTGTTACAGGACTGTCATCTTCCCACATATCTCCTATTTGTTTGTTTTAAACTATGTTATCCTCACATTTATTGCTTGCTTTAAATCTTTTTGTCCAAAGTGATAATGTTCATAGGGACACTTGTCTCATCCTCTTCACACCTGAAATTTATTTTCTCCAGTCCTCCCTGGATTCCGGTAACAAGTATTTTCTTGTGGCAATGTCTGTCCAGGGCTCAGGCTAGGCTCCATGGGACCTTGGAACAATCAGATATGGAGTTGCCCTCGAGGGTTCTTCTGTCTGGGGGGGAAAGAGGAGAGGAAACAACAGTCCCATCTGAGAGGAGGGAAAGATGCCCCAAGGGAGAAAGTGCTCTGGGCATTTGGGGTGAGGAAGTTTACTTGACCTTGCACCTTGCACCTTGACTATGCTGCCTCCCAACACGTCTTACCTTATTTAGTATGGCCTTGACTTCAATTCAGGGCTGGACAATAGCCGCAGCTCCCTCCAAAAGCCACAGGACTGAAAATGCCATCCATAGTTGTGTGGCAGAAGCTAGTCTCCATGGGCTTCAGCATTCAGTTCTAGGCAGCTAGGAAGTCCAGGATAAAATCAGACAGCTTGGTTGATGGGTGAGGGAGGGTCTGGTCTCTGCTTGCAGGCTCCTCTCTTGAAAACTGGATTCTCTCGAGAAGATGAACAAGAGTCTTAGCATGGCAACGGGCGAAAGGATGAAAGATCTTGATTTTCTTCCTGGAGCTGAAGAGCTGTACAGCTGGCCAGGAGGAGGGAGATGAAGAAAACGATAAAGAGACAAAGTTATGTTTTTGAAGCTGGAAGTCAAGGAAGCAGCTGGGCTCTACAGTAGAAGTCAGAGACCTGTTACACAGGCAGGGTATCTTCAGAGAGTGAGAATGCAGTGTCCTGACGAGAAGAACTAGGATCTTTATGGCTGTCTGAAGGGAGATAACTCTAAGTTACAACTCAAAAAGCCGGCAAGTCCAGCAGTGACTCTAGCAGCACCTGCTAATTCCATCACTTTACATGTTTATCCTTTCCGAGACTACAGCAAGTAGGACTAGACAAGACAGAGGGTAGCTCTCCTTTCCTGGGCCCAGTGCTCCAAATCCCGGCTTTCAACCTTTCTCTCAACACCAGCCTCCAGCAAGGTGTCATGTAGTCCAGGCTGATCTCAAGTTCCCGTATAGTTGAGCACAAATGTTGAACTTGTGATCCTCCTGTCACTACTTCCTTCGTGCAGATTACAGGGACATGCCAACCATACCCAGTTCATGCAGTGCTGGGAATCAAACTCAGAGCATTGTGCAAGCTGGACAAATACTCTCCCAAGCCAGCTATATTCCCAGTCCCATTTCTCTTTCTTTCTACTGGATCATCCCCAGCACAAAACAATCTATATATCTTGTCTTTTAAAAAAAAATCATTCTTTCTGTGCATGATGGTTCATGCCTTTAATCCTAGCACTTAGGAGACAGAAGCAGGCAGGCAGAAGTAAGTCTGAGTTCCAGGTCAATCAAGGTTACATTTTAGATCTTGTCTCAAAAATAAATAAATAAGCCAGACAGTGGAGGTATGTGCCTTTAATCCTAGCCCTGGGGAGGCAGAGGCATTCAGATCTCTAAGTTTAAGGTCAGCCTGGTCTACAGAAAGAGTTTTTTTTTTTTTAAGATTTATTTATTATTTATATAACATTCTGCCTGCACACCAGATCTTACTATAGATGGTTGTGAGCCACCATGTGGTTGCTTGGAATTGAACTCGGGACCTTTAGGAAGAACAGCCAGTGTTCTTAGCTTCTGAGCCATCTCTCCAGCCCCAGAACAAGTTTTAAGATAGCCAGGGTGACACAGAGAAACCTTGTCTTAAAAAAAAAGAAAAAGAAAAAGAGAGAAAGAAAGAGAGAGAGAGAGAGAGAGAAAGAAAGAAAGAAAGAAAGAAAGAAAGAAAGAAAGAAAGAAAGAAAACAATATATAAATAAATCACTCTCAGGTTGGGCATGTTGGAGCACTCAGGAGCCCTAGGTTGGAGGATTATGAAGTTAAGGCTAGCCTGATCTACATAGTGAGAGCCTATCAGACACAGAAAAATTATTACTTAATTCTTTACCCTAGTAGGACCCTGATGTTTGACTATGTTTTTCTTTCACAGATAAGTTTCTCAGGGGGTTTGTCTATATACCTAGCCCCACTTCAGTGAAGGAGAGGGAAGGTGTTCTGTTCCTTTGACCTCAGTGAGAGTCCTGTGTCAATCCTGTGCCAACAAGCACTCTACTCCATTAGTCCTGTTTGTTAAAATATAATGTATATTAACTGGGTTTGGTAGCACACACCTTTAACCCCAGCACTTGGGAGGCAAAAGAAGACAGATCTCTACAAATTGAAGGTCAGCCTGATCAACAGAGTAAGTTCCAGGCCAGCCAAGTCTTCACAGAGAGAACCCCCTATCTGAAAAAAAATCCTATATTTGTTTTTCATGATATGCATTATCAAGTTTAGAATACTACTATATGTACAATTTGAATACACAATAAAACAGTTACTTATATACCTTTACCACACAGCTTCAAAAACATTATTTACTAATGACAAAATCCTCTTTGGAAACTTCCCCATTTACATCTCTTTCTCCTACCTGAAAGGTAACCACTGTCCTGGAATGTTCCTTTTTCCTTCCTCTTTTGTATGCTTTTTGAACACATTGCTGAATCATAGATGGCTTAATTTGCATGTATTTCTTTAAATATGTTTTTGGAAACTGTTTTAAAATCAGCATTAGATTTCCAAATCTTGCCAATATTGGTAGAGGTAGCTACCTTTCTGTGTTTTTATTCCATTTCCATGTTTTAACATAAAACACGTATCACCGTATTCATTTATTCATTTCCAGTTTCTTGCTTTTATAAACAGGCTTTTGTGAACCTTACTATGTAATTTCAGTACATACATGCAAGGAGTACTCTAGGGGACAGTTCTCAAACTCTCAGGGTTTCTCTGTATAGCTCTGGCTGTCTTGGAATTCTCATTGTAGAGCAGGCTGACCTTGAACTCACAGAGATCTGCCCTGCCTCCAGAGCATTGGAATTAAAGGTGTGCACCACCAGCATTTTGCACCAGTAGCTTCTTACTAGTATTCTGATTTCAGCCCTCGTTGGTTCCATGGGCTCACTAGACATCATGGTGAGAAACACTGCAGTGAGAACCGTTGCAGTACAATAGATACCTAGAACTAACTATTGGGTTCAGAGTATGTGCATCACTCAGCTTCACTAGAAATTCCAAATATGTTTCTAGAGGGTCTATCAATTTACATTCTCACTCATGGTGTATCTGTTCACTCTTAATCCATTTTGGTGTCCACCCTCTCCATATAACAAAGTCATAAATGATATCCATGTTGCTAGCACCAATGGACGTTTCTCATTCCTCATCTTATTCCACTTCTCATTGCTCTTGAGACATTCCAGACATACTCTAATTCAGAACTTTAGGTCTAGGCCTTTGATCCTTCCTGGAGCTCAATCAGGAACCTGTTCCATGTTTTTGAGGCAGAGTTTCTCAGTGTAACAGCCCTTGGCTGTTCTGCAACTAGCTCTGTAGACCAGGCTGGCCTTGAACTCACAGAGATTGGGATTAAAGGCATGCACCAGCACAGCCTGGTTCTCTTTTATTACTTTTTCTCAGTCTAATCATTTTTATTCTCAGGACTTCCTCCCCTCCCCCGAGACAGGGATTCACTATGTAGCTCTGTCTGACCTCAAACTCAGATAGTTTTGAGCTCTACCTACCTTTGCCTCCTAGGTGCTGGAATTAAAGGTATGAACCCCCTACATCCAGCCCTAGTCTCAGGACTTTTAATGCACCTCTGTGCTGATGACTGCCATTTACATCTGAAACCTAGACCTCTTCCCTCAGAAGCATATTCCACCTGTGTTACTTCTCTGTATTACTACCTGGATAACCAAGGGCTTAACATAAAAATGAACATTTTCACAGGGTCTTACTCTGTGCTCTCAAACTCAAGGCAATCATCCTGCCTTAGTGTCTCAAATTCTGGGATTACAGGCATGAGCAACCACACCTGGATTTTTCACAACTGAACTATTGATCAACCCTTGAAAACCTTATATGAAATGCACAGCCTGTGTACCATAGCAAAAATTCCATCTCCAAAAAGCAAATGTGTCATAACATCTGTAACTAAAGTATACACATCATCCTCTGTGCTTTTTCATCTCCAGTGGACTTATAATATCAAAACAATGGGATGCTCGGCAAATACTTATTAGTGTGTTTTTTAGAAAATGATGACAAGAAAAAAAAATCTGCAAATTCAGTACAGGTTTTTTTTTTTTTGAGAGAGAGAGAGAGATTCTCTGTATAGGCCTGGCTTTCTTGGAACTCACTTGTAGACCAGGCTGGCCTCGAACTCAAGAGTTATCCTTGCTTCTGACTCCTGAGTGCTAGGATTAAAGCCATGTGCCACCACACCAAGTCTTTTTGACTTGAGGTTGATTAAATCAGTGAAAGCCAGTTCTCCAAGTCGGGGTGGGGGCAGGGTCCTTCTACTTCATGAACCCTTTCCCTGAGACACTTTCTTCTCCATTCTTCATTTGTTGATTCCCAGTCTTTCATGCTTTATTAAGTACTACCAATCCCCAAATTCTCTTTTTCCTGTCATTCTGTTCTGTTCAGATATAGCCTTACGGCAATTGTAATTGTGCACGTTTACATGTTGTAATCTTGTGTCTATTTATGTCCCATCATCTTCAGTACTGGACTGATCATTGTGAGAGTGGAGTTCGCTCAGCATGCTCTCTTGTTTGTGACACTGTACACAGAGCCTTGATTACATGCTCAAGAGACAGTCACAGAGTCAGCTGAAACTTAGACAAATGAAATGGAATGGGGGAAAAGTGAAGATGGTTTCAGGGAAAGGCAACAAAACGTGTAAAAACTCAGCCGTAGTCCTCAGGAGCCTGAAGCAAGAGGACTAATACAAGTCCAAGGTCAGCCTGGGCTACAGAGTGAGGCTCTGTCTCCAAGACCCAAAAGAAGCAAAGCAAAACAACAACCAAAACCTCCAGAGGTTATAACATATATGAAATGGTCAAAAATTTTTTTAATTAAAGTAAAAACATACCTTCAGAGGCTAGAAAGATCAAAGAAGTCTTAGAATTTTTTTTCAACTTTGACTCAAGCATTAGGCCTTAGAAAAGCTTACAGAGATCTTGCTAGGTCAGAAAGAGCCCCACTGAATGGTCAATGTTAAATTTTCTTTTGAATTCATGGGGAAGGGACTTGAAAGAGTCTAAACATATGAATGATATGATTTGATTTTAAAAGATATAGACTGGCCAGATGTGATGGCACATACTTTTAATCTCAAGGCCTGCCTGGGCTACATAGTGAGACCTTGTCGAAGAGAGAGAGAGAGAGAGAGCCAGGATATAATTTGAGTTTCTACTTTGACCTAGATCCTTCATTTAAGTAAGTTACAAAAGTGCAAACTCATTGAGAGGAAGATGTCTTGAATTAGGGAAGAACTGAGATTTAATTTTTCGGGTTCTCTAGGATATTCAAGCAATGCTGTCTTATAACCAGCTGAATATCTATCTGGGCCAGGAGAAATGTCTGGATTTGAGATTTGAACTCTTTTAGAGAAATCATCAAAGAACTGATCATTGAAGCCATGGAAGCAAATAAAATATTGAAGGAAAAACCAGAGAATATGCAAGGGAAGACAAGAGAGCTCGGACCAAAGCTTGCCAAGACTACTAGGATAAGAAGGAACCTGAAAAAGAAAGAGGAGAAAAATAAGCATAGTGATATGTCATTGTGAAGTAATTTCAGGAGGAGGGAGAGGTCACTGGTGCTACCCAAATGCTACCCAAAAACCAAGTAGTAAGACCTCTAAAAATATTTTTTTGGGTTTAGTACCATATGCTTATACCTTGATAAGAAAACAGTTTGGAAGAAGCAGTGGAGGTGAGTTGGAGCAAGTTAAAGATAAGTGGGAGGTAGGAAATGGGACAGTTGACTATGAGCAAGTCTTGAGTCATTTGTAGAAAGAAAAGAGAGATAACTTCTGGTGATTGTTTTTAGATGGGAGAAGATACCTGAGTGTATAAAACCAAAAGAAAAGGAACACGAAACACATTCAGAGGCTTGGTGGTAAGAATTCAAAACCTCTTCTCTGACGCTTTCTCTTTTTACTCCGTGTAGTAAGGGGGGGACTATCTGCTAAGTACTAGGGGGCAATTCAAGATATTAGGAAGACTAGATTTGATTTGGCCACTGTGGGTGAGAGTTAACTAGGGAATGGGGGAAAACGGAAAAGAAAGTTGACTAGTAATAGGGAGCTAGGTTAGTTCTGAGGGATTTGTAGAAGCTGGGAAATGAGGGTTTATTATAACAAATCTGGAAAATTGTAGTATTACCTATTAGCGTTCAGCTGTCTGGGCACAAGCATGGCGGGGGGTGGGGGGGAGGCAAGCAGTTGTACTGATTCTGCATTGGGTTGCTGCCAGCTAGATAATGGATACAACAGGGAACTGAGGCTAAAAGAGTGGAAAAGTAAAGGACCATGAGATATGGTCTGAGAAAATGAGTAGCCAAGGATCACTATGAGCCAAGCCTAGCTTAACTCTGGAATATGTAGAAAGGCTTCTGGGAAAGAGTGATGGGAGAACGGAAGAAGACATGAGTTGTAACGGAAGGGTTTAGGAATTTGAGTCCAGGGACTTGCCTCTGTGGGACCAGGGAAAGATGGGAAGGAAAGCTGAAGGGAAGTTCAAGGCCAGCAGAAGGAGGGCCTTAAGCTCCTAGCAGCTAGAGGTGAAACTGGCCCTCGCGAGGGGGCGTGGCCAAGCTCAAATCCCTACGAGGGGGCGGGACTCCAGTAACTAGGTCCCAGCGCTGCGGTGGCTGCGGCTGTCTCTGCAACGGCTCGGGCCTCCCCATCCTCCAGTTCCCAGGCTCTTCCTGCCCGCCGTGGTGGAAACCCAGGCCAAAGGCGGAGAAGCCCGGTCCAGCCCGTTCCTCTGCCCGCGCCTCTGGAGCATCGTCCTGAAGGACTGCCCGAAGGCAAGCCTCGCAGCCAGAGAGCGCCGCGCACACGCGCGCCTCCCGGCCACGGCCATCCTCTCTTCCCTCCTTCCTCTCCTCTCTCTCCTCCCCTCTCCCCCCCTCCCCCCAGCCTCTGCTGCGGCGGGAGGAAGAACCCTTCCAGACCAGCCCAGAGAACCCAGGTCGGTTCTCATTCCGGGAGAAAGGAGAGACCCCCGCGCTGAGATCCCTCTAGCTGCTCGCCCCCGGCCACGGAAGTGACTGGCTGTCTATCAGGAGAGCCCGCGCCTAGCGCAGCCCCCCGACCCTCGCCCAGCCGCTGCCGCATAGACAGCGTTTCCCAGCGGGCCCCCGGCCCCGCCGAGCCCACTCCCCGCTTGGGGCCAGGGCCGGCGATGCCTGGCGCGGCAACGGCGGTGGCCGCGGCTGCTGCTGCTGCTGCCGCCACGGCTGCGGGCCGGAGCCCGGGTCGGGGGCTCGAGTCTCCGCAGTGGGGCTGAGCCCGCAGCCCCGCCCCCCGAGCCCGAGGCCGCTGCTCTGCCGGGCGCCGGGCCTTCTCCGCCCGCTCCTCCGCCCCAGGAACTGGAGCCAAGCGGGGAGCCCGGGCCCCGCGCCCAGGCCCGGACCATGCATGGCCACCGAGTCCCGGGGGGGCCTGGGCCTTCGGATCCCGAACGCTCGGCGGCGAACACCCCTGGCGCCGCTCCACTGGCCTGTGCCGACTCGGACCCTGGAGCCTTGGAACCCGGACTGCCGGTGCGCAGGGGCTCAGGCTCGGCTCTTGGAGGCCCTTTGGATCCTCAGTTTGTGGGACCCTCGGACGCCAGCCTGGGAGCTCCTCCAAGCTCCCGGGTCTTGCCCTGCGGCCCTAGTCCACAGCACCACCGGGCCCTGCGCTTCTCCTACCACCTGGAGGGATCGCAGCCTCGGCCTGGTGAGTGATCCAGCAGGCATGGGAACCTGGGCCACGGGCCTGGTACTGGAAACGGTTCTTGTTCCAGGGCTTGGGGCTAACCCAGCCCCTAGGGTCCCCTCAAACCCTATTCCACCCCCTCCCCGCAGCCTTCCTTCCAGTCCTTTCAGCCTTTGCCCCTTGCTCTTCTCTGTCCCTTGTGCTCTCAACCCTTAAGACTCTGTTCTCTTCTAACTGCTGAGGGTAACAGGAGAGGAAGCACTCCAAGAAAAGGGGGCAGTATTTCAAGGCAACAATGGGGATGTGGTTGGGGGAATACGAGAAAAGAAGTCTCCCATTAACGAAGTGCTTACATTTGTGCATGGCACTGAACTGGGTACTTTTACAAGGATTCTTGTTTCAGCTTCAGGAGCCATCTGTGAAGTGGATCTCATCAGCCACATTTTTAGGGGTGCAGACTGAGTCTCTGAGAAGTAACTTGTCCAAGGTCACACTGCCATTATGGTGCCTGGATTCAAAACTAGATAGGAGTCCCAAATATGTGGTCTTTCTGCTTCCCTAAACTGAAGCTGGAGAGTAATACCAAGCTTTCTACTTATGTGATCTCCCACTATACTATTCAGTAGCCTTAAAGTCTGAGCAAAAGAGAGATGGTGGGCTGATCCTAGATTGTGCTCTTCCTAGGTGTGTGTGGCCATAGTACAAGAGGATAGGAAGGAGTAGGAGGTTCTGATCAGAGAGAAAGGTGGGGAGGAGCCTGGAGGAAAAGCTGAAGGGGCTGCTAGGTAGGAAGAGAGCAAAAAGGTCAGAAAGGAGAGCTGCAGGGCCCACAGATTGTTTGGAAAGATAATCAGGGTGGTTGCTTGGGTTTGCAGTGGTGGAACCACTCTAGGTCAGACTGGGGCCACACACTTGAATTAGTCTTTTTCATAGCCCTGAGTATCTGAGCAGCGTAGCAGAGCCTCTAGGATATTCTCACATTGGACTTGTGTCTAGGAGCCTTGAAGGAAGAACAGTGCGTATTGCCCAATCTTTGCTGGGACTGAAGGAGGTGGTGAGTGTCTAGCCACTTCCAGGGCTCATATCTCACCTTCTGAAGATCACTACAACTGTGGCTAGGCACCTGGTGTTAGTAACAGCTAGCAAAGTGTAAACCATGGGCACAACATGTCTCTCACTGAGACTGTTCTTTGAATAGTTATGGAACCTCTGGAGATTTCAGTCACATACCCTCCCTTGTGTCCTGGAGATAGGCAGCTGACAACCCTTTAATGCCCTGCCCTGCTTGTTGCTTCTGCTGGCTTCCCAAACTCCCCTGGACACATGCTGTGTAGAGAGGGCTCCTCATACAGCTTACTTTATTTTGGCTCCTCCCTTCAGTTATCCAGACAGCCACAACTCTCCCACTGCAGAGCTTTTGCATTTGCTTCGCCTTCTGCCTGCTAGCTCTTTCCTCAGCCTTCCACCTGGCTTCCTCCTCATCTTTCTGGTCTCAGCTCAAATGTCCCCTCTGAGAGACCTTCCCTGACCACTTTTAAGTAAGGGCCTCTTTGAATCTCTATCCCAGCTGCCAATGTGTGTCTGTCCTTACATTTAATACAGTCTGAAAGTACCTTCTTATTTGCATCTACTTGTTGATTGCTGTTCTTTTGCCGCTAGAATGGGAGCTCCTTGAGGGCAGGGGGGTTGTGTCCGATTTGCTCTATATTGTAAACCTAAGGGACTAGTGCAGTGCCTAACATATATATGGTAGGTACTCAGTAAATCCTTGTTCAACAAATGTATGAATAGATGGTAAGAGAACACACAGTAGGCCCTCTGTAACTATTGCCTAAGAGGACACTGAGTTCCTACCCAGCAAATACTCTTGGTCTGGGAGTCAGGTCTTGACCCTTGGCCTCTGCCCTTTCTAGTCAACATGGGGTTGATAATTGAGCTTGCTTTTCTACCCCATGAGTTCTTACAAATTCCAAAGCAGAATTTCTTCCTAAACCATCCCTCTCTTCTCCCCAAATCAAGTGTTTTCAGGATCCTTTTCCCCATTTGAGTCCTTGTGTCTATAACAGCAATAAGCGTGTCTTTAATTTTATACCTTTTTTGTTTTATTTTTTATTGTTTTTTTTTTTGTTTGTTTGTTTTTTAGGACAGGGTTTCTCAGTATAGCCTTGGCTGTCCTGGACTCACTCTGTAGACCAGACTGGCCTCAAACTTACAGTAATCCACCTGCCTATATCTCCCTGAGTGCTGGGATTAAAGGTGTTCACAAACACACCTGGCTTTTTTGTTTGTTTGTTTTTCACAACAGGGTTTTTCTATGTAGCCCTGGTGGCCCTGGAACTCAGAGATCTGCCTGCCTCTGTCTCAGAGTGCTGGAATTAAAGGCAGTGCCACCACTGCCCCAGTGGGAGTTTTTTTTTTCTTTATTTTAATCAAAAATAAAGATTAGGAATAGAAATGGTGTCAGAGAAACACTTGGTCTCCCATCTAGCCATTCCTGACTTACTCACTGTGTGACCCTGGATGAATGGCTTCTGTTCTCTGTACCCCAGTTTCCCTCATCCAGAAAATGATATCTGGGAGTCTGTAAGGTTCTTGTTTGCAAAGCCCTCAGCAACTAAGGACTTAAAAAAATATGAAGAGGGAAAACCCTTCTGAAGAAGAGGCAGAGGAATTTCCTCATGTTCTGACAAGGTGGGCACTGAGCCATGTGATTCACAGTAGCTTGGGCTATGAGTGGTGCGCCTCCCCCTCTGCACAGCCTGATCAGGGGTAGGCACAAGTGACTTGCTTCTCTCTTCACAGAACTTGCCTATAATTGCCTCCAATTGGGCAGGGTTGGTGGTTGGAGGGAGAGCAAGAAAGGGGGATAGAGAGACACACAGAGAGATCCAGAGAGAGAGAGACATAGACCTGAACCTCAGTTAAAGGGTTGTAGAAACGTGCTAAGATGTTTGTGTGCGTGCCTGTTGACTCCCTCTATCAGACTACAGGGACTTTTATTGAATCACCAGCTTTATGTCCCAGTGGCACATCCCAGAGCAGCAGGGGTGGGTGGTATGAAAATAAAATATTTTATCCATGTGAAGTGCTCTGGATTACTTCCGGGGCCTTTCTTTTTGTTATTTTGTCTAGTTCCTGATGGAAAGTGTTATGCTCATTTTCTAGGCTGAGAAAACCCAAGATTTCCTTGGGTCACTGGGATATGACCCAGTGAGATACCAGATTGGTTTGGAGAGGGTTAGCAAAAGGCTTCCAAGTATAATCTTATTCATAGGGATTTGGGAGAATCTTACTGTAGTCCTCAAAGCTGAGGCCTAGAATATCTACCCACAAGCTTGGGGCCTGACTGCTAGCTCAGCCAAAGGAGCTGGACTAGATGTTAGAGCCATTTTGTGGCGTATGAGATAAACAGCCAATGAAAGTAGCAAAAGGGGATAGATAGTGCTTTCTAACTTGGTTGCATCTTCAGAGACTCAAAGAGTTAAGCTTAAACTGCAGAAGTTGTTAGACACTGGCTGCTCCTGGGTCTTCTGATCTCAGTGAGCATCAGAATCCATTGTTGACCTTGAAGAATAGATGTCATTCTCAGACTCCGCCAGAGACTTGGAGTTACATAGTCCAGGGATTTGGTTTCAAAAAAGATTCCCTGACAAGGGACAGGTGTAGTATTGTACACCTTTAACCCCAGGCAGAGGCAGGAGGATGTCTGAGTTCCAGGCCAGCCAGGGCTACATAGTAAGACCCTTTCTCAACAACAAGAACATCAGCAAAGATTCCCAGATGATTTTGATGCATAGCCTAGGGTAGAAGCCAGGCCCATTTTTTTTCCCAACTGTGTCAGTGAGACCCAGAAACCCAGTGGTTCAGTCATGTTCCTATAGTGAGTAAGCACTGGTCTCCTTCTCTGAAGGCTTCTTCCCAGAATCATATATGAATCTCCTTCAACTTACTCCAGCCAGAAGAGAAGCATGGCATATAAGAAAGTAAGTTAATCTCTTACACTCCCACAAAAAAAAAAAAAACAAAACAAAACAAAAAAAAAAAAACAAAACAAAAAAAAAAACGATGACACTGGTTGCTTTAGTTTACCTTCCTTTCCTGCTTTTGTGAATGGATACCATTTGACTGCTTTAAGTTAGAAGGCAGTGGCAAATCTGGAATTCTAGGCATAGGAAATCTGGTGTCAATGATGCCCAATGCAAGGCCCCATTCTTTCTCAAGGGAAGGGACTAAGGCTTATAGACCTTAGAGAACATGAGGTCAGTTCAACAAAAAGGTGTGGTGTCAGCAAAGATGTGCAAACATTGATAGGGAGTGCCTGATGCTACTGGGAAGAGTTGAGGAGTAAGGCTAGCAAAAAGACTTTGTCCTGAGGGCAAGCAGGAACCATCAAGAGCTTATTCACAGGGAAATGATGTGCTTGGTTGCTAGTGTTTGAGAGCTCTCATAGGTGCACTTGGAGAATGCATGGAAGGGCTTTAAAGAGTGGAAGTGAGTGGAGGGGAAAAACACATGGGTGTCATATATTTTGTGAGGTAATGGTAGCTCAGGCTGAAGTTGTAGCAGGTGGATTGGAAGAACATTTAAGTGCCAACATGGACAAGCCTTACAATGGCTGTAGAGGTCAAAGAAGAAGGGAGAATCCAGGATGGGTAGTTTTCTGAAACTAACTTTAGTGACCAAGTGGGTGATAGTGGAGCCATCTCCATAAGAGAAGATATGCTTCTTTAGGGGAAATTGATGAGTTCTGCTTGCGATTCGCTGAGTTTGAGAGGCGTGGGAGGATATCAAGATAGTGATAGTCACCAGACATTTGGATTTAGGATTATAAATCTCTAGCAAGATTTCTATGTGAGAGATGCTCAGGAGTGTTCACCACCAACATGGACTGTATGTAGACCACAAGGTTACTCTATGGAGAGGATGTGTGCTTCTGAGGAGCCATTGCTGAGGTCAGCAGAGCTATATTCTGATAAGTCTCTTTGTGTGTGGCAGCTTTGAACATTTGCATGGGGCTGAGGCCTACCTATTTCACACACATTGAGGAGAGCTAGCTTTTGTAAAGAACGCCTAAAAGGCAAATCACATATAAACAAACATTTGTGTGGCCCTTTTCCTTGTTTTTTATGGTGAGGGTATTTGAGAGCTCCCCCCCCCCCAACTGTGGAAAACATTGTGGTCCCAGGATAGGAACAGTGATGATCTAGGTGGTGAGGTTTGCAGGATTTTTGGTGAGCCTGGTAAGTTTGGGAAACCTCTCAGATTCAGTTCCTAGTCAGCTGGAGCCTTTCAAACAATGCAAGGCTGATAGACTAAGATCAGAAAGAAGGAGAGGAGAACCTCCCCTATCAGTGGACTTGGGGAGGGGCATGCATGCAGAAAGGGGGGGGATACAAAATGAATAAAGTGTAATTAATAAAAGTTAAATAAAAAAATTAAAAAAAAAAAGACAAAAAATAAAGGCTGGGTAGAAGGGCTTCTCCATGTTAAAGAGTTTCAAATGTAGATGCTTGGCACCTCCACTCAATCCTTTCAAATGTCCTGTCCAAAAAAGGCCCAGCTAGGGCTCCCTCCTCCCTCAGGAGTGACAGCTAACAGTACCCTACACAGAAATAAGCAGTGGCTTTCTGCAGCCAGTTAGCTAAATGCCTTAGGCAGATGTGGTGCTGGCCAGACGCTGGCTGGGTGGGGCTAGGACCTGTCTGGAATGAGGGCAGGAAGCATAGCCTGTCATTGACTAGCCACTTGGATTTAAATTCCTTAATGCAGAGAGAACAGATACTCTTGGAGTCACAACTCCAGCCCTTTGGGACTCTGGTGTCCAGTTGCTTGAACTTGGAAGGCATTATACCCACAGAACACTTGGAGACAAGGTTATAGGGAGCCCAATGAAGGACCCTCAGCCTGGATCTGTCCCCAAGCCTCAGTCCCACCTCAGGGCTTTAGCTTCCCCATTTCTAATATTGCTTTACCCATCTCCCTGGCATATAGTATGACAACTGTAAGTACTTTGTGAACCTGGAAGAGACAAAGTTGGGGAAGAAGGCTGTTTTCTTAACATGCCTGTTTAGTGCCTACAGTGTGCTTAGCTGTGCAGTAGATGAAATATATCCCTGTCCTCATGGAGCTCACATCTAGCATGAAAGAGACACTGCAAGTCATTCCCAGTACAGATGTTGCAGGGGCACATGGAGAGGAGGCAGATCAGACATTGATGTTCAGGCTTGAAGGAGAAGTGGATGTCCAGAGGTGAGGAGATGTGGAAAAGCAGTTCAGGCTACGGAACAAGAAAGCACTTTCGAGGAATAGACAAGAAGCCATTGTGGCTCAAGGATGGGTGTGGGGCAGTGTTCATGAGTTTAGGGCTTTCTTGTTCTATTCTCTGGAGTTTGGAGTTCACCCCAAGGCTAGGGTAACCCTGGCTGACCCTTAGAGAGGTTCCTGAGGATGGAGGGAAGCAGTTAGAATCTGGAAGTAGATATTGTATGGACTCTAGGGCTACTAAAGGGCCCTGTCTGCAGGACTTGGAGATTGGTTGGTTGTGTGAGTTAAGGTCTAGAGGAGTGGTGGAGAAAGGCCAGTCTGTGACTTGGACAGCTTGGGTGATTGGAGGTTCTTGCTGTTCCTGGGGCGGGGAAGGCAAGAGGAGGAGCTAACAAGAGGCTGGGGTAAGGATGTTTGTTATTTTTAGGATACACTGTGTCTGAGGAGCCCCCCCATAATACACATAGAACAGTGTGTACCTGGCACCACCTGGGCTTCCAGAGTAAGGACAGACCGGTGAGGTCACAGGTGTGTAGCTGGAGCTGCCAGGAGACAGTGAACTCTCCTGCTGTCTTTTTCCTTTCAGTTGTCTGCTCCACTTCCTGTGTTGTGCTTCACAGTGGCCCTGAAAGGGAAAGGGTTAAGTCACTGAGGAAAAGTCTTCTCTGGAAAGTGGGAAAGGCGGGACTGGCAGAGCTGGCCCCTGGGAGCTGCAGCTGGCATAGAAGCCCTTCTGCTAGCCCATAAGGCCAGTTCTGCTGCTGCAGCCGCCCACGCTGCCCTTGCTTTCACCTTCCAGGCTTCCCCTCCAGCTTCTTTCTGGCTCCCCTAGTCTGGGCCTCCCTACCTAATACATTCCAGGTGGAGGTGCAGCCCCTCTTACACTGCAGGGCAGCAGGGGAGGGGTTTAGGGAAGGTGAAAGTCTCTTTTACTATGCATCTTTTAGGATGAGTTTCCCAATCTCTGGGACTGTTTCTCTCTCTGGAAAATTCCTTCAGGGATCTTTCCGCAATGTCTCTGGCAGAGATGGGGAGAGGCCCCCTCCCAGACCCTTGCCTTGCAAAGTTTCGTGTGGTCTTGCTACTCTGTGCCTCAGTTTTCTTATCTATAAAATGCCTTGTAATTCCCACCTCTTAAGGCTATTGAAAGGATGAAATGTCACCAACAAAGCCCAGAGGCCCATTGTAGCTAGGCCCAACAGATGGCCCTGGCCTGCCATTTTGCCTTGTGGCCTGCATCCCTCAGTGATTTCCACGCCTCATGCCAAACAACATGTCTCCATCTCCATTCAGACTGGTCCCATTTTCTTTTATATCTATCTGTGTTTCTGAAAGGTTTTCTACCTTTTGATTCCCTGTCTTTGTCCTAGAATCTTTTTTTATTTAATTAAATTTTTACTTTGTATATTAGTTACAGTTTATTCACTTTGTATCCCACCTGTTAGCTCCCTCCCTCATAGAAACTTTTTTTTTTTTAATTGTGGATTGTTTGTTTTTTGAGACAGGGTTTCATGTGATCCAGGCTGCCCTTAAACTCACTATGTAGTTGAGACTGGCCTTGAACCCATTTCTCAAGTGCTAGGATTACTGCCATGTACCACCATGTCTAGCTTTCTAAAAAAGGTCTTTTCCTCACATAATTCCTCTTGTGTATGCAGTTCTCAGATTTGACAGACTTCCAATGGATAGGAGGGTGGATACATGGGTTTGGGGGAGACAACCCTGGGGTCAAGACAGGGGTCAAAGGGATCATCCCTCTAGTGGCTTTGTCCTCATTGGGAAAGTAATTGTAGCCAGCGTGGCAGCCCAAGTGCTGGGTAATTACTGTCCCCAGTGCTCCCAGCTACAGCTCCACTCCCTTTCCTTCCTGTCCTCTGATGTCCCCAGCTCCTCCCAGGGGTGGAGCTACCACCCCCTGTCCTTTTATGGCTGCTGGTCCAGAGAAGACTAGAGGGGGTGGCCAGCCTTCCATAGCAATCAAGCAGATGGAAGAAGGATGAGCCATTTGTTAGGTGGCAGTGTTGGGTATACACACACACAAACACTGTGTGTGTCCTCTTGGTAGTCTTTGTCCCCATGGGTTGTTTTGTATCTTCTTAGTTTTTCTGTATGCTTGTGTGTGAATTTGCCTGTGTGTCTGTATATATCAATGTGTGTCTTTGCATCACTGTTTGCGTGCTGTCGATTATGTCATTTGGCTCAGTTTTAGCCCTGGAAGTTTCTAGTTGCTTTTCTGTGTGTGTCTGCTTTGTTTCTCTGTTTCTGTCACTATGCTTCCCATAAGTTACTGTTCTAATAGTGCTGGCTAGGGTAGCAGAAAGGGGTGCCTACCTGCATCTTTTGGCATTTCCTGCCAGTTCTGACTACTCTGGAACTCTCTCACAAACCCGGCACGCTCTGTCCTTTAATCCTATGCTTCATCTACATGCCTTCCCAGGGACTTACACTTTTGTCCACTGTGCTTCCCTTGTCTGTAGGACCATCCTGAGTCTATCTATGTGTGAAATAAAAACACACCTATTCTGGACAGCTCAACTTAAAGCCCTCTTCTTAAGAACGTTGTCTTTTTCCTCCTTCCAAATATGATTTCTTCTCCAACTCGGCAGATTGACGAGGAACATGCTATGTGATTACACATAGACACCCCTAGGCTCCAGCCACAGCTCAGTTGTTCTAGCTGTGGCTCCTCAAGTCAGTTATTTTGCTGATTTATGCCTCACTTTCATTTCCTTCATTTCCTCCTTCCTTCCATTCTACCTTTTATTTAATTTTTTTTTTTTTTTTAAATTGAGACATGGTCTCACTGTGTAGCCCTGGCTGGCCTGGAACTAGTTGTATAGACCAGGCTGGTCTCTAACTCACTGAGATCTGCCTGCCTCTTCCTCTCTAACTGCTGGGATTAAAGGCTTGTGCCACCACACCTGTACCTGTTTCTTTATGTTTAGAATGGCACTAATAGCTCACAGAGGTATCAGGAGCATGCCACAGGAGAGTGTCACCACAATGCCTGACGTAGAATAGATGCTTAATATGCAATTGAATTTCCATATCATCCATATCACCCATTAAAAAGTAACAGCCTAGTGAGGGTATGTGTATGGCTTCATTGGTAGTATGTTTGCCTAGTGTGCTTGTTTAGCATGTACAAAGCCCTGGGTTGGACTCCCCAGCACCACATACATACATGCACTGGTGCATATTTGTAATCCCAGAACTCTGGAGGTGGAGGCAAAAGAGTCACTATGATTCCAAGGCCAGCGTGGACTACATTGCAAGTTCCAGGCTAGCCTAGGCTACAAAGTGTGACCTTGCCAGAAAAACAGGAGGAGAAGGAGGTAGAGGCTGAGGAGGCTGCTGCTGCCAGTGCAGGCGTGTACTCTGTAGATGGAGACAGAGAGATATGTTTAAGGCCATCCTGTACTACATAGGGAGTTTGAAGTCAATCTAGGCTTAGAGACCCTATTAAAAAAAAAAATAAAGACAGCTTAAGTTCTGGAGAATTCTACATATTATTCAGTCTTCAAAGGCATATTTCAATCCAGGGACTGCCTGACAAATATATGAAATAGCTTCCTTGACATACTAGGTCTAGAAGTGGCAGGGCCCTTTCAAGGCTGCTGCCTAAAGGCCAGGGCATTATCAGTATAAGACTAGCAAGGTATTTTAGTGGGTATAGATACTTGTCACAAAAGCCTGTGGACCTCACTCAACAAAGTTGGCCTCTCATTTTTTTTTGTTTTAATTGGCCTGATAAGTCTTTTTTTTTTTTTTTCTTTTTAAGACGGGGTGTCTCCGTGTAGCCCTGGCTGTCTTAGAACTCTCTCTGTAAACCAGGCTGCCCTCAAACACAGAGATCTGCCTCTCTCTGCTGCTCCTGTGCTTGGATTAAAGGTGTGCACCATCCTGCCCAACACAGCCTACTCACTTTTCACATTAGGGGATTCCACATAAGACTGTTGAAATATTGGAAAATCTTAAACACAGACAGTGCTCCTGTGAGGTAACAACTGGATGAAGGGGATAGATTTTGTCTTTAGTCTAAGTGAGGCGTGTGTTCTGTAGCTTAACTAATTCCAACTCTTCCCTGCTACTTTATCCTGTTACATGCTACAGAAAGCTCCTCACTTCACGCAGGCCCTCACTGCACACTTTACAGAAACGTCCACCCTTTAAAAGAAAAAAAAAAGCTCCTCTGTTTTATGGACAAGCTTTCTTCATTAGTCCTTCAGTTACTAGCGGGCTATCTGCTTGATAATGGCTTTCTGTAGAACTCTCCTCACAGGATATCTCTGCTCTTAGAAGAAATCTCTTCTGTTTTATAGAATTGCTTCCTTTTACAGAGGCACCTTAAACAAAACAAACAAATGAAAAACAAAAACAAAAACCCAAGGAGATGGGAGCAGGAAGATCAGGAGTTCAAGTTTGTTCTAATGTTTGAGACCAGCCTGGGCTACTGAGACTCTGTTTGAAAAAATAAAGAAATAAACAAAAAGTTGAAGGAGGGCTATAGTTCACACCACTAAACCCAGTACTTGGGAGGTTGAGTTTAAAGTCTGCCTGGGCTACAGAGTGAGTTCTAAACCAGCCTGGGCTATATAATGAGACCCTGTCTCATAAAAACAAACCCAAAGTAAAAACCAAAGAGACCTTTTTCAGACACCTGTTTTGCAGGAGGACAGGACACAGTCTTTAGGAAGTACCTTGCGTGCTAGATGGCTCCCACTTTCTAATAGTGTCTTTGCACTGCTGAAAGTACCCATTTTTTTGCAGAACCCTTCTAGTCAGAAGACTAGTAGACTTCAGAGAAGGAGCTGATGGATACCTCTTGGGGTTCCTGTAATGAACGCATTTCATAGGGCTCTGTGCTTACATTTAGAAGGGATATCTGCTAGACCAAGCAAGGTCTGGGTATGGTGTTACCCTGACAGTGGACTGAGACAGTGAAGTTAATGCTCACTCATGTTCAGGAGGCAGGAGGGGAGAGTGGGGGAAGCTCTGCCCTTCTCCCCACTCCTCCTCCAATCTGAGTGACTCTCCTCCTTCTTCTGCAGACCTGGTTTCCCAAAGATTGCGTTTCTTCTGTTGTTTTTCATCTCCACTCCCTCTCTTCTGTGTTGCCACCTTAGAAATTTCAGCTCTCCCCAGACAGTACCCTCTTAGCTGGGAAAGAAAAAAGTTTGAGGACTTATTAAGAGAAGTTTGTAATATCCTTGAGGAGACCTGACTGCTGGGCTGTGTTTTGTTCTCACTAGTTCTCAGCAGGTTCTCACAATGAACAGCACATGTGTGTTTGTCCCCAGTTTGCAAATGGGAAAATGAGTCCAGAGCCATGAAGCTGTTTGCCCCAGGTTATCAGAGAGTTAACAGCCAAGGCCCAGTGTGCAGCTCTAATAGTTGTCTTGAGATTAAGCCAAGGCTACAGCTGGGAGAAGGGAGACAGGATGCTGCTGGCCAGGGAAGGAGGGAGAGCTGGCAGCCGAACTTTCCAGAAAGAGATTCCGGAGAAGCAGGGTCAGGTTCCAGTAAGAATGGGCCAGAGGAGGAGTCTTTGTCTTCAAATTTAACTAGAAGCCGAACCTGCTCTGCCATATAAACCCAGAAATATGTCACGAGAGCACCTGCTAAACAGGCACATGACCAAAGCAGAAACAATATTTTGAGTAATTTTGCTATTTCTTTCTGTTCTTTGAGAATTTCATACAATGTATTTTGATCGTTTTCACCCCTCTCCCGTGATTCCTCCCAGATTCACTCCCCTTCCCTACCCACCCAACTTCATGTCTTTTTTTTTTTTTAACCCCATCAGGTCCAATTCATGCTGCCCATGTATTCATGAATATGTGGCCTTTCACTGGTTGATCTACCAGTGGCTACTTCTAAAACAAAGTGGACTGTTCATCTCCCAGCAGCTATCAAATTGCTAATAGCTATTCATATGGGATGGGATTTGAGAATTTGTGCCCACCTCTCCTCTCCACGGATGGGTTTTGTCTGACTTGATCTTGTGCATGCTGTCACAACTACTGTGAGTTCATACCTTATGACTAGACTAAAGTCAAACTCATGACAGTCTTGCTTTCAGCCTCCCAATTACCAGGACTTTAGGCACTAACTACTGTTCTTCTCTCCCATGGAAAACCCACAGCCTTAGCCTCTTATAGATTTCCTTCCTGACCACTATGGGTATTCCAAATGGAACACACATACCTGAAGATTCAGTGCTAACACTCAGAAGTGAGAGAGAACATTCAACATTTGTCTTTCTGGTTCTGGGTTATCTCACTCAGAATGATTGTTTTTAGCTCCATTCACCTACCTATGAATTTCATAATTTCATTTTTATTTTTGGCTTTTTGAGACAGGGTTTCTCTGTTTTAGCCCTGGCTAACTTGGAACTTATTATGTAGACCGGGCTGGACTTAAATTCAGAGGTTCACCTGCCTCTGCCTCCTGAGTGCTAGGATTAAATGCGTGCACCACCACCGCCCAGCTACCAATTTTATTTTTTTTTAACAGCTGAATAATACTTCATTGTGTGAATTACATTTTCTTTATCCATGCATCAGTTTGTGGACATCTAGGCTACTTCCATTTCCTGGCTATTGTGAATAGAGCAGCAATGAGCATGCAGGTGCTACTATAGTAAGGCGTAGAATCCTTTGGGTATATGTCTGGGAGTGATATAGTTTGAACATGTGTTATCTGTTTCTAGGTTTTTGAGGAACCGCCACACTGATTTTCATATTGGTCTAACCAGTTTGCCCTCCTACCAATAAGTGTTCCCTGTTCCCCAGATCTCTGCCAGCAGATGGGGATCCAGCTTCATTCCTCTACATCTGTATATCCATTTTGATGAGTCTATCTTTTCTCCAGGGTTGTTGGCCCCTTTACCAAAAGTTCATGTAGCTGTAGGAATGTGGGTTTGTATGTAAGTTCTTACTTCTATTCCATTAATTAGTGTGTCTGTTTTTATACCAGTACCACACTGTTTTTATTATTGTTATTACTGTACTTTTGTAGTACAATCTGAAGGGTAAGGTCAATATTGCTATTTCTTGAGCTAGAGCTCAATGGTAAAGCTCTTGCCTAGTGTGTGCTGGGTTATAGCACTATAACACACACACACACACACACACACAGAGAGAGAGAGAGAGACACACACACACACCATTGCCCTTATAGCCAGCTGAGGGCTTAGAGGTTGTAGAGGTAAAGTAAGAGAGTGTGTACCCCACTTTCACAGTTGAGCCTGGGAGTATTTGGGCACTCCTAGGATGCTCAGAGGATGCTTCCTGCCATTGCTAAGAGATGTGGGAGTACAGTAGTAGTTGTGCCGTGCATAGTGTGCCGAACACAGTGCATACGGATGGAATACATGGGGAGACTCTGTCGTTCTCTTCAGGTCCTATTGGGCTGTGCACAATTGGCATGAGGTATGGGGTTTATGGGATTTATGATGACTCTGTGTATGTGAGAAACAGTGGGGACTCTGGTGGATCCGGAGGTGGAAGGAGCAGTGCTGGTAGAGAACCTTCATGGGGGTGTGGATGAGGGATATGTGTGTCAGCAAATGTTTTAAATTAATTATCGACCATAAGAAAAACAGTCGCAGAAAACCAATTTAGGATCTAGGTGGGTGGGATGGATGGGGAAGTAGGAAGCACTGTGGTTTTTAGAAAGGAGGAAGTGGGCCCTAGTCTAGCCGCTCCCCTGAGGGCAGGGATGAGATTTTTCTCAGTCTCTGCACAGTCTAGAACTGTGAGATACAGTTAGCTTAACTAAACTGAGGGAAGCCCAAGAATTCAGAAGGGCCATAAAGGATCCCAGAGAACGAGTAAAGATGTTTACATTTTCCCAAAGGGTAGAAGGGAAAGTTCTTCTGTTGGTAAGTTGTGTGATCTGTCTTTCTATAAGAAGATTCAAAGAGAAAGAGCAAGCCCTGCGGCAAAGGGAGTCACTGAAGGAAAACAGGAGACACTGGGAAGAAGGGGTCTACAGAAGTAGGAGACAAGGATCTTGGATCTTTTCCTTCTCAGTGGGACCTCAGTTTGCCCATATCTATACTCCTGAACTGAACCTCTGCTGTCCTGTGTGCAGGGTTGAGGGTATCCTTTTTACTATCCACACTGTTTTCTCTAATACCATGGCACTTTATTGTCCTTTGTGGCTTTCCCTTGTAGAGCAGGGTTAGGAAAAGAACTCAGGCCAGAAGCAGTCTACCTGAGTCAGCTAGTACCTTGTTGTGTCACTGTGGGCTACTCACCAAGTCTTTCTTTGTGTTCATCTCTGCACAAGAAACTGTACAGAAAATCCCTGCCTCTCTCATCTGGGACTCTAGGGTATCCCTGAGTCTGAATATCATTCAACTAGTCTATTCTATAGGACTGCTTACAAGGAAACAGAGAATAGAGAGGCAGCCTGTGCAACTCCCATGAGTGAATCAGGTGTGTATGGATAGGGCAGAATGGTCCAGAGCAGAGCCATGGAGAATGGAAGGCCACCCTGCAGGTGATTCATCCTCCTCAACCCTATGCCCAGAGAGAGGACAGGGCAGGGCTAGCCAAGGTAAGCTAGCTGCTGAGCTGGCCAGGATAAGCAGCCTGACTGGGTCAGAAGTGAAGAGAAGAACATCTTTGCTACACAGGTTAGGCCCTCCCTACTCAGGTGGGAAAGCACAGGAGGAAATGTCACCTGAAGCCAGGTACAAGGTAGAAGAAACCCACTGGGACCAGGGTCTAGAGCACACATTCCCTCAGGCTGGGGAGGGTCCTTGACTACCTGGCCAGTCTGTAGCAAGGATAAGGTCAAGGTCAGGAGGTCAGGGAAGCTGCTATAGAACCCCTAGAGACCCATAATCCCCTACAATTCTTTCTGCCTGTGTCACATTGTAAGCAAGGGCATGGATGTCTCACTGTGTGAAGACAGCATCTTATACTTTGTCTAGAACAGGAAGAGACAAGTGTCTTGTGTCTGTGTTTGTGTGTCTCCCTGAGTTAAGACCCTCAGATACCATGGACATGTTTGTTGCAAGAATGTGACATACTAACTTATGAAATGTGTTTGATTTGTGTCCATGTTTCTGGGTATGTAGTGGCTTATGACGTTAAGCTGTTTTGCTGTTGTGTGTGGTTTTTTTCCTAACCTTGTATAATGGACCCTATGTGGCTGTGATCTTTATTCGTAACTATGTTTATAGGCATTCAAAAGCACATTGATGATATATATGAAGCTCCATGATCCTGTAATGTAAATGACACAATACCTTTGTAACTTGGTGGAACTGTGCTTGAGTAATATATAGTGGTATATAAGGTTATATGATGGCATGTGGTAAGTGATTTTTGTGTGAGATGAGAGAACTGCCATTTGTCTTGGGTATATGTTTGTGACTGTGCTTGATCTTATTTGTTGTTGTATTTGTTTGTTTGAGGTAGTTTCTTTGTGTAACAACTCTGACTAGCCTGGCCTAGAACTCAAAGAGTTCCATCTGCCTCTGGCTTTGCCTCCCAAGGGTTGGGATTAAAGGCATGTGCTACACTCACATCACTGTGTTTGACCTTACTATTGATGGTTCCAGTGATGTGAAATTTTAGCTGGGGTTCTCCGAAGTTGTGTGTGCCCAGGCTTTCAGGAGGCTGGGGTCGTGTTTGGATGTTTGAGTTTATGTGACCTGGCAGTTGTGTGAAGCACTGTAAATTCCATGTGTTTTGTAAAATAGTGGACCCATTTGTGACTGTCCACTTATGCGATTGTGACATAGGGTAAAAGCCTTGAGATGAGATGCCATGTAGCTGTGGCACAGTGTAACTCATGGCTCAGTGTAACTTACGCTATGTGCTAGTTGTATCTGTGGAACCTCTTGTTTGTTTGTCTTCAATTGGTTTTTCAGTTCATAGCCCTGGCTGGCCTTGAACTCATCATTCTCTGCTTTAGCTTTCCAAGTGCTGGGCTCATAGACATGTGCTACTATGCCTGGTGTTCCAGGAGTTCTTGGCTAGTGCTCACTCCCTTGTCCTCACACCTTCTCCCTACACAGTGCTTCTCATGGCCCTCTTCACCACAGGAAAGTTGAGTACTTCTTCATTCTGGAAACCAAGACTTTCTCATTCCTCTCTAGCCCTACCTGACTTCTCTGTTATCATCTCAACAGCCTCCTACCCAGCCACAACCACACAAGTCCAGTCCTGCACTCTTTTGCTTGAGACATATTGATTGTGTGTGTATGTGTGTGTGTGTGTGGGGGGGTGTCGATCATTGTTCCCCCAGTCTAAATCTTTCCTTGTAAGTGTGATCATCATATCCTCTAGGGCCCCAAACAAGTAGGCTTAGGGATCCTATGTTAAAGAAAGGGAAAGGATGAAAAGGATTCCCCTTTTTCTGAATTTGCTACTTGTTGCTTTAAAGCTGTTCTTGTACCTGCATTTTGGATGCTGGTGGTGGAGGGGTTGGGGTGAGGTGGATGTGGAAGTAGAAGAAGGTAAAACAAATTGGTAAACACTGGGATTTTGGCCAGGCACAGTGGCACATGCCTGTAATTCCAGTACTCTGGGAAGCAGAGGCAAGCAGATGTCTGTGAGTTCAAGGTAAGCCTGGTCTACAAAGCGAGTCCAGGACAACCAAGGCTACACAGAGAAACCCTGTCTCAAAGAACCAAGAAAAAAGAAAAAAAAAAGACACAGATTTTAAGACTAAAAATGTTTACTTAAAAAATATGGTTTCAACAGTGTGTGTAAATATGCATGGACTGGGACCAGAACCAAATGCTAAACAAGCATTCCATCCCTAAGCTAACTCCATAGTTCCTGGTTTCATCATTGTAAAGACACTTATCTGTACAAAATTGTACACAAGAAAATTCAGATATTCTCAGGGGTTTTAGAAAATGGGATAAAGGTCGGGCACAGTAGGGCATGCTTGTAATCCTAGTACTCAGGGAAGCAGAGGCAAGGTGGATCTCTGTGAGTTTGAGACTAGCCTGGTCTACAAAGTGAGTCCACGACACAGCCAAGGCTACACAGAAAAACCCTGTCTCGAAAAACCAATCAATCAATAAAAGAAAGGGGATAAAGAAGAGAGGAACAGTAGTTTATGCCTAAAATCCTGGTAATTGGGAGGCTGAAAAAGATTGTCAAGAGTTTGAGTCTAGTCTAGTTTATAGAGTTAGACCTTGTCTCAAAAACAAAAATAAAGTAATTAATAAAATGAAGGATGGCCATATAAATGAGAGCTACAAGTATGTACACAAACTTTAGGATATTCACGTTTATCCTCAACCTGGTTCAGTTCCAGAGTTTGGTTTAAGTCCTGAACTATCCACTGACATGGGGACTGGAGAGATGGCTCAGAGGTTAAGAGCAATGGATGCTTTTCCAAAGGTCCTGAGTTCAATTCCCAGCAACCACATGATGGCTCATAATCATCTATAACTAACCACTGACATGCATGGAATCAATATGCTAATCACAGAAAAATATTACTGCTTGATGAAAATAACCAGTCTCCACCTTGGGCCTGGTTCTTTGTCTAGGCCTGAGAGAAAAACTTCCTGGCAGAACAGTGTGGCCAATACAGGGCTCAGAGGAGCCTAGCCCTAGATACCTGCTAAGATATGCTACTTCCTATTCTCCCTTGGGGTAAAATCAGTTACTTCATGTCCAGTTTCTGCCTCTGCCTTTCTACAGGGCTGCACCAGGGAAACCGGATCCTGGTGAAAAGTTTGTCCCTTGACCCTGGCCAGAGCCTTGAGCCTCATCCAGAAGGCCCTCAACGGCTTCGTTCAGATCCAGGCCCTCCCACTGAAATCCCTGGCCCCCGTCCTTCACCGCTGAAGCGGGCACCAGGCCCAAAGCCACAGGGTAAGTGCTTTCATTAAGATCAGCAAAATGGACCAGAGAGGTGTTCAAAAGGAAAGGAGAAATTGATGGGTGGCAGAAGAATAACAAAGTACCCTTAGTTCAAGGGGCAGTGAGTGATGCCTATTTAACAGGTGGAAAGGTGTTGCCTGTGGCTAATATAGCCTACCGGTTTCACCTCACTCCTGCTCTGTGCCTACCTTAGGACAAAAAAAAAAAAAAAACAAAAAAAAAAACATGGCATTACATGCCAATAACCCCAAGCACTCAAGAGATGGAAACAGGATGATTGCTGCGCATTTAAGGTCAGTCAGGGCTATGTTATTAGTAAAACAAGACCACGTCAAAAGACCAACCAACCAAAACAAAATTGGCAGGGATGTAGCTTAATGGAAAAGTGTTTGCCAGGCATACACAAGGCCGTGGGTTTGATCTCTAACACAGAAAATAAAAATTCTGGGGTTTGTGAAATTAGGTTTATCCTTGCCATGCTAACCACCCACAAATCCAGGTCTGTGATCTCTCTCCTCTCTTCCCCATCCACCACTCCAGTTCCCCCAAAGCCCAGCTATCTGCAGATGCCCCGGATGCTTCCTCCACCTGAGCCCATTCCTCCACCACCATCACGTCCTCTGCCTGCAGACCCTAGAGTGGCCAAGGGTCTTGCGCCAAGAGCTGAGGCAAGCACCAGTTCTGCAGCAGTGTCTTCATTGATTGAGAAGTTTGAAAGGTAAGTCTGGTCCCTATCAGACCCTGTGAGATGAGGGTGGATCCAGGACAGGAAGGGACAGTTATAGAAGAGGCCTCTTGGCCGAGCTCATCCCCTGCCTCCATGTGTGTCTACCACTTATCTCAGAGAGCCTGTGATTGTCGCCTTGGATAGACCAGCCCCAGAGCCAACCATGTGGCCACAGCCACACCCGCAGCCAACAGCATCCCAGCTCCCTGACGGTGAGGCTTCTCGCTGCCTGTTCCTGCTGGCTCCTGGGCCCCGGGATGGTGAGAAGGTGCCTAACCGGGACAGCGGCATTGACAGCATCAGCTCGCCATCCAACAGTGAAGAGACCTGCTTCGTCAGTGATGATGGACCCCCGAGCCACAGTCTCTGTCCTGGGCCCTCTGCCCTGGCTAGTATGCCAGTTGCTTTGGCCGAACCCCACCGGCCTGGCTCCCAGGAAGTTGACAGTGACCTGGAAGAGGAAGATGAGGAGGAGGAAGAAGAGGAGGAGAAGGAAAGAGAAATCCCAGTGCCCCCGCTGGAGAGACAGGAGTCTGTGGAGGTACTGACCTATGTTACCCAAGAGGCAGGACTATGCTGAGAAAGCAGGAGCCTGGCTTTTATACTTTTTCTTCACGCAGCTTGGTATTTCTCAAAACAGGGCATTGCTTCCATTTAGTCTCCTTAGCATCCCTTCGTTTCTAGTATGGAGCACCAGTAGCAAAACCCTATTCCTCTCCCAAATGACTGTGACCACCCAAATGGCATGCCTTATTCTAAATGCCCATTAGGAAGCTGGTTTCATTTTCATCAGAGAACCACTAACAGGCAGGGCTTTTTCATGACCCAGTAGCTCTGTGACATTGGGGTTGTCGCTTCCCTTTCTACTCCCTACTACAAGAGTCAATTGTATTTATGACTTGTATTTATGACTTCTCAGCAACTGGAGAGGTACACAGAGCCAGAACCTCAAAGGAGCCTGAGGTTCTAGGTGGTTAAGAACTCTTTCCATGCCCTGTCTACCTAGCATTTCTTCAGAAGGAATTCTTGCACTCAAGTAAGGCCTGAGCTAGAATACCTGCTTTGCCAGAGCCAAGTACAAATGTAGGGACTGAGGCCAGGGAGTACTGAGATGATAGGATATTCAGCAAGTGTGTAGCCTGCAAACAAGAAAGTGAGCCCACAGGCATCATCTTAGACATTTTTATACTTCTGTGCTTTTCTCACACCCCACACACTCAGCAAGCCTTTGCTGACAGTGAACTGAATGACTGAATAAATAGCTGATATTTAGAGACTGTAACCTGCAGGCTGTTCTGTTTTTATTATAGGAAATCTTTTAGGGTTGGGAGTGTAGGCAAATGTAAAGCACTTGCCTAGCATGCATGGAGCTGCAAATTTAATCCCCAACATTACAAAAATTAAATTAATAAACTAAATTAAAATGTATGAAATTGCCTCTATTATAAATGGACGTAGGCCCTATTATTATGTTTTTTATAATGGGGATTCTTTTTTTTTTTTTTTTTTTGAGGCAGGGTTTCTTTGTGTGTAGCCTTGCCTGTCCTGAACTCGCTTTGTAGACCAGGCTTGCCTCGAACTCACAGAGATCCATCTGCTTCTGCCTCTCAGTGCTGGGATTACAGGTGTGCACCACCATGCCTGGTAGGGATTTTTAAATACAGAAATAATTAGGCAACTTATGAATACTAGTGAATGGTAGACTGGATTTGAATCTAGGAAGCTGGACTTCCCAGTTCTCATCTTTCTTTTTTTGTGATAGGAAAATATTTATACTTCATTATCTTTTTAAAGGATTCAGTAGTACACGGCATCAGTGTTTGTTTGGAAATACGATGAAAGCCATTTTTGGCAGGAATATGGTTGAAGTCTTTCCAGAATGTATTTTTTTTTCCTCAGTGGAACAACACCCAGTTCTCATCTTTAACCATCAAACTAAGCTCAGTGACTAGAGAAAGGAAACAAATGGGTACGTGCGTGTCTGCATAAGGGAGTTCATATCTTCAGAATTGAGGGACACGTTTTACAAGTAATGCAGCTTCAGGAAGCTTTATGAATCAGATCAGGGTCATTTGAGAGTAGAACTATGGTTAGAGCATCATGTGTACTCTCTTAGGGGAGACAGGCATGGTAGCATTGCCTATAGTCCAGTTACTGGAGAACCTGATGTAGGAAGATCACCTCAGTCCAAGAGTTTGAGGCCACTCTGAGAAATATAGCAATACCTGATAAGTGAGTGGGAGAAGGGAAGGGATGGAGGAAAGAAAAATGGATAGAAGGAGCCAGAATTAGGGTAGAGACCATGTATTAAGGGTCACTTCTCCTTTCCAGCTGACTGTGCAGCAGAAGGTGTTCCATATTGCCAATGAGCTCCTGCAAACCGAGAAGGCCTATGTTTCCAGGCTCCATCTCTTGGATCAGGTGAATGACCTCTCTGGGGTCCCAGGACCCTACCTATGTGGTAGGTAGGTTCCACAGAGGAAATGATAGGGCCTGAGCCTAATTCAACCATTGGGACCTGAATCCAGAAATGGTAAGATCTCCAGCTGACCTCAAAGCCAGATGAGATTATGTTCAGAAGTGTACTCTTCACTCCTGACTCTTAACATGTGTGTACTAGCCCTGTGATTGTGACTGACACTTCTGACTCCCCCTCCTCATGGACCTCATGCTAACTCTTGTCTTGACCATGCATCCACTAGAATCCCTGAGGGTGGGGACCTTTATTTGTTTTGTCACAGTTCCATCCTAGCCTCCAGGGCAGTGTTTTATACTCTAGACACTTAAAAATAAAGGGATCTAATTCGAACCTTCCCTCTGAACCCGAATCTGCTTCTAACCTTGCTTCAGATCCTAACTTAGAATCCTCATTCCAGTTCCTAACTGCAGGTCCTAATCTTGATGACCTGCAGTTCTCACCATTTCCACTCTCGGTCTCAAGACCAGTACTGATCTCTGAGATCCACAGGGTAGTCCACAAATACTCCCCTTACCTGCAAGCTGCCCTCTCCTCAGCTAAGCTCTAGTTTCAGTTGGGCTGAGCACTCCCACCTTGCTCCACAGGTATTCTGTGCCCGGCTGCTGGAAGAAGCTCGGAACCGCAGTTCCTTTCCCGCTGATGTTGTCCATGGCATCTTCTCAAACATCTGTTCTATCTATTGCTTCCACCAGCAGTTCCTGCTGCCTGAGCTAGAGAAGCGCATGGAGGAATGGTGAGAGGCCTCAGAGCCAGTCTGCTTATTCTGGCAGCAACTTAACATGCCAAGCCCCGATGTATACATAGGATTTCGTACTTGTCATGGAAATGGAGCTCAGTCGGTTAATTTTTGCCTAGAATATGTAAGGCCCTGGATTCCATCCCTAGCATCATAAAAAATAACTTCATTTTAACCTGCCTTCTTCTCTTCTGCAAAAAATAAGGCCCAAACTCTGCATTTAGCCCCTCCCAATTTAATATGGAACACAGATCAGGACCTAGAATGTTATAACAGAATAGCAGAGCCCTTGAGAGTATGAGAAGGCTCATGAGATGGCTCAGTTGGTAGATGTGCTTGTAGCTGGCTACCTGAATTCAATCCCTGGAACCCACGAAAAGATGGAAGGAATAGCTGGATGGTGGTGGTGCACCCCTTTAATACCAGCACTTGGGAGGCAGAGGTAGGAAGATCTCAAGGCCAACATGGTCTACACAGTGACTTCCAGGAGAGCCAAAGCTACACAGAGAAACCCTGTCTCAAAAAAAAAAAAAAAACAAAAAACAACAAACAAAACAAATGAACAAACAAAAAACCCAAAGAAGTGACTACTTCATAAAATTGTTCTTTGAAATCCACACACCTGCTGTGTGTGCTCACATTCATATTCTCTCTCTCTCGTACACACACACAAACAGACACCACCACCACCATTAAATTCTTTTTGTTTTGTTTTGTTGAGACAGAATTTCTCTGTGTAGCCCTGACTGTCCTGGACTCGCTCTGTAGAGCAGACTGCCCTCAAACTCACAGTTATCCACCTGCCTCTGCCTTCCAAGTGCTGGAATTACAGGTGTGCACCATTTTGCCCAGTTCACCATCATCAAATTTAAGACAGAAAAAAAAAAAAAAAGGTTGAGATTTTGCTGTTATGGTGCTGTATGCCTCTAATTCCAGCACGAGGGAGTCTGTGGCAGATCAGTGCATTTGAGGCCAGTCTGGGCTACACAGTGAGACTGTTTCAAAAACAAACAAAAAAACAAAAGCCAGACAGTGGTGGTGCATGCCTTTAATCCCAGCCAAGAGTACACAGAGAAAACCTGTCTCAAACAAACAAAAAAGAGCTAAAACAGCTAGGTTCAAATTCTGCCTCTGCTACTCAGTAAATTTAAGGAAGCTTCTTTCCTTCTCTTTCTTTCTTTCTTTCTTTCTTTCTTTCTTTCTTTCTTTCTTTCTTTCTTTCTCTTTCTCTCTTTCTCTTTTTGTCTTTCTTTCTTTTTCTCTTTCTCTTTCTTTTTTTTCTCTTTCTCTTTCTTTCTATTCTTTTCTCTTTTCTTTTTTTCAAGACAAGGTTTCTCTGTGTAGCCCTGGCTGTCCTAGAACTTACACTGTAGACCAGGCTAGCACTGGGAATGAAAAGGCATGTGCCACCACACTTGTCTTAAGCAAGTTTCTTAAATTGCTGTACCTTGGCTTTATTTACATCTTTATTCATGTGTATATTTCTGTTTTGTTTTTTGGGTTTTTTTTTTTTTTTGTTTTTTGTTTTCTTTTTCAGTGTTAAGGATTGAACCTAAGTCTTTGCACATCCTAGGCAAATGTTTTACCACTGAGCTGTACTCAAATTAAGCCTTCCTCGTATTTAAAGTGAGGACACAATAAGGGCCTACTTTGTACTGTCATTCTAAGAATTAAAAGTGTTAATACATGTTCAGAGCTTAAAACAGTTTCTAACATAGAAGTATTTGAAGATTATAAGCTGCTATTCTTTTGTTTTGTTTTGAGACAAGGTCTCACTCTGTAGACCAGGCTGGCCTACATCTCAAGAAGATCCACCTGCCTCTATCTCCTAGGTACTAGGATTAAAGGTGTATGCTATCATGTCTGGCCTGAGCTTCTTTTCTCATCAGTGCCATGGTATAGGTGAGGATGGGAGGCTGGAGATGCAGACAAATAGATGAAGCCTATTCTAGGAGTAAAAGAATGATTTGAGGAGAAGCAAATGCCTAAGGCAGAAGGGCATGGTTTAGGGGCCGACTCTGGCCTTCATGTTTTCTGCATCCAATGTAGCTTGTAGCATCTACACTACCTGCTTAGTCTTCCCAAACAACAACCAGGCCATGGCATTACTTCCTTAAAATTGTCTCCATGGTGCCCATACTCACAGGATGAAGTGTGCCTCTTTTGTAAAATTGTGACTGCAGAGGACTAGCATCAAGCCTAGTTCCAGTATCTCCCTTACCATCCTGTGATCTTCAGTCTGTCTCGTCTCTCATATCACACTGTGGCCAATGAAACTTCAAGACCTGGTTACTTTTCCTACTGTACAAGACAGTAAAGCTCTCAGGCTTTGACTAGGTATGTCTCAGCACTGTGACCCAGGTACTACCCACCACAAAGGCTGGACACAAATCAATAATCAATGTATGAGTGGCCCTCGTATGGCAAGAGGGGGGTTCCAGGATGACAACCTTTCTGGTACTTAAACAGGACAGAATTAGGCTAGGTGTTTCACAGACTGCAGCCTCAGCTCAAACTCAGTTTCTTAACCTAATCGGCCTGTAATATAAACAGCATTTCCTGAGAAGGAAGCCAGATGAAAGAATGGCTTTCTACCTGAGCCTGGAGACTTGTGGAAGGATCAGCAAGATCATGTCAGCTCCTGCTTTTACTCTAGGGACCGCTACCCACGCATTGGTGACATCCTTCAGAAGTTGGCACCCTTTCTTAAGATGTATGGCGAGTATGTGAAAAACTTTGACCGGGCTGTAGAGCTGGTCAACACTTGGACAGAGCGCTCTACCCAATTTAAAGTCATCATCCACGAAGTACAGGTAAGAGTTGAAACTGGATGAGACATGCTACAGGAGGAAAGGTCTACAAAGACCTGGGGGAGGCCTTTAGCCAGACCTGAACTTTTCCGCTTCTGTCACAGAAAGAGGAAGCCTGTGGCAACCTGACCTTGCAGCACCACATGCTGGAGCCCGTGCAGCGTATCCCCCGCTACGAGCTGCTTCTCAAGGACTATCTGTTAAAGCTGCCTCACGGCTCCCCGGACAGCAAGGATGCTCAGAGTGAGTGTGTGTTCCCTAGGTTCTCCTTACTTCCCCACACTGGTAGCTCCAAGCCAGACTTCCGAAGCAGGACTCCAGCTTTCATTCACAGGGTTGGTCTTCCAACATTGTGTGATTAAAATCTCAGAACAGGATCTCTAACCCAAAGAGTCTACATTGAAGCTCTGTGGTGAGACTTCAGGATGAACCTCCAAGTTCATTGCTCTGCTTTTGTTACTCAGGAAGAACCCAGTTAGGAACTTCTGACTGGAACTATACAATCTAGGGGCATGGTTAGTATAATCCTCTTCAGGAAGCAATGCTTTTCCTTTTTTTTTTTTTTTGGAGAGGGGTGGTTTAAGACAGGATTTCTCTGTATAGCCTTGGGACTCACTCTGTTGACCAGGGTAGCCTCGAACTCAGAGATATTCACCTGCCTCTGCCTCCCCAAGTGCTGGGATTACAAGTGTGTGCCACCGTACCCAGCTGCCATGCTTTTCTTAGGCTGAACCCGAGATTCATATTCATGTCTGGCTGAAATTGTATTGGAGTACAAAATGAAAGAAAGCCTAAATTTCCAGAGCCTGAGCCTCTAGGCTCAGGGCCTAGCTTGAATCCTTCAGGCTAGCTTAGTTCAGTGATTTTCCATGGGTGAGCTCCCAAGTAAAAGTCCCCTATAGTCAGACTTCTAATTTTACATCCTCCAGAGTTAAAGCTCTACTCAGGCCCACTGGCCACTCCCAAGAATGAACCTCCTTAAAGAATTTCAAATGTGACCAAAAAGCTAGTGTTGCCTTTATAGTAAATTGTTTCAGACTTGTTTCCATCTTTATGCCTCTCAGGTTAGGATCTATAGGTTGAGATACCTCCTCCTCAGACTGAGTCTTCACTTACTGAGTCACTAGAAAAGCAGTTGGTTTAGATTCCTTCTATATTGACCCCATCTGTACAAGGTCAGGCCCAAGACAGAGCCCTTGAGACTAGTGCACTTGCTTTTCTTTGAACTCATATTTTCATTTATTTGTCATTAATATAATAGCTAAGTGTTTGTGCATTGTTGTAGGCCCTGGGAATAGGGAGCTGAGAGAAATAGATGAGGTCCCTGACTCAGGGAGTGTGTGTCTTCTAGTTGGAGAGAGCCAATAAACAAATGTGACAAATACATAGGAAAGTATTTGCCAGATGCTAAGTGTGACTTGGAGAAGTAGAAACAAGTGATGTAACAGCAACTGAATAGTCTACTTTCAACGGGTGACTTCTATGCAGGGAAGATGGGTAAATGAAAACCTGAAGAACAAAAAAGTTGCTGCAGGCCAATGAGAGGAGAATGTTCCAGGCAGCTGTAGTAGCAAATATAGAGCCCTCAAAGCAGGGTGAGATGGGCAAGCTGGTAGAGGCACGTGTATCTCTATGACAACAAGAGGGCCAGTGTGACCTGAGCATGACAAAGGAGGGTAGGATGACAGAAAAAAGGTTGAAGGAGGCCAAGATGAGGTGATTGATTTATGTCATGAAAAGGTCATGTTAGGATTGGCTGGAGAGTAAGAAAAGGAGCCAGGAGATCTGTAAAACAATGGCTTTGCAGTAATGCAATAAAGTGACAATGAAGATAGTAAAAGGGATAAGCTACGGTTCCATTGAGGAAGCATTTGAAGTGGCACTAAAAAGCCTAGGGTACCATGGATGTGGAGATTGGTAGAGTCAAGAATGATGGTTCTTGCAGCTAAGAGAAATAGCTCTGTGGTTAAGAGCACATACTGCTCTTTCAGAGAACCCAAGTTCAACTTTTAGCATCCACACCAAGGCAGCTTACAACTACCTGTAATTCTAGCTCCAGAAGGATGACATACCCAGAAGAGGGTATCTGATGAACACTTAATGCACATACAATTAAAAAATAAATCATAGAACTCGGCATGGTAGTGCACGCCTGTAATCCCAGCACTCTGGGAAACAAGCAGATCTATGTGATTTCGAGGCCAGCCTAGTCTACAAAGTGAGTCCAGGACTGCCAAGGCCACGCAGAGAAACCCTGTCTTGAAAAAAATCATAAAAAAAAATGATGGTTCTTGGTGAGTGTGGTCATGCATCTGGGAGGCAGAGGTAGGCAGATTGTGAGTTTGAGGCCAAGTTAGGGTACATCCTGACAGCTGTTTAGACAGTTAGGTGAGTCTAGAATTCCAGGGAGGAATTTCAGTACCATTGGTGCACAGTTTACTGTTGAAAGCTGTGGAGCAAGTGGGATTTGCCAGAGGGAGTGAATATAAATGGAAGGGAAAACGGGAGGCTCTGGAAGGTGTGATCAGCAAAAGAGATGAAGAAACAGCCCAAAGGGAAGGAGGCAAACAGAAAGTGTGCAAGTCTCAGGAATGGGTAACAAACAATTGTGTCCTGTGCTATGTACACTTCCTAAACTCTTTATCTGAGGGCACTTTGGTAACTAAGCTCTGCAAATAGACAGCTGCATACTAAGTTCCGAATTGCACTCCCAAACAAGAGCCTGCCACCCCCTGAAGTGCCAGAGTAAGCCAAGTACCATGGTGGCACAGGTCTGTAATCTTAGCTACTCTGGAGGCCAAAGCAGGAAGATTGACTACCTGGGCTGCAAGATCAACCCAAGACCAACCTAGGCAACTTAATAAGGAAAAAAGTGGGGGCAGGCATGTAACTTAAGCAAGAGAGCACTTGCCTAGCCTATGTGAGGCCGCAGGTTAAATCTCAGGTACTTCAAAAAAAATCCCTAAACCCAGCTGGGCATGCTGGTACAGGCCTTTAGTCCCAGCACTTGAGAGGCAGAGATAGGCAGATCTCTGAGTTTGAGGCCAGCATGTTCTATAGCGCAAGTTCTAGGATAGCCAGGGCTACACAGAGAAACCCTGTCTTAAAAAAAAAAAAAAAAGAAAGAAAGAAAAGAAAAAAAAATGCTAAACCTCTCAAACCAAACAATACAACATAAAATCATGTGTGTTCTCTAGAAAGCTGCCCAACTTCAAGCTCTATTTTCTCAGAAGCGTACTAGAAATGATAATAATGTCTACTACATAGAATTCTTTCGAGGGCAGCGTGGTCTACAAAGCGAGTCCAGGACAGCCAAGACTACACAGAGGAAACCGTGTTTCGAAAAATAAAAAAATAAAATAAAATAAAATAAATTTTCTTTGAGGCTGAATGAGATAATACAGTTAAGACTTTTAGCACAGTACCTGGTACGTGGCAAAGACTCAATAAACATTAGCTATTTTTTGCTGACTAAATGCTCTGGCTAATGTCATCCATATTGAATTAGCTACCAGTTTGAGTTTATTGACTTAAGTTTCCTGTTTTGTACTTGCCTTAACCTTATCTGAGTCTCTAGGCTTAACCTTATCTGAGTCTCTAGAACAGATTTTCAGCATTCCCGATACTGACTCCAAAGGTGAAACCCCCTTCCCCCCCCC
>NW_026594143.1:1414564-1468055 GCF_907164565.1 Psammomys obesus | reverse complement strand
CACACACACACACACACACACACACACACACACACACACACACAAACTTCGTAGGATGGTTTTCTGAGCTGCTTTGGCTGAAGACCTCTAAATGAAAGCCAGCTAACATGTGCTTTCCAGCTCAAGCTGCTCTGCTGAGCTCTAGATATTTTATGTCTCAATGTAAAATCTGTAAACCAAGCCCCACTGAATCATCTTCTGGTTCTACTGACTGACTCACCTACTTTTAGCTCCCCAAAAAAAACTGCAGAGCATCAAGTCAATTCCCAAACTGTCTTCTTGGGACTGTTGTCCTCAGCTGTTTACCTATACTTAGCCCAAGAATGAACTCTAGACTGAGACCCCAGGCTGTCAAGCCAGCCTAGGCCCTACTAAAGCTTCTAACTTTAGACTAACATCCCAACAAACCCTCAGACAGGGAAGCCAGGTGTGGTGTTACATGTCTTTAATACCAATGCCTGGGAAGCAGAGGCAGGCGAATCTCTGTGAGTTCGAGGCCAGTGTGGTCTACAGAGTGAGTTCCAGGACAGCCAAGGCTACACATAAAAACCCTGTCTCAAAATAACTTAAAAAAAAAAAGACCTAGAAAAAGGCCTAGCACCTGAAAGGCATATGGAGACCTGAGCTGGAGCACTGGCTTGAGTACTGCTAGAGTACCAGAATGTGCTCATCCTAGGAAATAGGGCTTGGGTTGCCATCCATGTGGACATGTGCCTCTTTAGTACAGGCATAAATTTTAAGTAGGGAATCCACTGCATAGAATGAGGGCCATGAAGCTTCAGCCAGACTGGAAGCAGAGGCAGGGGTGGTTGAACATGTTGAGATTTGTGGAGACTCACTTAATTTTTTTCATGATGACAGCTGGTCACTCTAGGAAGTATGGAAATGACAGAATAGAAGACATAAGTAGGTGGCCACAAAACCACCTGGGACCTGAGCGCCATGATGAATGTTTAGACATACATTTGTTTTAGATGTGTGTATTAGCAAGAATTAGATCATTTTCTATTTCAAGTTTGTATCCTTTTCTTTTTTAATTTTTATATTAATTACAGTTTATTCACTTTGTATCCCAGCTGTAGCTCCCTACCTCATTCCCTCCCAATCTTACCCTCCCTCCCTCATCTCCTCCCATGCCCTTCTCCAAGTCCACTGATAAAGGAGGTCCTCTTCCCCTTCCATCTAACCCTAAACCTATCAGGTCTCATTAGGATTGGCGGCATTGTCTTCCTCTGTGGCCTGGCAAGGCTGCTCCCCCTTCAGGGACGGTGATCAAAGAGTCAACCGCTGAGTCAGAGACAGCCCCTATTCCCATTACTAGGGAACCCACTTGGATACTGAGCTTGTATACTTTATTTAAGACACCCCGAACATTTCACACATTATTTAAAAACCTACATAAGTATCATTGTTAAATGCTGATATTATATAATAAGGAGTATACCATTAATTATACAACTGAGCTCCTATGGGTGGACACTTTTGTTTTAGGTTTGGTATTATAATAAAGATGATGAAAACAAAAGTGTATTTGTGCATAGAAAATGTGCCTGTAGTCAGACATTAGGAAGACAATCAATAAAATCCTTTCTCCCCTCCCTTCCTCCACCCCCCAAACAGGGTTTTTCTGTGTAGCCTTGGCTGTCTTGAACTCACTTTATAGACCAGGCTGGCCTTGAACTCACAGAGATCCACCTGACTCTGCCTCCCTGAGTCCTGAGATTACAGGCATGAACCACGTCCCCTGGCTTCTTTTCTCCTTTATCCCCTTACTGGTGCACTAGAATTGAATGGAGGGCCTCTAATATACAAGACAAATGCTCTACCACCAAGCCACATCCCCCCCTAACTCCTCTTTGTGTTGCTGCTGCCGCCACCTTATCTTTATTGCAGCATTGTCTTCACTTTCTTGTGTGTGTCTATATGTATATGTTTGAGATAAGGTCTTCTGTATTATAGGCTGACCTCAAACTTGCTGTGTACATAAAGATGACCTTGAAGTTCTGATCCTACCATCTACCCCATCTAGGATTATAGGCATGCACCACCACACCCAATCCATGTGGTGCTAGGGCTGGACCCCAGAGCCTTGCACATGCTAGGCAGACACTCTACCAACTGAGCTGTATCCCCAGACCTCTTTATTTTTAATCTTTGTTGTTGCTTCTGCTGTTGTTTTGGTTTGGTTTGAGCCCAGGAGTTTGACATCACCCAGGGGAATATAGCAAGATTCTGTCTCAAACAACAAAACAAAACAAAAACAAAACAAAAAAAAAAAAAAAAAACAAGCAGAACAAACAAAACATCCACAGTAGCCAGAAACAACTCTCTGAACATGACCATGTTTCCTGCCAGTTAATGATCACAATCATTTTATCAAGCTTACATTTTATTGGCTGCCAGCTATCACTTATGTGTTGTTAATCTAGATGGTTTCTGTTTGAAATGATGTGGCCATGAATATTTTTCGAGGTGACATTTGCTGGGAAGGGGACAGTGTAGTCAGGACAGGAGGATATTCCTGAAGTAGAGCTGTCCCCCAAAGCTTCTTCTCTGCTCATCTCCCATCCAATCTTACTTCTCTTTGTTCCATAGAGTCTTTGGAGCTGATAGCCACAGCAGCAGAACACTCTAATGCTGCCATCCGTAAAATGGTAAGTGGCCCTTCCAGCCCTTCCCTTCCTTGGCCATTGCTGTAACCAGAGGGAGCTTGTGACTTGAGGACATTCAAAAGGAGGTGTTGCCCACCCCAAGTTTTACCTTTTGCTCACTGCCAGGAACGAATGCACAAGTTGCTGAAAGTCTATGAGCTGCTGGGGGGTGAGGAGGACATTGTCAGTCCCACCAAAGAGCTCATAAAAGAAGGTCATATCCTTAAGCTGTCAGCAAAGAATGGGACCACTCAAGATCGATACCTCATATTAGTAAGTGCCAGGTGTGGGCTTGTGGGTGGGCATGCCCTGCTTCAATAAATAGATGACCTGGTAGTCCTAGACCTCTAGCCAGCTGTCCTTTCTTGCAGTCATTCATTTTGTTTTCATTATGCGAGCCAAAAATATTTTTCGCTTTTATAATTATGTAACTACAATTTAGGTATGACTTGGCCAAGATTACCCCCTAGGAAGTGACTCCCATGTCATGTTCTTCTCGTTTCTTTTTCCTCATTATTGTTATATCCAATTGGAAAAATCTTTCTGTCTCTCAGTGTGTGTGTGTGTGTGTGTGTGTGTGTGTGTGTGTGTGTGAGAGAGAGAGAGAGAGAGAGAGAGAGAGAGAGAGAGAGAGTTTCTCTTTATAGTGGCTGTCCTGGAACTCACTCTGTAGACCAGACTGGCCCCAAACTCAGAGATTTGCCTGCCTTTGCCTCCCTAGTGCTGGGATTAAAGGCTTGTGCCACCACTGCTGAGCAATTTGAAATATCTTTCCTCCATTTATTGCCTTAGGTCTTTAAGAGATGTGTGGGGGTGGGGAGACTCACCATCCACACTAAGCCTCTGCACATGTATTCCAAATCGTTTCCTTCCTAGTTCAACGACCGCCTCCTTTACTGCGTGCCCAGGCTCCGGCTCCTTGGCCAGAAGTTTAGCGTGCGGGCACGCATTGATGTAGATGGCATGGAGGTGAGCCCCCTAAAGTGATAAATGGAAATGTGGGGTGGGACATTGCTATTGGGAGGAATGTGCCTGTGACCATGGTGTGTGTGTGCATATGCGCAGGACCTTGTGGAGTTCTGTAGGCCTCACATGCTCTTTACCTCCTCCTTTCAGCTAAAGGAGAGCTCCAACCTCAACATGCCTAGGACCTTCCTGGTATCGGGAAAGCAGCGCTCTCTGGAACTCCAGGCCAGGTACCTGTCCTTGCCTATGCCTTCCCTCCAACTCATTCTTTACTTTCAGATATGCTGAGGCATTCCAGGCTTAGAGGTCTTTCCAGAGAAAGAGTGAATGCCTTTCCCCAAAGATGTGGACTCGCTCCTTAGTTATGTGTATGTGGGTGATTCTGAAGACTACACATTTAGATGCATGGTGTGGGAAATGGTGGTACTTTGTTCAGGAAAGCATTTTGGAGAATGAACATGCTCCACAATGGAGGGAAGAGTGGGTACTTAACCCTGTCATGAATAACATTGCAAATGGTAACCATCGCACATGGTTACCATCAGTCCATTTTAAAGCCGAAGAAGATGAGGCACCTTGCCTTAGATCCAGCTAACAAGGATCAGAACAAAATTGGAGCTTAGGCCTCCTCAGCTTGGCGCTTGGATTCCTAACCTCTGTTCATACTACTTTCTATTAGTCCAGGTGAAAGTGTATAACAAGGTCATGATCATGGCTGGAGAGTGCACATCAACATATGGCCCTTTTCTGATAGGCTACATGGAAGTGAGAGGTGAATGATGATTGCATGGAGGCAGAAGGGAGACGGGTAAAGGAACCTAGTAGTTGGGGCAGGCAGTGGTGGTGCACACTTTTAATCCTAGCACTCAGGGTGGAAGCAGGTAGATCTCTGAGTTTGAGGCTACCCTGTTCTACAGAATGAGTTCCAGGACAGCCAGGGCTATAAAAACCTAAAACAAAAAACCTCAAAACCTAGTCATTGGGCCTGAAGTTCTAGGAGACCAAGAGAACCTCCCTGAGGACTGCAGTGATAGATGTGGGGAAGGAGCAACACATCCAGCGAGACAGAAAACAGGACCATCTAGGGAAGAGATAAGCCCCAGAGACATGATATCCGTTTAGAGTTAGAGTGCATGGGAAGAATGCTGGGTACAGAGGGGTCCCCCAAGCAGTGTTTGGTTTCCTCCTAGTCTCAGTAGGGTGGGATGGAGCGATTACCTGGTAATCATATCACTGTCTGTAATTAGCCCAGGTTGCCCTTGAACTCAAAATAATCCTCCTGGTTTGGCTCCCTAGTGCTCAGATTACTGATGTGAGCCACCACACCAGGGTTTTAAGAACTCAAAAAGTTTTAAGAACTTTTTGAAAGGTTTATTTTGATTATTTTTAAATTATGTGTATGCATGTGGCTGTGCAGAAGTATGCGCATGTGAGTACAGGTGACTCTGGAGTACGTAAGAAGTACCAGGTGCATTGGAGCTAGGGTTATATATTGGCACTTGCAAACTACAGGACATGGGTGATGAGAACTGAAGTTGGCTCCTCTGCAAGAGCCATCTCCAGCCAAGTACTTTTTTTTTTCCTTACTATGTATACCTGGCAGGCCTGGAACTTGTTTATGCAGAACAAGTTGGCCTTAAGCTCACAGAGATCCATTTGCCTCTGCCTCCAGAGTGCTGGGATTGAAAGTGTGCACTAACACACTTGCTCCATTAGTTTTTTTTTTTTTTTAATTTGTTGATTGTTTATATATTAAAAAAATTTAAATGCAGCCAGGCTCGGTGGTGTACATCTGTAATTCCAGAACTCTGGAAGGCAGAGACAGGAAGATCTCTGAGTTCAAGGCCAGCCTGGTCTACAAATCGAGTTCTAGAACAGCCAAGGCTACACAGAGAAGCCCTGTCTTGGGGAGGGCAATCTGCAAAAAATTTTTTTAAATGTTTATGAGTGTTTTGCCTACATGTATGTCTGGCAATATGTATATGCCGGGTACCTAAGGAGGCCAGAAGATGGTGTAAGATACCCTGGAATTACAGATACAGATAGTTGTGAAATGGGTGCAGGGAAATGAATCAGGTTCCTCTAGAAGCACAGCAAGTGCTCTTAACTGCTAAGCTTTCTTTCCAGCTAATTAAAAAAAAAATTAACATTATCGGGGTATTGTTGTGTTTTTTTGTTTGTTTGTTTGTTTGTTTGTTTGTTTGAGACAGGGATTTTCTGTATAGTCCCTAGCCATTCTGGCCTTGTTATTTTTGCAGACCAGGCTGGCCTCGAACTTAGAGATCCGCCTGCCTCTGCCACCCTAAGTGCTGGGATTAAAGGCATTCACCACATTTTTTATGAAAAATTTCAGCATGGTGTGGTGGCTTCTGCTTATAATCCCACCATTTGAAGCGGCTGAGGATTGCCAGAAATTAAAGGCAAGATTGGGACACAATGTGAGACCTTGTCTGAAAAAAAACCAGGGCAAGGAATTGATTTCAAATATTAAAAAAAAAATAGTATGATAATCACCCATAATTTTTTGTTGTTTTTGAGATAGGATTTTTCTGTGTAGCTTTGGCTGTCCTGGACTCTCTCTATAGACCAGGCTGGCCTTGAATTCACAGAGATCCATCTGCCTCTGCCTCCCGAGTGCTGGGAATACAGCTGTGTGCCACCTTGCTTGGCTAGCACCTACAATCTTAGATAGAGCTTAACTGGTTTTCATCTTGGCAACTTGTTGAATCAGCTGAGAGGTTAAAAAATATTGATGCCTGGGCTCTGTCCCCAAAGATTTCCATTTAATTGGTCTGCGTTTATTCCCAACAAAGCTCCTCAGGTGATTTGATGTGTGCACCATTGATTTAAAAGCCAGTAACTGTGGACAGGCGCACAGAGCTTACCAATTATGCATAAGGACTGGGTTCCAGAATCTCTCTCCTTCCACACACAAGACAGCTATTGACGTTTTACCAGATAGACCTTTTTGGTTTGGGACTTTTCCCCCAAGGCCATCCTTGGAACTCCTGAGTTCAAATGGTCCTCCTGCGTTACTCTCCAAAGTAAGTAGGACTAGCAAATATGGACTTCATCCTTATATACTTTACATGGCCACAAAGTCCACTGTAATTCTTAAAAATCAAAAGCAACACTTGTTCTCTGCCAAGAAATTACAAGTTAAAAAAATATAAACAAGAAATCATTTTAGATGAATATAATCAGAATAAACCCTTCTCAGTGCTGGATTTATAGATATTTGCCACAATTTTTAGTTTTTGTGTTGATACTAGGGTTTTTGAGCTTGAGTCTTCATGCTTAGCAAACACTTTAAACCACTGAGCCACTTTCCCAGTACCTGCTGCCACATTTTATTATCAACCTTCTCCAAAATATAGAGAAGTTAAAAGAATCACAGTGAACACTAATAAATCCACCATTTAGAGTCTACAATGGTTAACATGGTGCTATATTTAGTTTGTTAAATATCTATTCTTTTACCACCCACCAGTCCAATGGATTTAAATTTTTTCATTGGCATATGTCCATTGTACATCATGATAGGCTTCATAAAGACTATTTTGTTTGTTTTTGAGACAGGGTTTCTCTGTGTAGTCCTGGCTGTCCTGGAACGCGTTTTATAGGCTATGCTGACCTTGAACTCAGAGATCTGCCTACCTCTTTCTCTCAAGTGCTGGGATTAAAGGTGTGTGCCAATCACACCTGGCAAGACATTTTTCAAACAAGTTTTTATTTCCTATACTTAGAGCATACCTTCCATCTAAACCCTCCCTTTGCTTCTTCCTCTCCCTTCCCTGCAACAGTCTTGCTTCTATTTTGATGTCATATATAAAAATGATTTTATATATATATATGATCTAGATTCCACAAATGAGATAAAACTTGAGATACTTGTTTTTCTGCATCTGACTTCTTTCACTTAATATAGTGATCATTTTCTGGCAAATGATACAATTTTATTCTTTATGGATTCATAAAAACTTCATAATACACACCACATTTTCTTTATCTAATTGTCAGTTGACACAACCTATAATGGCTGCTGTGAATAGTGCTGTAATAAACATAAATAGGCATGAAATCTCTGTGGCATGCTGACTAATATTTCGTGTATATACCTAGAAGCTGTGTCAATATTTGAAGTTAATCATGATACCTGATTTCAACTTATTTATACTACAGAACCATAATAATTAACATGGTTTTGGCACAAAAATAGACATGGAAATTGATGGAATATAGGACCTAGAAATAAGCACACACAGCGGTAAACAACTAATTTGTTTACTCTTTAGTTTTTTTGAGACAGGGTCTTATGTAGCACTGAACAGCCTTTATAACAGCCTCTTATCCTGTCTCTATCTCCTAAGTGCTGGCTTTACAGACATGTCACCATGCTTTACTTAGCCACTTGATTTTTGACAAAGATGCTAAAAACATACATTGTAGAAAAGACAGCTTCTTCAACAGATGGTGCTGAGAAAACTGAATATCCAATGACTTTAAAAAAAAAAAGACTTATTTTTAATTATGTGTATGAGTGTGTATATGTGTTTGGTTTTGTGAATGCAGTTTTCCACAGAGATCAGAGGCATTGTATCACCTTGGAATTAGAGGTACAAATGATATGAAGTACTCAGTGTGGGTGCTAAGAACTGAACCTTGCAAGATTACATGCCCTTTACCACTGAGGCCTTTCAGTGACTTCTTAATACATTTTAAAATAAGTTGCATCACCCTCCTCAAGAGTCTGGCATTAATGGAAAACCATTAAGTAGAGTTTAGTACTTGTTTCAGTACCACTGCCACACCCTTTTCTTGGCAGAGTCTTCATGGTGAAATGCATAGGTCTTAAGTGTAACAAAGATGAGTGTTTGACAAACATTTGATTCCGAACATTCATGTGTGTTTGTGTGTGTGTGTGCATTCTAGGTAAGCACTCCACTAACAAACCTATATCCCTACATCTCTACATAGTGACCACATCCTATCTTGTTCACATCCTTTTTCACACAGTGGTACTAATGATGCAGTCAGATTTTCACATTAGAAAAATACATGTGAAGCTTAGAATATAGATGTGGAAGGAAAATAAGAGTTTGGATAGGAGACAGCAGAGAATGAGGGGTCCTATTCCTAGGGGGTAGTTGACAAGATTGTGCCAGGCCAGAGTCCTTAGAGAATGCAAGGCTGTAGAAGAAGCAGGGAAGAGCAGAGGGAAGTCAGAGCATGAATTATAGCAGATATCAATGCTGGGAACTTTACACATCATCTCAGTGTTGCTGAGAACATAGTGGTAAATATCACCTTCATGAAATGAAAAAAAAGAAAACTGCCTCCCTTTGCAAAAGTGACGTTAGCAGTCTGATACAGTTTCATGCATGTTCCATACTCACATACATTTCATGTTACCCTTTTGTCTGAGGTCTAGCACCTCCGTTTAGAAACCTTTCCTAAAAGCCCCAGTCAAACTCAGTCTGTGGCAGGTCTCCTCCTCTGGATTCCCCAGTCTTCATCTAGAGTCAGCATTGATTCCTACTGTTTTTTCCCTGTCTGTCTGTTTCCTCTAATGCACCATGATCTCCTTGAGGACAGGGATTTCTCTGAGGCCTAAGTCCCCATTGTAGGGATCTGGAAGACATTGTTGGATAAACACAGGTTATGTAACTTGTCCAAGGTTAAGTGAAATAGCGGAGTCAAACCTAGGTCCTGTAACTCTAAAATACCATTCCATTTGTCTTTTGTTGACCTGCCTAACCTAACACCTTTCTTTTCTCCCCTACAAGGACTGAGGAGGAGAAGAAAGACTGGGTCCAGGTAACATGCAATGCTTTGTGGTAGGGGTCTGGAAGGGCATTAACAGGTCTCTTAGGGGCTGATATGCTTTCTTTCAAAACTATCTAAACAGATTGGGCCTCGACAGCAACCTTCCAACAGATGCTATCTCACAGATGAGCAAGCTGAAGTCCCGAGGTTAGATAGAAATATTCTTTTAGAAAGTCAGCTCCTCAGAATCAAGTTTTATAAAAGCTTGCACCCAGCCAGCAGCAGGCAGCCAGGAAGGCCTTCTGAGGTTTTCCAGCTACCACTCCCCTTTGCACATTTTATAATTACAAGTTGTAGACCTGGATTTAGGGAGGGATTCTTTTCAGTCATGTGTGGCAGGGGCAGAGCTGGGCCTAGGAAGGCTAAGGCCTAGGAAAGTGTGGTGAGGGTGGAGATGTGATCTGATCTTTCATTTCTCACCTCTTCACCAGGCCATTAACTCCACCCTCCTGAAGCATGAACAGACCCTGGAGACTTTCAAACTATTGAACTCAACAAACAGGGATGATGAAGATACTCCCCCTAACTCTCCAGTAAGAGTCCTATTGTCCCCAGTCCTGGGGACCCCTGTGAAGCTTATGTTCCCACCTTCCCTTGATATAATCTTTCCCTTTTCCCAGCAAATAGGGATTAGAGAGGCAGTGCAGTCCTTCTGAAGCAGTCTTCTGCTAGTAAAGTGAAGTGACTTACCTCCAATAAATGTGGCAGGGCAGAGCCAGGCCTTCTGTATGTGTGCCCCACGGGTTAACCCCATGATTCAAGCCTCAGAGCAGAGGCAAGGACGGGTGGCTGGACTGGGCTGAGGGGCTGTCTTTGACCTGGGACTTAACCCTCTCCCTAGAACGTGGACCTTGGGAAGAGGGCACCTACACCTATCCGGGAAAAGGAAGTCACCATGTGCATGCGCTGCCAAGAGCCCTTCAATTCCATCACCAAACGCAGGCACCACTGCAAGGCCTGTGGGCATGTGAGTGTTGGGAGGCAGGGGCAGAGCTACGGTGGGGACAGGCTGACAGCCTAAAAGCCCACTTCTGATGGGGTAGCCCCCAAGGAGGCTGCAGTAGTTGATACAATGAGGGAAAAGCCCAAGGCAATCAGGCTCTTCTTGCCCACTTGTTGCCCCAGGTGGTTTGTGGGAAATGCTCAGAGTTCCGGGCCCGCCTCATCTATGACAACAACCGTTCCAACCGTGTGTGCACTGATTGCTATGTGGCCTTGCATGGAGCACCTGGGAGCAGTCCAGCCTGTAGCCAGCATACACCCCAGCGCAGGAGGTCCATCCTAGAGGTAAGAGCTAGGATCCCAACCACAATACCCAAAGTGTGCCCCAGTTACAGATCCAGTGTAGAGGTCTGCATATCTCTTAGAAAATAGGGCGCTGTGTGCACTCACTAATCAAGTTATCTAAGCTTGAGACACAGAAAATGAGTATGAAGGTTAAAAGGGTATTTTTTTATTAAAGAACTTCACACATTTAACCATCACAGTAACTAATCAACCCATACTCTTATCTTTATTAACATATGAAACCCAAAGAAGTTATTTGGCAAAGTTGCACAGCCAGAAAAACTGCTAGGTTTTGTTTTATCTGAGTCAAGGTCTCAATGAGTAGCCAAGGCTGGCCTATGGGATGTTTTGTTTTTGTTTTTAATGAACCAAGTGCTTTTTTAATTATGAAATAGGGTAAGTAGGATAACATAGAATAAAACATATCCCTTTACACAGAAGTTGCCACTGGTAATATTGATCCTGTCTTTCCAGGACCATGAATACACACAAGTTTGGGGTGATTGTTTTTAAATAAACCAAGGTATCCCAAATATAATGGAGCTTACTCTAGACCAGGAACTCTTAAATACCTTGTTTATGCTAATTTAAATCTAAGAAAAAGCCTCCGTGCTCTTCTCACAAGTCCTGCATTTTCATCTATTGTTAGGATTCTGGAACAGATGGTGTTAACCACCCACTCATCCCCTTAACCACATGTTAGGACTTTCTCAGAGCAGACAAGGAGTATATAATGAAAGATGAAAAGGGTTAGCTGTGAATGTCACTTAGACTGAAGAGTGCCTGGCCAGCATTCCACTATCCCCACTGAGATCTGCACACATACCCCTTCTACTAGCTGTTAAAGAAAGCAATCAAGCCAATCAAGGTAGGGATATGGTTACCAGGACAGAGGTGTATAGGCCCCCCCAAAACAGCTCCTATAAGTCTCTCATAACACCTAACAATGGCCCAAAAGATGCCTTGCTACCTTTGTTTGAGACATAGTTCATATACTATGGGGCTGCTTAAGTCAAGAGCAAAGCCTTCTGTCAACATTAATGTACCTTGTGTCTCTGATCACAGAAACAGGCCTCAGTAGCTGCTGAGAACAGCGTCATCTGCAGCTTCCTGCACTACATGGAGAAAGGTGGGAAAGGATGGCACAAGGCATGGTTTGTGGTTCCTGAGAATGAACCCTTGGTGCTGTACATCTATGGAGCCCCTCAGGTGTGCATCCACTCCTTCAGGTTTTTCCAGCCATCTGACAAAGCCAGGCTGCCCCTCCCCCATGTGCCTTATCCTTCCAGGACCAAGAGAGCCTATCAAAGAGGAAAATCAAAACCACCATCCTTATGTGACAGAGTAGGTAGAGAGAAGTGTTTAGAGGCCACAATATGGGGGGGGGGGTGAGGGAGATGTGGGAAGTCTGGCTTTCTGGAGAAAAAAGGAGTGAGGACAGGCACTTCTAGGTCTGACTTTAAGTAGAGAATATACAGATAGAGGAACTAGCCAAAGAACTGAATCTGTAATAGTAAAGACTAACAGTTGATTTGGGTATGGGAGGAGACAGATAAGCAAACCAACCTGCCTTTTACTACTAGTTCAGACATCTTCCTGTTCATTAAAGAGAAGGCAAGGCTCTTCAGCAGAGGAAACAACACAACAAAGCTGTTTAACTGTTTGGCCTCTAGATGACATTATATCTGTCCCTCTTCCCCAGGATGTGAAAGCCCAGCGCAGCCTGCCCCTCATTGGCTTTGAGGTGGGGCCTCCTGAGGCAGGGGAACGGCCCGACAGGAGGCATGTCTTCAAGATCACACAGAGCCACCTAAGCTGGTACTTCAGCCCAGAGACCGAAGAACTCCAGCAGCGCTGGATGGCTGTGCTCGGCAGGGCGGGCCGTGGGGACACATTCTGCCCAGGGCCCACACTGTCTGAGGACAAGGAGACAGAGGAGACACCAGTGGCAGCCTCAGGAGCCACTGCTGAACCTCCTGAAACCTCCCAGACCCGAGAAAAGACCTAGAGGGTTTTTGGGGGCAACTGGGAGTTCCTGACCCACACTCCAGCTGCCCATGTTCAATTGGGGGCTCCAGCCCACTCCTAATGCAGTCAAATACTTGAATTCCCATCAAGGGCACTTTCAATCCCGAATGCTGGGTCTTGGGTTTTTTAATTCATCTTTTCACAAAATGTGGGCTTTTTAAAAAAATATTCCTACATTGATGTTAATTTTTTAAATCCCTATCCCCAGGGAGGGGGGGAGCTAATTGCTAGATTCACTTGAATTAGGCTGTTTCCTCCCAATACCCCACAGATCCTACTTCCACCCAGTTCCCCATAAAAGCACCAGAGGCAGGAGACCTGGATTCAAGTGCCAGCTCTGCTACTGACCCTGGGATCCCAACCTACCCTTGCCTCCTCAGCCAGTGTCTTCACATGTATGACTTTACATGGGGTGGTGACTAGACCCTTCTTGCCTTTCCCATGGCTTATAGCTTCTACCTAGCCCCAAAGCAATCCAGTATTTTATCGTCCAGACCCATGGCAGGGCCACTGGGCAGGACGGGAATGGGAGGGGGGGGGGAAGACAATGGATACTGTTTTTTAAAGAAAAATACAGTTTATTTCAGGCTTACAGTAACTTTCAGAGCACTGCGATGGTCCGTCCGTTTGTCCAAAGTCCCAGGCTACTAAGGGAGATGGGAGGGTGTGAAAACTCCTCTCTTGCTAAACTCTGAAGCTCAGCTCTCAGAAGGCTGATTCCAAGGTTAAATCATGGATTAAACGAGAAGGTGTTATGTTATTAAGGTCTTAAGCCTCATCCCTGGACTTAAAACAGCCCAACTTTCCCAAGTTCACCACTTAAATCCTTCAAACTCTTGAGAGTTTTCAAGGTGGGGGTGGGGAAGATGCATGTTCTGGGCAGGGTAAGAGTTGCTCTGTGGGAGGCTGGGGTGGGATATTGGGAGGTACCACACCTCCATCTACTCTGTCTTCCAAATGCGTGTTTATCTCACTATTATTCCCAATTCAGCCAGCCTCTCACCTGCCCACTTATCACAAGTTGGCTTCTAGTATAAGTACATCCACACTCATCAGCCATCTTAACATTCGTCGCACCTAGGAGGCACTATGCTGGCAAACATGGTCTCATTTCTCATATGGTACCTTAAGATTCAATAGGTCCCATCAACCCCACAACCAAAGATTCTAGGGCTTTTCTTCCCCTGAAGGGAATGACAGGTGAACAAGGTAGGGATATGGTTACCAGGACAGAGGTGTACAGGGCGCCCCAAACAGCCCCTAAGTCTCTCATAACACCTAACAATAGCCCAAAACATTTACTGCCCTGCTCATTTCTTTCTCCGGACAATGGTCCAACCGTCTTCTACTATATCCTCTTCCTTAATAGTCTGGGAGTCTGGATCAGTGGGTTGAGGCTGGGGAGAGACCCCATCCGTTGTGGCCTCATCATTTGTCGCTGTCACCTGAAAGGAAAATACAAGAGCACTGAGTACATTATCCAGGTTCTGCTCCCAACCTTCCCATGACTATATGAGCTATCTTAAAAATACCACCAGTACCCACCACCTACAACCACCATCACTTCCCCAAGAATCTAGCCATTTGTCCAGAAAATAAAAACATTTGGGACCCCCCCCACCACACACACACAGGCACCTCTTTCACCTCCATTTCTTCCACACTGTCCACATCATCTTCATCCACATCCGTTTCTTTGGCTGTCTTGAATGGGGTAGCTGTGACTTTGCACTTTTTTTGGTTAATTTCAGAGGTCATCTCCTGCAGAGCAGCCCCATCACCCTTCTGGAAGTGGTGGTACATGGTCTGTAGCTGCTGGCTCACCTACCAAGGAAACATCCAACCAGCTTGGATTTTTCAGAACTCTACCATAAAACCAGCCTATTTATAGCAGAGGAGAGAGGGGGTGGAATTTTCTGTGCTCTTTTCTCCCTAAGAAGTTCATCCAAGCCGGGCATGATGGCACTCATCTGTAATCCCAGCACTCTGGGAGGGAGAGGCAGGCAGATCTCTGTGAGTTCAGGGCCAGCCTGGTCTACAAAGTGAGTCCAGGACAGCCAAGGCTACAGAGAGAAATCCTGTCTCAAAAAACAAAACAAAACAAAACAAAACAACAAAAAGGTTCAGCCAAGCAGCTGGGCACAGTGGTGGTTGTAGATGATGGAGAGACCTGAGGAAGGAGGATTTTGTGTTTGGTGAGATACTGTCAAAGTCAAACAACAGCTGGGAGTGGTGGTGCAGGTCTTTAATCCCAGCAATCATGAGGCAGAGGCAAGCAGATCTTTTTGAGATCTAGGCCATCCTGGCCTACATAGCAAGCTCCAAGCAAGCCAGAGATACAATGTGAGACCCTGTAAAAAAAATAAAGCAACAACAAAGTTCAGGGAAGCAACCACAATTGTGGGAGGGTATAAAGCCTTGGATGAGGTCCTCCTTGACTGAGTGGTACACACCAGTAATCCCAGTACATGGGAGGCTGAGGGAGGAAAACTGCTATGAATTTGAGGCTGGCTTGGGCTACATACTACATTTCAGACTGCCTGGGTTAGAGAGCAAAACACTGTCTCAAAAAAAAGAAAGAAAAAGAAAAAAAGGGACAGAAGAAGCAAAATGAAAGATAATCTTCACCAAGGTAAACTGTTAATCAGAATAGGGATGGAATTTGATCTGGCCCAGTTTCTGGGATGTGGAGAAAATTCCTGGTTGAGAATAATCTAGAGAGAGAAATAAAAGGTAATGTTTGAAAATGCAATAGGGAAGCTTGTCTATGCCTCAAGAAAAAAATGATCACTACCAAGAGTCTTGTTCAAAACAGTAGAGAGAAAGAGCAGGCAGGAGGCTGGCAGCTGTCTCCATAAGCTTACCTGGGGCAGACTCCCATCTTCCACAACTGTATCAAACTCAGTGGTCATCAGCTCCCCAAGGAAATCTTCCACCTCTTCCAGCTCCAAGTCAGCTAAATAGGAAAGGATAGGGCCCTTTAGTGAAAGACTAGTTTTATCAGCCCTGTCCCCTATTCTTCAATACCTGCCTGCTATATCTGACTGGCAGGTAAAAGTCCACTGATCCTTTATTCACTAAAACAGTCTCTTTTACCTTGTCTATTCCAACTAACCTCAGTTTAAGGTAACATTGAACAAACTACTTCTCTCAGAGCCTCCAATTTCTCATTTATAGAGAAGCTAACAGGGGCTCCAGGACAGTCTGTTAGAAGACCTCGTTTAACACAGTGCTTGGCACAAGGGAGACAAAAACCCTAATATTAATTTGCATCACTTCAAAGCTGAAGTATAGAAGTGCAGAGACCCTTCACAACTGTGGCTCCACTAATAAAGGAGTCCAAATTCAAGAGCAATGAATAAGAAGAAATAGATGTGGTAGTTCATTGTTTTTTGGTGCTGGGGATCAACACCAGGGTCAACCCACCCTCAGCAGGATGCATTACTTCTAAAAATGAAATCGTTATAACCTTAATACTACTTTCATACTCTTTGATTGTGGCTAAGCCCTATTCACTGGACCTCAGTTATCTCATGAGCCCATGCTCTGTCTTTTCTGAATAAAAGACTAGCTTTCTTTTCCCTACATGCTTTCACCCAGACACACTTTTCCTTTTACTTGCCATCCAAATCTTATAGCCCCCCAATTTCTCTTCCACTCAGGTGCTTTAAGTCCCCCAAAAGACAGATTTATTATCCCCCCAAACCAGCATCTCATCCTCCAAGTTTTCTCTAGCCAGTGAAAGGCTCCTAACCTACACTGCCACTCATTATAAATTGGTCTCTTTTCCAAACCCCCTCTATGGATACTCTCTTTTCCCTGACCATTGATACTGTTCCATTTTAGACCTTATTTTCTAGAAAAAAAAATCATACTCTTTAACTACTTTCTGAATTTTCTAGCTAGCAAACACCATCCTATTACTTACATTAGAACCTGCTCATCAATTTTATAACCTACTGTGAAGCCTGTCTTTGGGAAATATTCTGCCAAACTGAAATTCCTCCTGGTGACTGATGATCCCCCTGCCTTCACCTCTCCAGTGCTGAGATTACAGGTGTGAGTCACAATGCCCGATTAATGTGGCTCTGTGGATTGAACCCGGGTCTCTTACATGTTAGCTAAGTACTCTACCAGTTGGGCTATATCTACATCTCAAATTTGCAGAGATTTAAGGGACAATCTCCATAGAAAGCTAATGGAAAACAAAGTCAGGAGTGATGACACATCTATAATACCTGTGCTCAGGAAAACGAGGCATGCGGAACATGAATTCTGTGACAGCCTGGGTTATAAAAGGAAATACTGTCTCCAATTACTACTACTACCACTAATTATTATAACAATAATAAATAGAAGCTGGAAGAAAAAAGCTTATGTAATTTGACTGGAGAAAATTTTTCTTCATTGAACATCTAACTAGACAAGTCTATAGCTTGAATTTTATAAACACTGCCCTAAAGAATGTAATCAAAAGCACATATGGCATTCTATCACCCTTTAGGGTCAGGGTGTCACTATACACACGTGTACACACACACATACACTCACATGCTCCACTCTTTACCATCCTTCCATCCCTTTACTACAGCCCAGGGGCCCTTCAAAAGGCAACATTTATCTCAACTCCTTTGAGTGTGTGCTTTATCATCTCTATCTACTTCATCCCTTTTTCATTCCTTAAGACTCACACCAATCACTACTCTTAAGGCTTCTGGCTGGCCTGTAGTACACACCTTTAGTCCCAGCACTTGGGAAGCAGAGATAAGTAGAGCTCTTAGTTTAAAGAGAGAGAGAGGGCTGGGGGAGAGAGACAGTCCTAGAACAGTCAGGGATACACAGAGAAACCCTGTCTTGACAAATCAAAAAGGCTTCTCCTCAGGCTCAGATAACTAAAGAATTCTGAGCATTTTTTTTTTATCATAACACTTATCACCAAATATTTTAACTATTTAATTATCTGAAATCACTCACTAGAATGTAAATATTGAGATCTGATTCTGCCTAATACCATCCTCAAAACTAGGATATTAATGAAGAATTTTACAAAAACTACAGCATTTAATACTCCTACTAGGTCCTCTTGTTCTCTTATACCCCACAAAGACAAAACAAAGGTGCAGATGTTTTTCTGTAGAAGTAGCCATATGTGGTTACCAAGCATAGGCACTTGAAATGTAGCTAGTTCCAATTAAGAAGTGCTAAGACTTTTAAAACTCCAGATGAAAATTTAATACTAAAAAAAATGTATAAATGACCACTAAAATATTTTGGAAGAGGATTTTTGTTCTATTTATTTAATGTGTATGGTGTTTTGCTTGAATAGATCCCTGTGCACTATGTGCATGCCTTGTGCCCAGACAGGACAGAAGATGGTATCAGATCCCCTGGAACTGGAGTCATAGGCAGCTGTTGAGTCACCATATGGATGCTAGGAACAAAACCCTAGTCCTTAACTGATGAGCCATCTCGCCAGTCCGGTTTTATTTATTCGTTAATTATGTGTATATGCACATGTGTGCCAGTGAGGAAGACTGTGGATTGTCTGGAACTTGAGTTACAGGTGGCTGTGAGCTGCCAGACATGGGTTCTGGAAAGCCAACTCAGGTCCTCTGGAGGAGCAGGAAGCACTATTATGTGTGAGCCTTTCTCTAGCCCCTTCTTTTAAGGACAATTTCTTGCTATGTAGCCAAGGCTGGCTTCACCCTCAGAGCAATTCTCCTACCTCATTCTCCCAAGTGCTAGAATTACAAACATGACCCATATGCTAGGTTTCGTATGTAAATTTAACAACACTATAATTTTGCTTTTTTCATGCTTTTATTCATTCGTGCTAGTGTGGGATAGTGTAGTAGGTAAGCACTTCCACTGAGTTATAGCTCCAGCTCTTTATTTTTTATTACAAGACAAGGTCGTGGTAAATTTGTTCAGGCTAGTCTTGAACTTGAGGTCCTTTTGCCTCAGGAGTAATAGAGATTACAGGTCTCCACCACAGGGCCCGCCTGCCTTTTATGTCATCAGAGGTATTGCTTTTAGTTTTGGTGGTGGGAGGATTGGAATCTAAGAACATGAGCAGGCTAGGAAAGTGCTCTACCACGGGGCTACACTCCTCACCCAACAATTTTTAAATTATGTTTACTTGTGTAGGGAGAGTAGGACATCTTAAGTGAGTCAGCTTTCTCCTTCCATTTGGTCACAGCTATCAAAAGCGGATTGTTATGCTTGTAGGCCTTTGCCCATGGACCTGTTTTCCCCGCCACTGATGTAGCAATTTTAAGTTACATGATAAGGCTCGCATAGTTCTATTAGTTGGATCTCTCCATAACCATTTAGTGACTCTCTGGAAGATAAAATATATTCTCCAGGATCATAGCATTATTCAGTGTCATTGCCTACAAAGCACTCTAAACGCACGATACTGATCCCAAAGTCACCATTCATTCCACAAGAGAAAGCGCGGGTTCTCTAGGACGAGGCTCCGCTACTCCTCACCCGACAAACAAGACATCTCACACTCACTCACCATTGGCGATGAAGTAATCTTCCACTGCACCCCCCAGCCACTCGGCCTTCTTCTGGCTGTGCACGCCCCCAAAGCCATTCTCCACAGCGATCTGTGAACACAGGCCCAAGCCAACCATGACAGCATGAAAACCGGAGTGGCATGGCCTGCCCCTGGCCTAGTAACCTGCCGCTTACAGCACCCAGACATGGCTCTGGCGCCTCGCCTGGCCAACTCCTACTTTTTCCCATCCGTAATCATGACCCTGCCATAGCCTCACTCACCTGTAAAGCAGGCCAAGCTTCCAGCGCTGCGCGGACGCCAGCCCCGAAGAGCGCTCGCATATCTTCTGCCGCGCCCGCCATCATCCGTCTAGATCACGTGGTCCCCCAGGAAGTCGAATCGCGCGGCCGACCTCGCCAGGCAAAATGAGCCAAAAGCCGATTCTCAGAACACAAGTTCGTTTTCTGCTGACCTGGCAGCAAGACCAGAACAGTAGAAAATTCTGTCAGTGGTAAATCCTAATAACTACAGGAGAACATGAAACATAGGGAGCATAGACGAAAGAAAAAGGGAGGGATGGAGAAAGGCGGAGGTGGGGAAGAGGGAGAAAGAGAACCTACGTTTGAGGACCTACATTTGAGAGGTTTAGCGGATTAAGGTAATTGCCACCATGCCTGAAGAGCTGAGTTCGATCCCCGAGCTCCACAAAATGGAACTAGAGAACCAATTTCTGCAATTTCCCCTCTCACCTCCACATGCTTTGTGACATGCACAGGCACATGCACGCACATGCACAATAAATAAATATAATTTTAAAAATACATTTCAAGCGGTGGTGGCGCACACTTTTAAATCCCAGCACTTGGGAGGCAGAGGCAGGTGGATCTCTGTGAGTCTGAGGCCAGCCTGGTCACCAGAGCGAATTCCAGAACAGCCCAGGTCTGTTAGACAGAGAAACCTTGTCTAGAAAAACCAAAAAACTAAGTAACTAACTAACTAACTAACTAACTAACTAACTAACTAACTAGCCAGACGTGGTGGCTCACGTCTGTAATCCCAGCATTCAGGGAGACAGAAGCAGGTGGATCACTGTGAGTTGGAAGTCAGCCTGGTCTACAAAATGAGTCCAGGACAGCCAAGGCTACACAAAGAAAACATTTCTTGAAAAAAAAGACATAATAATAATAATAATAATAATAATAATAATAATAATAATAATAATAATAAAATTTCAAATAGCATCATAATACCTGTATACAACACTATAGCCAACAACAGCAGAATATACATTGTTTTTGTCATTAATAAAGAACTTGTCTTCCCTCTCACACCCTGAAATAACTACTTTCCCCAGGTTTCCTGAGAAGGAACTGTTAATACCTAAGATGGGAGGAGAAAGATCACTGACCCAAATCGTCATGGTCAAATTAAATAAAACAATCAATTAATTAAAGCAAATGTTTTAATTCGTGTACACAAGCTGCCACACTTTAAGCAGTATTCAAGAGGTCAGCATTGGCATGAAGAAGACAAAGTTTTTATAGTTCAGGGGTAGGGGGTTTCCAAACGGGAAAAATAGGAACGGTTACAGGAGCATAACATATATAAACATAACAAGTTCATTATAATGACCTCCTGAAACAAAGACATGACTGCAAGGTGGTCACAAGGTAGTTATAACAACCTTTTGAAACAAAGGTAGGGTTGCAAGATGGTTATAAACAACTTCTGAAACAAAGGCATGGTTGTTGTTTCCTGTTACACGTGAGGCCATAGCCCAATCCTTGAGAAACATAAACAGAACATAGTTTGTCTTTACTGTATGATAGCTTTTAAGCCTAAGATGGAGGTAGGCTGGTTCATCAGAACACACAAAATAAGGGAGACATGCAAGGTCAAAGGAAGTAGAAGAGAATATGGCTGCTTTCGCTTCAAAAGTCATAGAGAACAGGAGAGGGTACCAAAGGGCAAAAAAGTCCCATAGCTCCTGAGAGGGTGAAGCCCAGAAAGAAAACTGAGTGACTAGGAGTTAGACAGATTTCCTGATAGGCAGACAGGTAAGGAGAGATCCTGTGACAGGATAATAAAGATGATGAATTTCTTGCACTGGAGAGATGGCTCAACTGTTAAGAGCACTAAAGGACGTGGGTTCAATTCCCAAAACCCACATGGTAGCTCATGTTGCTCACCCCTGATAAAGGCTTTTCTTCACCAGGCTAGTTTGGTCTGCTGCATTTGAGAAATCCCTGTTACCTGTTGAGCTTGAGATTTTTTTTTCCTGCTTTTTAATTCTTTAAGAGGCAGAGAAAGCAAACCAGATCAAGACCCCGATAGTTACACAATTGTTGTTTCAGAAAAGCACAAACTATGATGAAGCTTTTAAACACAGACCCAAAGTGTCCAGCCCAGAGCCAGCCACCCCAACTGCTGATGTCCCAGCCCTCAGTGTCTCCTTGTTGCTGCTGCAGCCCTAGGAACGACCATTTTGTCCAGCTGCCGAGTGTTGGCTACTCTCATGACAGCTACTTTTCAGCTTTCCCCAGATCATTCCATGAGGATTCCGGCAGACTGTGCCTGTGTATTACTGCCATTTCAATGTTTTTCTTTCTCTTTTTTTTATTCATTCTGGAACCCAAGCCCATGGAATGATGTTGCACATATTTAGGGCAAGTCTTTCTACCTCAGTTAACCTGATCTAGAAAATTCCTCATAAACCCACCAAAAGGTCTGTCTCCTAAGTGATTCTGTACACTGCTAAGCTGACAATCTTAATCATCACAAGGTCACCACTTGTCAATTTGACACCATATTGTTTTTAGTCTACAACCTCTCACCTTTAGTTCCCTATATGCCCAATGGTAATCTCTTAGTGCAAAAATGCATTCATTCCAGCTTCAGAAGTGCCCATTCATTAACAGTTTCTGCAATAGTATTCGCAAGTGCAAGCACAAGTGCAGGGCCCTTCTAAGGGTCAGGCAGCCTCTTAACTGTGAGCCCCTACAATATTAAAAATCTGCATGGGCTAGAGAGGTGGAACAGTTAGTAATGTGCTTGCTTTGCAAGCATGAAGACCTGAGTTTGGTCCCAAGAGTCCACACTAACAAACAAACAAACACAATGAACAAACAAACAAATGCAAAAGCCAGATGTTGTGGCTTGTGCTTGTAACCCAGCTCTGGAGAGGCAGATCCTTGGGGGCTCTCTGACTAGCTAACCTACTTTATTTGGAAAGTAGGTATTTATTTAAACGTTTCACACCAGTATGAAACCTTGTTTTAAGAAAAGTATGTAGCTCTCAAGGAAGGACACGCAACACTGACCTCTGAGCACCAGCATGCGCTCATGCACACACACACACACACACACACACACACACACACACTTCTCACTCACCATTACATATTTTCAACCTATAATGGCACAGAGTAAACATTCCCCTTCCAAAGAAGAAATGGGGGCAAGGTGTATCAAGGAAATATCAAAACACAGTAAAAGAAAAACCCAGCAGAGACAACACCAAGTCCTGCAGATCCAGGACTGCATCTGGTGTTGGGCATCTGGTGCTGGATTGGAAGCACCTGGTCTACCAAGGGCTTTGGGAGCCCTGCACATTCGGCCCTGCTGCCTGCAGCACACATATAGCCTCTCTCTTGAGCCAGCTCTACTTCACGCCAACAGGTTTCCTCAGCAGATATTCCACAGTCCTGGCATTTCCAGTATTCTGAGGTCTCCATTGAAACCTAGGCTTTTTTCTCACAACTCTACACAATGGCCATTCAGGGCCTCCTTGAAGTAAATTCTGAGTTACATGGCTTCGCTTCAGTGGTTTTCTGGAATATTGAAACAAGCCAATGTGACTCCTTCACTCTTGTGTCTATCATGCCTATAAAAACAAGATGTAGGTGCCAAGTTCTGCTGATAGTTTGAGATATAGTCTACCCCACTTGGACCACAGCTACACCAGCCTCTAGGCTGACCCTGGGCAACAAGTCCCTACATGGTTGTTTTCTAGCATTGAATCCCTTTGAAAGAATTTGCTATTCAAATTTCAGAAGAGTTTCAAGATAGAGCTTTAGAGCACCTTTTTTATTTTCCTAGGGCAGAGCACAGTTCTATCTTTCCCTCTCTTCCTCCCTCCTTTTTCACCCCTGTGTGTGAGTGTGTGTGTCTGTGTATGTGTGTATGTGTGTGTATGTATGTATGTGTGTGTGTGTGTGTGTGTGTGAAAGTTCATGAGTGCATGTGCCTCTGGAATACATAAGAGGGTAGGTCAGATCCCTTGAAGCCTGAGTGGACAAGTGGTTATGACCTACCTGACATGGGTGCTGAGAGCTGAACTCCCATCCTTCACAAAAATAATATTTGTCCTCTCTCCTCTCTCTCTCTCTCTCTCTCTCTCTCTCTCTCTCAGATTCTCATTCTTTTTTCTTTAGATTTTTATTTTTGAGATTATAGTATAGTTAACAACATTTATTTCTTTTTTTTTTCTGCCAAACCTCCCATCTACCCTTCCCTACTGTTTTTCAAATTCATGGCTTCTTTCTTCACTAGTTGTTATTGAATACATAGATTTTTTTTTTGTGTATATACATACATATTTCTAACTATAACCTGTTCAGTCCATATATTGTTACTTGTATGCATATTTTCAGGGGTGACTATTTTCTGATCTCTTTAGCAGTTATAAGATACTTTCTCAGGACCCAGCTTTAAACTTTCTCTTTTCCTCATCAAACATCGCATTTTCCTATCTTTTTACTCCACCTGTTGCTCTGACTGTGACAATGAAGCAGCTCAAATACTCCTGCCCAGATCTTCTCCACTGAATTAGCCTATTACTCTTGAACTCAGCTTTACTCCATTTCTCCATACACATGTAGTATGAAACTAGATTCTGTGCTCACACATAACTCAGATGATCTCTAGCCTGGTCCCTTCTTATTCTCTTTTGAAACATCATGAGCTCGGCCTGTATTGTCTGAATTTTTCTCAGTATTCTTATCTTCAAACTTTCATAAGAATGTCTCATTGAGCTCTGCTTATAGCATTTCAGGCTTTTCCAGCCCCAAATTCCAAACTCTTTCATATTTCACAAACCATTCCAAAGGCCATTGTCCTAATGCATTTTCTATTGTTGTGATAAAGACCATGATCAAACGCAACCTGGGGGGGGGGGAAGATTTATTTGTCTTACAGTTCCACGTCACAGTCCATCTTGAAGAAAAGACAAGACAGTGACTCAAGGCAGAAACTGAAGCAAAAACCATAGAGCAGTGGTTCTCAACCTTCCTAATGTTGCAACCCCTTAATACAGTTCATGTTGTCGTGACTCCCCAACCATAAAATTATTTTTGTTGCTACTCCATAACTGTGACTTTACTACATTTCTGAATAATACTGTAAATATCTGATATGCAGATGGTCTTAGGTGACCCCTGTGAAAGGGTCATTTGACCCACAAAGGGGTCACAGCCCATTGTCATAGAGGAACACTGCTTTACTTACTTGATCTTTGTGGTTGATCAGCCTCATTTCTTTAAGCATCTTTTGTATTTGTTTTGTTTTTTTAGGCACTGTTTCTCTATATAACCCCGGTTGTCCAGGGTTTGCTTTGTATGCCAGGCTAGCCTCGAACTCACAGAGATCCACCTGCTTCTGTCTCCTTGAGTGTTAGGATTACAGGTGTGTGTCACCACTTCTGGCTCAGTCTCATTTCTTATAGCATCCAGGACCATTAGCCAAGGGGTGGCATTGCCCACAGTGGGCTGGACCTTACCACATCAATAATTAGTCAAGAAAATTAATTTTAAAATTGCCTACAGAACAATCTGATGGAGGTATTTTCTCAACTGAGGCTATCTACCCAGCTGACTTTAGTTTGTTTCAGGTTGACAACAATCTAACAAGCTCAGTCTGGTTTCTCAAAGAAATGGTCCCCATCTCGGTATCAATTTTCTGTATTGATTACTTTCTTTATTGCTATGACAAAATACCTGATAACAGCAACTTCAAGAAGGAAAGCTTTTCCTCCCTTTGGCTTACATTTTGAAGGGATAATTCATCATGGCCAGGAAGTCATGGTGACAAGAGTGGGAGGTGGCTAGTCATATTGCATGCACACTCAGGAAGCAGACAGATGAGAGCTGGTAATCAGTCTGCCTCCCCTTTTTATTCAGTCTGGAACCCAAGCCCATGAAATGGGGTCTTCCCACTTCAACTAATCCAAATCTAGAGACTCTACAGACATGCCCAGAGAGATTTTTTTTTTCCTAAGAGATTCTACATATCTTCAAGTTGACAGTCATATTAACCACCACAAATATCCCACACCAATAAATAAGTAATAAAGTTCAGCAGGATGCCATATACCTGCAACCTCAGTGCTCAGAAAGCTGAGGTAGAAGAATCCTGGTTTTTAGCCCAGTCTGGTCTACACAATGAAATCCTATCTAAACAGTAGCATGACCAAGTTCAGGCACAGGTTAGGTCCTCTGTGCAGGATTTTACAGGTTACATAGCCCAGGGTACAGTCTTGTACAGCATGTGGGTCCTCTTTCAAACTCACATCATTTTAAATAAGATTTGGTGCTTTGCAATTGTAGAAAATACAAGCTCAGATCCTGGGAACTGTCCCTTCTTATTTCACTTTTCCTGGGACAGGGTTTCCCTGTGCAACCCTAGCTGTCCTGGAACTCACTCTGTAGAGACCAGACTGGCCTTGAACTTAGAGATCCACCTGCTTCTGCCTCCCAAGTGCTGGGATTAAGGGCATGCATCACCACCACCACCACCTCACAACCTGGTAGCTGTCTTTCATGTGACACTCTCCAGGAGAAAGTGTGACTCAAAAAAGATTAAAAAAAGTGGAACAGGTAAGTCAACTAAAGGACTAGGAAATGATGCTTAGAGAGCGATATGCTTGGACTGGACATTTGAGGAGATGGTCCATTTCTCTGAGAACAAGGGCTTAGAAGTCATCACAGCAGTGAGAGGTTGACTTGACTGGTAGGGGAATATGCATATGAAGGTGTTGAGCCTGAGAGTGCACAATAGTAAATGGTGCATCTATTGCTAAGGCTTAAACATCCAGAAGAGACCCCCTAAACTTTCAACCGGAGCCCTCAAACAGATCCTAAGGTACAAGCTCCAGAGATTTCACGTCTTTCCAGATCAAGTCCCAAACTGATTCTAGAAAAAAGTACACCCAGGCCTGAGTAAACTCCCAGAGAAAGATGACACCTTTCACTTATCAGAGTTCTTTTCCATAAAATTCATGATCTGAGGACCCAACTGGTGCTCCCATACACTTTACCTTGAGAGCAGCCTGAGCTACTTGTGAGATACTATCTCAACAAGCAGAGCACTTTTTTTTTTTTGAGTGCATCATAGGTTCGGCCTAGAGCACACGTAGCCTCTGGCTTGGGCCCCTTATGCTCTGCATAAGCCATAAAGCTGCATACAACATCCAAGACAGCATGCTAGCATACGTCCTGTAAATGACCACTATGAGGTAGATCTCTGTCATCTCCCAGCTAAATGATTTCTAAGGAGCAATATATCCCTTTCCATTGGCTCCGGTTTTCTCAGTGGACAAGTAGGGAACATTCACATAAACATCACGGGGTTGCAATGAGGATTAACCAAAGAATTTTGATTAAAAGCCATAGTTATAAGTATAGAAATGGGGCTGGGCTAAATTTCTACCAGTCTTGACAGAGTGATTTTGAGGAGATACTTTCCCAGATTAGCATTACAAATTATAATGAATGGAGTAACAGCCCCAGAGACTCATACTCCAACCAAGGACTATTTGTGGAGATGACCTGGAACCCCTGCACAGGTGTAGCCCATGGCAGTTCAGTGTCCAAGTGGGTTCCATAGTAATGGGAAGAGGGACTGTCTCTGACATAATCTGATTGGCCTGCTCGTTGATCACTTCCCCCTGAGGGGGGAGCAGCCTTACCAGGCCACAGTAGAGGACAATGCAGCCACTTTTGATGAGAACTGATAGACTAAGATCAAAAAGAAGGAGAGGAGGACCTCCCCTATCAGTGGACTTGGGGAGTGGCATGCATGCAGAAAGGGGAGGGAGGGTGGGATAAGCAGGGGAGGAGGGGGGGCTCATGGGGGGATACAAAATGAATAAAGTGTAATTAATAAAAAAAATAAAAGATTTAAAATAAAAAAAAGAATGGAGTAACAGCAATTCAAGTTTGTTTGTTTGTTTTTAATTTATAGGTGGGCCCTATTAGGTTATGACATATGGAATAGTAAGCCTATTGCAAGCTAACATTTGAAGAAACACAATTTCTCTCTTCTATTTAAAATTTATTTTAGTTTTTCAATACAGGGTTCCTCTGTGTAGCCTTGGCTGTGCATCACCATGCAAAGCTCACATAATTTCTCATACTCTTTTCTGTCATAAATAAATAAAATATTGGTTAGCTCCCACCATTTGCATGCAAATTTCAGGATTTCCTTGTTTTTAACTTCTGAGTAGTATTCCATTGTGTAAATGTACCACAATTTCTGTATCCATCCTTCAACTGAGGGAAATCCAGGTTGTTTCCAGCTTCTGGCTATTACAAATAAAGCTGCTATGAACATTGTTGAGCAAATGTCCTTTTTGTATACTTGAGCATCTTTTGGATATATGCCTAAGAGTGTTACAGTTGGATCTTGAGGTAGCACTATTCCTAATTGTCTGAGAAAGTGCCAGATTGATTTCCAAAGTGGTTGTACAAGTTTGCATTCCCACCAGCAATGAAGGAGGGTTCTCTTTCTCCACATCCTTTCCAGCATGTGTTGTCACTTGAGTTTTTTATCTTCGTCATTCTGATGGGTGTAAGGTGAAATCTCAGGGTCATTTTGATTTACATTTCCCTGATAGCTAAGCATGTTGAGCATTTCTTTAAGTGTTTCCCAGAAGCAGAAAGACACACATGGTGTATACTCACTTATAAGTGGATATTATACACATAATATAGGATAATCATACTAAAATCTGTACACCTAAAGAAGCTAATCAAGAAGGAGGACCCTGAGTAAGATGCTCAATCCTCATTCAGAAAGGCAATTGGGATAGACATCAGAAGAGGGAGAAAACAGACAACAGTACAGGAGCCTACCACAGAGGGCCTCTGAAAGACTCTACCCTGTAGGGTATCAAAGCAGAGGCTGAGACTCATAGCCAAACTTTGGGCTGAGTGCAGGGAATCTTATGAAAGAAGGGGGAGATAAAAAGAACTGGAGGGGACAGGAATTCCACAAGGAGAGAGAGAAAAAAATCTGGGCACAGGGATCTTTTCTGATACTCCAACCAAAGACCATTCATTAAGATAACCTAGAACCCCTGCACAGATGTAGTCCATGGCAGTTCAGTGTCCAAAGGGGTTCCCTAGTAATGGGAACAAGAACTGTCTCTGACATGAACTCAGTGGCCTGCTCTTTGATCACCTCCCCCTGAGAGGAATGCAACCTTACCAGACCACAGAAGAACACAATGCAGCCACTCCTGATGAGACCTGATAGGCTAGGGTCAATTGGAAGGGGAGAAGGACCTCTCCTATCAGTGGACTGAGGGAGGGGCATGGGTGGAGAAGAGAGAGGGAGGGTAAGATTAAGAGGGCACAAGGGAGGGGGCTATAGATAGGATACAAAGTGAAGAAACTGTAATTAATAAAAAAATAAGTAAATTTAAAAAAATGTTGTTCAGCCTATGAACAATGTAAATCTTCCTCCCCTTAAGGATTGGCCTAGGTGGAAACCCCATAAGAATATCTTTTGCCTTGAAGAAGCCAGAGCTTCAAAGCTTCTGGAGTTCCCAACTGTTGGGTTTTATCCATACAGTATCCATTTTCCATCTCTAGTAATGATGAACTTCATATGAGGGCTTTGATCAATGAATAATACTTATAGAAATAAGTTTGTTTGTTTGTTTGGTTGGTTGGTTGGTTGGTTTGGTTTTTCGAGACAGGGTTTCTCTGTGTAGCCCTGGCTGTCCTGTCCTAGACTGGTCTGGCCTCAAACTCTACCTCCCCAGGTGCTAGGATTACAAGCATGAGTCATTGCAACTGGCTCATTTTTATTTATTGAAAAAGAACTTTCTAAAATAATCATATCAATAATAGCAATCTGTTTCAGCCTGATATTTGAAGTTAGATGATCTAGTTTATGACAAGAGTTTGGGGCAAAAAACTAGTCATTTCTTAGATATATCTTCCTCAAGCCCTTAGTAAACTACTGCATTTTCTTTGTTTTTAACTTTTTATCGTTTCTTTGTGAGTTTCACATCATGTACCCCAGTCCCTCTCGTCTCCTTGTTTCCTCACATCCATACTTCTCCCTTGCAACCTTCTACCCAAAATAAAACGAAGTACAAGGCCTGCTCTTTCAAGTGCTACAGCCAGTGAGGGGTCAGGGCTAGCTCTCCCACTCCCACGTTCCCAGGGCCAGCTCTCTTGTGTACTGCAAAGTGGCAAGGGGGAGTGGGAGTACATCCCCCACATACTAAGGCCACCTCATGGCAGACAAGCGGTGGGGCCATCTCTCCCATGCTCTTGCCCTCTGGACTGGCTCACTTGCATTTCCTGCAGCAGGGCCAACCCTGCTATACTGCCCAGGTGAGGTGCAGGGCCAGTCCTCGCAAGTGCTGAAGCTGCCTCTCATGACCCCAGGGACCAGCTCTCTGGACTGCAGAAGGTGGTGGGGAACAAAGAGGAGAAGGCATCACCCTTGTACCCATGCCACACCATGGCAGGTGAGTGGCAGGGCCAGCTCTCCTGCACACTCATTCTCGAAGGTGGCTCACCTGCACACCCACCACCAGTGTTATCGCTGCTGTGCTGTACATCATGTGCAGAGCCTGCTCTCCTGAGTGCTGCAGCTGGTAAAGGATAAGGCTAGCTCTCCCAAGCTCATGATCCTTTGTCCAGTTTTCCCAACTGCCAGGAGTGGCAAGGGGTGTGGGATGGGGCATCATCTCTGTGCCCATGCCACATCACAGCTGATGAGCTGCAGGGTCAGCTCTTCCACACTTACACTCTTGGAGCGGGCTCACCCAACATGGCCAGCTCCACTGTGCTACCTGAGCAAGGTGCAGGACCGGCTGAACTGAGTTCTATCAGTGGTGAGATATAAGGCCAGCTCTCCAGAATGCTGTATCTAGTGAGGGGCAAGGCCAGTTATGCACAGCCCCTGGACATCCGCTCAGTCTCTGGTGGCTACCCTGACCAGACCAGGAACATCCCCATGTTCTTTAGTGGTAATATGATTCATGGACATCAACATCAACCTCTGCCACTGAGTAGCCATGGACTCAGACATGGGTACTCATTAGCAGCTTAGGCTAGGACCTCAGCATGGGCCCAGGAGGTGGGGCTGTCCATTCACGACAGGCTACTTCTCTACATGAAAGTCTCCAGTTCCATCTTTTTTCATAATGCTTAAGCTGTTCCACTTCTTTTTCTCTCCCATCTGACCACCACATATTCACACATTGTAGTTGCTCCCACTGCAGGCTGGTCACAAGGTTGGTGAAATCCTGGGTGACGTCCTTCATCTGTGCTGCATAGTGTGGTGGCAAGCCAGTGTCTATGGCAGATCTGTGGGTGGCATGGAAATCTGCAGATCTCTGACTTTCTTCCTCCTCCCACACTGTGCTGTCTGGATTTGATTTGATTTGATTTTTATGAATCCTAGACATAAAACAGCTTTGGCCACCAAGCCAGACATCAAACTAGAATGAACAAAGGACTGCCATCTGCTCTGCTCCTAACTTAGAAAGAACATCAGCAACAACAAGGTGTCTCTTTGCCTATTGCCAGGGGATAACTGTTGAATTTTTAATGATAAATGTTTTGAAAATGGTCTTTCAGCAACTTGAACAATAATGTTTATTTTTAAGGCAGGGTTTTATGTAGCCCAGGCTGGTTTCAAACTTGCTATGCAACCAAGAATAACCTTCAATGACTGCTCTTCCTGCCTCCTCGTGTGCTATGAAGTTATCAAGTTTTTTTTTTCCTTCCTTCTTTCCTTCCTTCCTTCCTTCCTTCCTTCCTTCCTTCCTTCCTCCCTCCCTCCCTCCCTCCCTCCCTTCTTTCTTTCTTTCTTTCTTTCTTTCTTTCTTTCTTTCTTCCTCTCTTTTTTTTTTTTTTTTTTTTGAGACAAGACTTCTCTGTGTAACCTTGGCTGTCCTAAACTTGCTTTGTAAACCAGGCTGGCCTCAAACTCAGAGATCCATCTGCCTCTGCTTCCCTGAGTACTGGAATTACAGACATGCACCACTGTGCCTGAACCGTTTTTGTTTTTCAAGACAGGGTTTCTCTGTGTATTCCTGACTGTCCTGGCTCACTCTGTAGACCAAGCTGACCTTGAACTCAGAAATTCACTTGCCTCTGTCTCCGAAATGTTGGGATTAAAGGCGTGCACTACTATTGCCAGGTTCACCACGTGTTTTTTTTGTTTGTTTGCTTGCTTTTGTTTTGTTTTGTTTTTTCGAGACTGGGTTCCTGCATCCTGAAACAGGGTCTCACTCTGTAGCCCAGCCTGGTCTGAAACTGATTACTTGAACTCCCAGAAATTGTGTGACCACCTCCCATGTAGTTGGATTTCAGGTGTGAGCCACTAAACATGGCTATTCATTGTTTTTGAGACAGACACACAGATGTGTGCATTCAAGGGAACAAACACACATCCACACACCATACTGGACTTGAGCCCAGAACCTCGGGTATAATAGGTAAGAACTTTGCCATTGATCTATGCTCCTCAGTTTCCTGTACTATTATAGTAAAATATCTTTTATACAAATTGATGAATTGTTTTATGTTTCTTGCAACCAAAGGAAAAGAAACATAGGGGAAAAGGAAACTTAGGGGAAAAGGGAGGGGACAATGGCCATAGTGTGTTTGTGTGTGTTGAAGGGAAATTGCCCCCTGCCTTTTCTTCCAATCGTGAAGTTTGTAGAATGAAAGAGAAGGCTGAAGAATGTGGTTTTCAAGCCCCACTGGCTCAGAAACTAAATTACAATAAGACTTCGAGATGATTTGTATGCTCACTAGAATTTAGAGATGCACTAAATCTAAATCGAGCTGACTTGGGACACGTGCCCATCTTTTGACTAGAGGACAGGATACCACAGCTGACAGTCCTGACTGATTATATCTGATAGGAAGATATTATCATTTATATATCCCAAATAAAGTCTGGGTATGGATCAGTGGTAGAGCACCCTGTACCATGCACAAGGCTCTGGGTTCCATTGCCAGCAGCATCAAGGAATAAAGCGATATTCCCACAGAGATGGTGATTTGCACACACAATCCCAGAACTCAAGGGGTAGAAGCAGGAGGATCTCCAGTTTCAGGCCAGCCTGAAAAATTTGTGTCTAAAAACAAATTTCCCCCAACATGATTCTGTAATCAAAATAATAGTGAGTGAATGCATAAACATATAAATCTCCATTTCACCTTTGGTCTTTTTTGGTGAATGAGGTTTGGAAGATTTGTTTTTTAATGAAGAATTAAAAACAAGCTGGGTGAGGTGGTACATGCCTGTAATCCCAATACTCAGGGAGGCAGAGGCAGGCAGATGTCTGTGAGTTAAAGTCCAGCCAGGTCTGCAAATCGAGTCCAGGACAGCCACAGCTACACAGAGGAACCCTGTCTCAAAAACAACAATAACAAAAATAAATTAAAAAAAAAAAAACAGCAGCAACAACAAAACTCTGCATTCATTTAATATGGACGTGTATTTTTTCCCTAAAAAGAGAAATTTCAAGGATTTGAAAGAGAATGGCTCTCAACTCTAGAAGTGTATCCTAGAGAATGAGGACAATGAATTTATGACAGGCAAACTCCTGCCTCAGTCTGAACCTAAGTAATGTCTTTGAGAGGAAAAGCTAGGAAAGATGGCCAGAAAGGCCATCAGCCTCAGATAGAAGCTGACTAGTGGTCAATAGTGACACGTCGTGGCAATGATATACAATGACAGACGTGGTAGTGGAGCACCCGTTAAGCCCCACCCCTTTGTATCTGTTGCAGAGTGTATAAACTTCTGGATAAATCAGAGGAAGGAAAAGTCCATGAGCACAGTAATGGACAGCTTGTTGGTGAATAAAAGTCCAAACCTGTTTCCAGTTTTTATTTAATTGGAGAAATACAAGACCATGAATACTTCATCTTCAAAACTTGAAGAACTGTTTGATCAGAAGTCTACATATTCATGTAATTGTTGGTTGTTTTTTCCTAACCAAAATACATGAAGAGGGCAGGGATTCAGTTTGTCTTATCTGCCTGCTGTCCCAGAACACACTGCATGGTGGATGCTTTGACTTGGTTTGCTTTAAAATTTTTAATCTAGTTCAACACAGTGACACACTCCTGTAATCCCAGCATTCAGGAGGCCGAGGCAAGGGTGTTTGTGTCAGTTTGAGGTCAGCCTGGTCTACAAAGTGAGCCCAGGACAGCCAAGGGTACACAGAAAAACTCTGTCTCAAAAATTATATATATGTATATAAATTTAACTTTATGTGTATGGTGTTTTGCTTGCATGCAGGCCAGACTGTCTTGGAACTGGTGGCAATCTTCCTGCTTGGTTATAGGCATGAGCCACCAATTCAAATGAATGTGTGTTAATGAATGTGAGAAGGGCTTTAGTATTCTAAGAAGTAACATTAGGCATTGGTCATTGAACAAATCCAAAAGTAGCCTTTCTTTACTGTAGTAGCAGTCCTTTCCCACTGGGGGCTTCCCTGAGCTGCCATCAACGGTGGCCACGGTTGTTTTCCTGCTTCTGCCCTTTTTCATGATCCTCTCCCCCATCCAACACAGTTTTCTTTTTTTGTAAAGTCATTTTCCTAAACTTTTGACTTTCTGTAATGTCCCCAATCACCATTTCTAACTATCCCCTTACCGGAACCACTGATTCTTAAAATAATTTCAGCAAGAGGAAGAACCTCCAAAAGTGACTTCTATTTTGCTTTTCTCGCCTTCCAATCTTTATTATACTATGCCAGGGTCTACTCAAGGATTTATCTTCATTTTAGAAACATGGTATCATATGGCACACATCACCTCAGAGTAAAGGGTTAGGAAAAGATATTCCACACAAATTGACTGAAAACGCAAGCTGATGTAGCTGGTTTCATGTCTTAGAAAATAGACTTCAAACCAAAACTAACCAGAAGTGATAAGGAAGGACACTATATACTCATCAAAAGAAAAGCCCACCAAGAGGACACTGCAATTCTTAACATCTATGCCTCAAACACAAGGACACCCAAGTTTATAAAAAACACAATACCACAGCTTAAATCACATACAAATAGTGGGAGACTTTAATACATCACCCTCACCAATAGACAGGTGATCCAGAAAAACAGAACAAAACAAAACCTAAACTGAGAAATAATGAAACTAACAGATATTATGAATCAAATGGACCTAATAGATATTTATAGACCTTTTCACCCAAACACAAATGAATATACCTTCTATTCTACACCTCATGGACCTTTCTCCAAAATTGACCATATAATTGGACACAACACAAGTCTCAATAGATACAAGAAAATTGAAATAACTTCCTTCATCCTATCAAAGCACCACAGATTAAAACTGCATATCAACAGAAAGCTTACAAACTCATGAAAAATGAACAATTCCCTACTGAATGAAAAAATATGTCAAGACAGAAAAATTAAAAAAGAATAAGGACTTTTTAGAACTGAATGAAAATGAGTAGACAATGTACACAATCTTGTTTGTTTGTTTGTTTGTCTGTTTGTTGTTTTTTTTCAAGACAGGGTTTCTCTGTGTAGCCTTGGCTGTCCTGGACTCCCTTTGTAGAGCAGGCTGGCCTTAAACTCACAGAGATCTGCCTGCCTATGCCTCCCCGAGTGCTAGAATTGCAAGCATGTGCCATTGTGCCTGGCTTGACAATATACACAATCTCTTTTTTAAATTTTTTATTAATTACAGTTTATTTACTTTGTATACCCCTGTAGCTCCCTCCCTCCTCCCCTGCCAATCCTACCCTCCCTCTCCCTTCTCCACCTATGCCCCTCATCCAGTCCACTGATAGGGGAGAGCTTCCTCTCGTTCCTTCTGATCCTAGTCTATCAGGTCCCATCAGGAGTGGCTGCATTGTCTTCCTCTGTGGCCTGGTAAGGCTGCACCCCCATCAGGGAGAGTTGATCAATGAGCAGGCCAATCAGTTCATGTCAGAGACAGTCCTTGTTCCTATTACTATGGAACCCACTTGGACACTGAACTGCCATGAGCTACATCTGTGCAGGGGTTCTAGGTTATCTTAATGAATGGTCTTTGGTTGGAGTATCAGTCTCAGAAAAGACCCTTGTGCCCAGATATTTTGGTTCTGTTGCTCTCCTTGTGGAGCTCCTGTCCTTTCCAGGTCTTACTATTTCCCACTTCTTTCATAAGATTCCCTGCACTCTGCCCAAAGGTTGGCCACAAGTCTTAGCATCTGCTTTGATAACCTGGAGGATAGTGCCTTTCAGAGGCCCTCTGTAGCAGGCTCCTGTACTGTTCCCTGTTTTCTTCTTCTTCTGATGTCCATCCTCTTTGCCTTTCTTAACGGGGATTGAGCATTTTAGCCATAGTCCTCCTTCTTGATTAGTTTCTTTAGGTGTACAGATTTTAGTAGGTTTATCCTATATTATATGTCTAATATCCACTTATAAGTGAATCTATACCATGTGTGTCTTTCTGCTTCTGGGACAGCTCACTCAGGATGATCTTTTTTAGTTCCCACCATTTACCTGCAAATTTCATGATTTCCTTGTTTTCAAAATTTTCCAAATTTCATGTTTCCTTATTGCTGAGTAATATTCCATTGTGTAGATGTACCACAATTTCTGTATTCAGTTCTCAGTTGAGGGGCATCTGGGTTGTTTCCAGCTTCTGGCTATTACAAATAAAGCTGCTATGAACATGGTTGAGCAAATGTCCTTATTGTGTACTTGAGACTCTTTTGGGTATATGCCTAGGAGTGGTATAGCTGGATCTTGAGGAAGTGCTATTCCTAATTGTCTGAGAAAGCGCCAGATTGATTTCCAAAGTGGTTTTACAAGTTTACATTTCCACCAGCAATGGAGGAGGGTTCCCCTTTCTCCACAACCTCTGCAGCATGTGTTGTCACTTGAGTTTTTTATCTTAGCCATTCTAATGGAATATACACAATTTTATGGGACACAATCAAGGCAGTTCTAAGAGACAAGTTCATAACATTATGTGCCTTCATAAAATTAATGAAAAAATCTCATACTAGCCACTTAAAAGCATACCTGAAAGCTCTAAAACAAAAAAAAAATCACATCCATAAAGAGTAGATGGCAAGAAATAATCAAACTCAGGACTGAAAATCAATAAAATAGAAACAAACAAAATGCAAAAATTTAGTAAAACAAAGAGTTTATTCTTTGATAGAATTATTAAGATAGACAAACCCTTATTCACATTAACTAAAAGGCAGAGAGAGAATATCCACATTAACAAAATCAGAAATTAAAAAGGGGAACATAATGACAGAAAAAAAAATACAGAGAATCATTAGGGCATACTTTAAAATCCTGTACTCCATCAAATTGAAAAATCTAAAAGAAATGGATAATTTTCTCAAAAGAGAACACTTACCAATGTTAAATCAAGATCAGGTAAGCAATTTAAACAGATATATAATACTTAGTGAAACAGAAACAATCATTAAAAATTCTCCCTACCAGCCCGGCCTGGTGGTGGCGCAAGCCAGTAGTTACAGCACTCAGAGAGGCAGAGGCAGGCAGATCGTTGTGAGGTCAAGGCCAGCCTGGTCTATAAAGCAATTCTAGGACAGAGAAACCCTGTAGTGGAAAAGCAAAACAAAACAGAAAATTTCTCCCTACCAGACTTTCCAAGAAGAGCTAACATCAACACTCCTCAAACTATTCCACAAAAGAGAAACAGAGGGAACATTGCCAAACTCATGCTAAGAGGCCACAGTCTGATGCCTAAACAACATAAAAAACTCAAGCAAGAGAATTACAAGCCTGATATGGTGACATATACCTGTAATCCCAGCACTTTGGTAGGCAGAGGCAGGTGGATCTCTGTGAGTTCAAGGCAAGCCGGATCTATGAAGTGAGTCCAGGACAACCAAGGTTACACAGAGAAACCCTGTTTCAAAACAAACAAACAAACAAACAAAAACAAAACAAAAAGGAAAAAGAAAAGAAAGAGAATTATAAACCAATTTCTCGCATGAACATTGATGCAAAAACACTCAATAAAATACTTGTAAATGGAATCCAAGAACACATTAAAAAAAAATCATCAACTATGATCAAGTAGGCTTCTTTCCAGAAATGCAGAGATGTTTCAACATATGAAATTCAATAAATGTAATCTACCACATAAACAAAGAAAAAAACACACAATCATCTCATTAGATGCTGAAAAAGTCTTTGACAAACTCCAACAGCCTTTCATGATAAAAGTACTGGAAATATTAGGGTTACAAGGACATACCTAGACAATGAAGGTAATTTACAGCAAGACTATAGCCAACATAAAATTAAATGGAGAGAATCTTAAATCAATCTCACTGAAATCAAGGACAAGACAAGATTGTCCACTCTCTCCCTACCTCAATACAGTCCTTGAAGTTTTAGCTAAAGCAGTAAGATAACTGAAGGATATCAAGGGGATACAAGTTGAAAAGGAAGAAGTCAAAGCTATTTACAGATAATATGATAGTTTACAGAAGTGACTCCAAAATTCTCCCAGGAAACTCCTACAGCTGATAAAGACCTTCAGCAAAGTAACTGGCTACAAAATTAACTCAGCAAATCTGTAGCCTTCCTGTATACAAATGATAAATGGTCTAAGAAAGAAACCAAGGAAACACCATCTTTCACAATGGCCTCAGATGTATAAAATATCTTAGTGTAACTCTAACCAAGCAAGTGAAAGAGTTGTATAACAAGAACTTCAAGTCTGTGAAGAAAGAAATTAAAAAGGTATCAGAAGATGGAATGATCTCCCATGCTCATGGATCAGCAGGATTAGCATAGTAAAAGCTGGCCATCCTACCAAAATTAATCTACAGATTCAGTGCAATCCCTATCAAAATTTCAACACAATTCTTCACAGATCTTGAAACGACAATCCTAAGCTTCATGTGGAAACACACACACACATACAACAAATAAAACAAAATCAACCAATCAAAAAACAGGATAACCCAAACAATCCTGAACAATAAAAGAACTACCTGAGGTTTCACTAGCCCAATATCAAGTTTTACTCAAAGCTATAGTAATAAAAACAGCATGGTATTGGCATAAACACACACATTAACAATGGAATCAAATTGAAGTTCCACACATAAATCCACACACCTATGGACACATGATTTTTAAATTTTTTAAAAGATTTATTTATGTATGTATATGAGTGATCTATCATTCTGTACATGTACAAGACAGAAGAGGGCATCAGATCCCATCATAGATAATTGTGAACCACCTTGTGGTTGCTGGAAATTGAACGCAGGACTCCTGGAAGAGCAACTAGTGCTCTTAACCTCTGAGACATCTCTCCAGCCACTGGTCACATGATTTTTGATAAAGAAACTAGAAACATGCATTGGAAAACAGCCAGCATCTTCAACAAATGGTGCTGGTCAAACTGGTCGGCCACATGTAGAAGAATATTAATAGATCCATACTTTACTGCCTTGCACAAAATTCAACTCCAAATGGATCAAAGACTTCAACATAAATCAGATACACTGAACCTGATAGAAGTGAAAGTGGTGAACAGTCTTTTTTGGAACAGGAAAAGACTTCCTGAACAGAAGACTCTTAGCATAGGAACTAAGATCAACTACTAGTAAATGGGACCTCATGAAACCAAAATGCTTCTGTTCAGCAAAGAACAATGTCTTTTAGACAAAGCAGCAGCCTACAGAATGAAAGAAAAAGATTTTTATGAACTACACACCTGATAGAGGGATAATATCCAAAATATATAAAGACTTAAAAAACTAGATATCACAAAAACAAATAATCTAATTAAAAATGGAGTACAAACTTAAACAGAATTCTCAACAGAGGAAACTCAAATGTCTTCGAAATACTCAAAGAAACATTTAACTTTCTTAGCCATCAGGGAAATGCAAATCAAAGCTACCTTGAGATTTCATCTTATGCCCATCCGAATAGATAAGATCAATAACACAAAGGACAGCTCATGCTGGCAAGGATGTAGAGTAAGGAGAACACTCCTCCATTACTGGTGGGAATGCAAACTTGTGTAGCCACTATGTAAATCAGTGTGATGGTTCCTAAGGAAGATGGGAATAGATCTACCTCAAGATCCAGCTATCACATTCTTAGGCCTATACCCAAAGGATGTTTCATCCTATCACAGAGACCATGTTCATTGCTCAACCATCTTCATTGCTGTTCTCTTCATAATAGCCAGAGATTGGAAACAACTAAAATGTCCATCAGTAGAAGAATAAATAAAGAAAATGTGGTAAATTTATATAATGAAATATTACTCAGATGTTTAAAAAATGACATCACGAAACCCACAAATACATTGATGGAAATTAAAACAAAAAATCATACTGAGTAAAGAATCTCAGACCCAGAAAGATAGATATGGCATGTATTTGCTTATATGTAGATATTAGCTAACCAAACTACAATACACAGAATCACAGGGGGAAGGATAGAGTAAGGGACTAGGGGATACAGATAGATCTCATTACAAAAAAGAAATAGAGTAGGTAGTTATGGATGGGTGAGGGAATGGGAATAAGAGGATTACATGGGGACAGGGAGGGAAGAAGGAGACAAGGGAGGGAATACATGGAGAGACAGCTAAAATTAAGCATCATTTGAGGGGTAGTAGAAACCTCCTAAAATACATACATATATGAGGGTGATCTAAATTAAATCATCAAATAATGGAGGAAACAGAGCCCCAATGGGCCATCTCTTGTCAACAAATGAAGCTTCCAATACTAGTATTGGTTTACATCAGATTTGTTAGCCAAAAGGGTCCCATTAGAATCCCCTAACAACCCAAGCTGTTGACAAGACTACAGTTTGCCCTATTGCTGAAGACAACTCATTGAACATGGAGAGGATGCACTGTTGCCTATATAGAGCCTTCATCTATACATTCTAGAATCTTTTGTATAGGAAGATACTCTGCATGTGACCAAAAGAGAAAAATAAACAGCAAGCAAGAAATAAAGCTTTTTATCATCTGCACTGGTGTCCTGCAATATATGCTAGGACAATGGCAGCACAAAGCAACCAACCAATATCTGATTTCACGAGATGGAACTCATACTTTAAATTGCTTTGGTAACCAAGAACCAAAGACTAGATATCCCGGGTACCTAGAGTAAAAACAAATAATACTGTGCTGCAAAAGAGTAACACTAAAATTTCTTCTAATGGTACCTTCTGTATTCATACTTCATTGCCTTGTTTAGCTATCATCAGAGAAGCTTCCTCCTGCACCAAATGGGGACAAATATAATGATCCACAGCCAGGCATTAACACACACACACACACACACACACACACACAGAGAGAGAGAGAGAGAGAGAGAGAGAGAGAGAGAGAGACACTGGGAGACTCAGCCTTAAATGACATGTTTCCATTAAATCCCTCCCCTCCGAGCTCAAGAAACCCTGTAGAAGAGGAAGCAAAGAGGAAGCAGAAAGAGTGTGAGAGCCAGAGGGGATGGAGGACATCAGGAGAACAGGGCCTTCTAAATCAACAAGAGCAAAGGTCATTTGCACAGGGCCTGCCTGGGTCTGCACCAGGCCCTCTGAGTGTATATTATGCGTTCCACTTTACTGTTTTTATGGGATTCCTGAGTGTGCAAACTAGTGGATGTCTTGATTCTTATGCCTTCCCTTGGCCTATTTTTCTTCTGTTAGTTTGTCTTGTCTGACTCCAATGTGATGTTTGTTTTATCTATATCTATATATGCATTGTCTACTTTGTAAACCAGATATAAATATAACTTATTTATCTTAATTATGTATGCTAAAAAGTCTCACTTCATAAAATGAACCCATACCTGACACTATGAGACCAAGAACCTGAGACGAGATAGGTCATTGGCTCTAGGGGAAAACCTACTACAATTATTCTGCTAAATGAACATAGGATTACTTCTAATGACATATTGCTATACCCATAGATTAGTGCATCACTCAACTCCCATCAAAGAAGATTCTTCTTGCAGTAGATGGTAATTAACACAAAGACCCAAAACTGGACAGCATAGAGAGTGAGACAGCCCTAAATAAGATGTTTGAAACAAACTCAAGGTTCAGGGATCTATGCAGAAAAAAAGAAGTGGAAAGATTTTAAGTGCTAAAGGTAAGGGAGGATTCTAGCGAAACAGCATTTTCCAGACTCAGAAGGGCTGGTGCACATATGAACTCACTGAAATGGTGGCAACATGCATATATATGTTGACCTGACAAGTTCAAACTAGAAAAAAAATCTTAGCATGGAGAATGGGAAATGGGCACAACGCCTTATCCTTGCTAAGAAGATATTTGCAATTGATATATGCTACAAGAGAAAAAAAATCAATTTTTCTGTAAGGAAGTTGGCACTGGATACATTAGCCACACCCCAAGGCAGGCTGTGTGCAAGGACTAGTTAGCCAACATAAAACAAACTCTATGAGATTTTTTTTTAACAGTATGATGTATTATGTATACAGTATTCTGCCAGCATTACGCCTGCACTCCAGAAGAGGTCACCATATCTTACAGAAGAGGGCACCAGATCTCATTATAGATGACTATTAGCCACCATGTGGTTGCTGGGAGTTGTACTCAGGATCTTTGGAAAAACAGCCAGTGTTCTTTATCTCTGAGCCATCTCTCCAGCCCAGTTTTAATTTTCTAAGAGAGAAAAGGAATTTGAAGTAAGTGGGTATGCGAAGATCTGTGAGGAGTTGGAGGGGGAACATGACGAAAATATATTGTATGAAAAATTTATTTTGACAATAAAATAAATAATTGACACATAGAATTTTTTAAAAAGAAAACTGATTATTATATTAAAAATGGGCTCTTAAGCCAACATTTAAAAATTTAAAATTGGGGGCCGGAGACATGGCACAGTGGTTAAGAGCACTGGCTACTCTTCCAGAGGACCTGGGTTCAATTCTAAGCACCCACATGGCAGCTCACAACTGTCAACTGTCTGTAACTCTAAGATCTGACAGTCTCACACAGACATACATGCAGACAACACACCAATGTATGTAAAATAAAAGTAAATAAATTATAAAAAATAAATTAATCTTTAAAAAAATTATAAATTGAAGCCGAGCATGAAGGTGCATTCCTTTAATCCCAGCACTCAGGGAGGCAGAGGCAGGCAGATTTCTGTGAGCTCAAAGACAGCCTGGTCACAAACTGAGTCCAGGACAGCCAAACCTACACAGAAAAAAAAAATCTAAATAAATAAATAAATAAAATACATAAAATAATATAAAACTGTGTCTATATGTAGAAAAAAAGACTGGAAACATATATACCAAAGTTGTACCAGAGTTGTTTCATAGTAGTGCATCATATTTCTTTCCCCTCTTGTATATCAGTATTTTTCCATAATAAAACACATTGGGTTTTTTTGTTTATTTGTTTGAGACAGGGTTTCTCTGTGTAGCCTTGGCTGTCCTGGACTCACTTTGTAGACCAGGCTGGCCTCGAACTCACAGAGATCTACCTGCTTCCATTTCCTAGAGTGCTGGGATTACAGGTGTGGGCCACCACACCTGACTTACATATTGATTTTTAAAAATTTCTTTATGTATTACAATTTATTCACTTTGTACCTCAGCTATAGCCTCCTCTCTTATCCCCTCCCTATCTTGCCCTCCCTTCTTCTCCTCCCATGCCCCATTCCTGGTCCAGTGATAGGGGAGATCCTCCACCCTTTCCCTCTGACCCTAGCCTATCAGGTCTCATCAGGACTGGCTGCATTGTCTTCTTCTCTGGCCTGGTAAAGTTGTCCACTCCCACACCTCCACCTCAGGGGGAGGTGATCAAAGAGCCAGCCACTTAGTTCATGTCAGAGACAGCCCCTGTTTCCATTACTAGAGAACCCACTTGGACACTGAGCTACCATGGGCTACATCTGTGCAAGGGTTCTAGGTTATCTCCATGCATGGTCCTTGGTTGGAGTAGCAGTCTCAGAAATGACCCCTGTGCCCAGACATTTTGGTTCTGTGGTTCTGTTGCTCTCCTTGTGGAGCTCCTGTCCCCTCTAGGTCTTTCTATCTCCCCTTTCTTTTATAAGAATCTTTGCACTCTGCCCAAAGTTTGGCTATGAGTCTCAGCATCTGCTTTAATACCATGCTTTGTAGAGTCTTTCAGAGCCCTCTGTGGGTAGGCTCCTGTCTTCTTCCATTTGCCTTTCTGAATGAAAGTGACAACACATGCTAGACAGGATGTGGAGAAAGGAGAACCCTCCTCCAGTGCTGGTGGGAATGCAAACTTGAACAACCACTTTGGAAATCAATCTGGCATATTCTCAGACAATTAGAAATAGTGCCCCCTCAAGATCCAGCTATACCACTCCTAGGCATATATCCAAAATATGCTCAAGTATACAACAAGAACATTTGCTCAACCATGCTCATAGCAGCTTTATTTGTAATAGCCAGAGCTGGAAACAACCCAGATGTCATGTCCCTCAGTTGAAGAATGGATACAGAAATTGTGGTACATTTATATGATGGAATACTACTCAACAATTAAAAACAAGGAAATCATGAAATTTGCAGGCAAATGGTGGGAACTAGAAAAGATCATCCTGAGTGAGGTATCCCAGAAGCAGAAAGACACACATGGCATATACTCACTTATAAGTGGATATTAGACATATAATATGGGATAAACATACTAAAATCTATACACCTAAAGAAGCTAAGCAAGAAGGAGGAAAATGAAAACAGCTTAACAATTCAGCATTTACACTGTATTAGTAATCTAGAAATGATTGATGAAGATTATTTCTTTGAACCAAGTTTTCACAATGGCCTGGAGCTCACTATGTAGCTCAGTGTGACCTCAAACTCCTCCCTCAGCCTCCTGAATGTAGGGATGACAAGCATGATCCACCACACTTGGCTTATATAGATTCCTTAAAGTACAGGAAAAGGGGACTGAGACTATAGCTCAGCGGTAGAGCCCTTCTCCAGCAGACGTAAAGTCCTGGGTTTGATTCCCAGGGCCATTAAACAGGCACATTTTATGTATATCTTGCCACAATGAAAAATGTGTTAAAAACAGGGTTGGTCTACAGAGATGCTATCTGGTCCCTGCCATATGGGACCTCATTTGCACCTCTCTCCTCTTTTTCTGTTTTCCCAACATATCACCTCTGGAGCTTGATAAGATACTGTTTTGTTTTGTTTTTCTGCCTGGAATGTTCCTCCCACCCTTTGCCTAATGTTCAATGTACCTTTCACAGGGCCAACCTTCAAGCAGTTTGAAACCAACTGTCCACTGCACTTTTTCTTTCCAATGTTTGTCACAGTTAAATACTTGTAGAATCGATTAGTGCTTGTATCTCCAACTAGAATGTCACTTGTACAACGATAGAGATTCTCTGCTCTGTTTACTATTGCAACCTTATCCTAACGCAGTTAGATAATAAATATTTGCTCATTGTCTGAATGGGTGACCTGCTTTGCTGACTCAAGGGTTTCAGACTCCGGAGCTGGGTGTGTAGCTCAGTTAATGGAGTGTTTATTTAGTATTAGCAAAGCTTTGTGTTCCATCTCTGGCCATAAAAAAGGTCGTCACATCTCAGGCCTATTAGCCTTAGCCCAGAAACCTAAGTTTGAAAGCATGGTGGTACACATTTGCAATCCTAGCACTCATGAAGCTAAAGCCTGATTGCAAATCAGACTGAGATACATATTGAGATTGTCTCAAACTTAAACAAATAACACACAGAGCTGATCTACCTCAGAGCCAGGTGATAAGCAAACTGTAAACTCAAATATGCCACCGAATGGAAAAGTACTGTTTAATTAGTTTATAGAAAGTCTACATGGTTGATTAGAGAAACAGCCAAGATTGATGGAACATTTTAAGTGATGTTTGACGATAAAATAAACCTTTTCTCCCTCCCTCCATCCTTCCCTCCCTCCTTTCCTTCTACCTTCCCCTTCTTCATTCCCAATCCCTTTCTTCTTCTTTTATTTTTTTTTTTTTAGAGAGACAAATGACAAAACCCAGGCTGCCTTTGGACTCCTGTTCTTCCTTCCTTGGCCTTCTGAATGCTAGATTAGTCTTCTGTGATTTCCCTAGGCCCCAGAGAACACTTTTTAGTAATCTAAGTATTCCTGTCTCTGCCCGGAATCTGTTACTGCTGTTGCTGCCAAACAGTAGAAACCCACTCTGGCTAGAGGGACCCTCGGGCATAATAGTCACTGAAGGACTAGCAAGTCCTTCTAACACCCTTGTGTAAGGGCCTGCAGAGGAAGTAAGGGAACTGTAGGAATAGAGTGGTCAACTTAAAACTCTCCCCCTCCATTCTAGTATTCTTTTGGTTAGTCGGGTTATTGTTGACACAGGGTCTCACTATGGAGTACTGGCTGGCCTGGGGCTTTATATGTAGACCAGGCTGGTCTCAATTTCACAGAGATCTGCCATGTCAGCTTCCAGAGTGCTGGGATTAAAGGTGTGTTCCACCATGCCTGGCTCCATTCTTTCCTTGAGCTCTAATTGCTCTTCCAGAGGTCTTAAGTTCAATTCCCAGCAATCACACCTGGCTCTCAACCATCTATAATGAGATATGGTGCCCTCTTCTGGTGTGCAGGTGTACATGTGGACAGAACATTGTAGACATAATAAAATAAATAAATAAATCTTTAAAAAGAATTAATTAATTAAATGCAAGCAGTCTCTAAGCAATTGGGCATGGTACTGCATACCCATAATTCCACTACCTGGTAGGCTGAGACAGTCAAATAACTGTGAGGCTGGACTACAAAAGGAGATTTTTTTTTCTAAAAACAAAAAAAGTAATTTTCAATATCACTCAACTCAGTTGAATAAGAAGAAATATAGTATCTCACTTAAGAAGTCTTAAGATAATGATATTCTGTTATACTTGCACACAGGAGCCTAGATATTGGAGAGGCTTCATCTAGCAGCTAAAGGAAACAGATGCAGAGACCCACAGCCTAACATTAGACAGAGTTCAGTCTTGTGGAAGAGTGGGGTGGGGGGAGATTGAGGGAGCCAGAGAGGTCAAGGACACCACAAGAAAACCTACAGAATCAACTAACCTGGGCCCATAGGGGCCCACAGAGATTGAACCACCAACCAAAGAGCATTCATGAGACTGACTTAGGCCCTCAGCACATACAGTTGTGTAGGTTAGTCTTCATGTGGGACTCCTAACAAGCAGGAGCAGCGCCTCTTTCTGACTCTGTTGCCTGCCTGTGGAACCCTTCCCCCTACTGGGCTCTCACTCATCTAGCCTCAATGGGAGAAGTCATGCCTAGTCCTACTTCAGCTTGATATGCCAAGGTAGGTTGATATCCATGGGGGGCCTCCCCTTTTTTGAGGTAAAAAAGAGGGAGAAATGTGGGGAGGGGAGGGGAGGAAAGGTGAGAGGGAGGGACTGGGAGAAGAGGAGAGGGGGAAGCTGTGATTGGGATGTTAATTAATTAATTAAAAAGAAGTCTTAGCCGGGCGTGGTGGCACATGCCCTTAATCTCAATACTCTGGGAGACAGGGGCAAGCAGATCGCTATGAGTTAGAGACCAGTCTGGTCCACAAGGTGAGTCCAGGACAGCTAAGGGTACACAGAGAAACCCTATCTTAACCAAACAAACACAAAAGAAAATGAAGAAGTCTTAAGTCGTGGGACCTCAGAGTTGACTAATTAAAGACCTCAAGGGCTGAATTTTTCCCACATCACTATTCCATGAAACTTGGTCCTGTGACAGTATCTTGACAGGATTTTTTTTCTTTTGGAGACAAGGTCCCAAGTAGCCCAAGCTGACCTTAGACTTGTTAAACAGCTGAGGGTGTGAGAATGACCTTGAACTTCTGGTGCTGGGATCATAGCTATCACGCCAGGCTAAAACCAATTATGATGAAAACAGGAATTGGCCAGGTGGTGGTGGCAGGAAGCATAGGTAGGAGGATCTCTGTGAGTTGGTGGCCAGCCTGGTCTACAAACTGAGTTCCAGGACAGCCAGAGATACTCAGAGAAACCTTGTCTCAAAAAATTAAAAAAAAAAAAAGGAAGGAAGGAAGGAATGAAGGAAGGAAGGAAGGAAAAAGAAAACATGTGCAGGTAAAAGATTCATACAAATAAAATAAGAATCTTATATTTAAAAAGGAAATGGAGAAGGAAAGACCAGAATGGGGGAGAAAGGCATGTTTTGAGGTACAGGAGTTTTGAAAAACTTCTCAAAAACAAAAAAAAGTTCAACATCATTAGCCATCAAAGAAATGCAGGTTAACACTACATTGAGAGTCCATTTGACCCTAGTCAGCATACATCCAGAAAACAACAAATGCTGTGGAGAAACAGAAACCCTTCTAGAATGTTGGTAGAAATGTAACTGGCACTGCCACCATGGAACTCAAAAAGTTACAAATAAAGCTATCAGATGACCCAGCTACACAATCACTGAGTATATCCCTGAAAACCCTAAGTCAACATACCTTGGAGATACTTGCACTTCAATGCTTTCACAATAGCCAAGATAGGGAAACAGCCCAGGTGCGGGTCAACAGATAGATAAAGAAAATGCGGGCCAGCAGCTGTCTCAGCATGTAAAAGCCCTGCTGTCAAGATTGATGACCTGAGATAGTTCCCTGGGAGCCACAGAGTGCAAAGAGAGAACTAACTCCCACAATGTGCCCTCTGACCTCTACACTCACACTGTGGCCATGTGTGTGAGTGAGTGTACACACAAGCTCATGAGGGGAAAAAATAAGTTAAAAAATGAGGTCTATGGTCTCTATATAGATGTAAGTTTTAGTTATCCGTGGAGAAGAATAAAAGTATGGTATTAGCCAGAAATGGATGGTATTGGAAATTATTACGTAACTTAAATAAGACAGGCTCAGAACAATAAATACCACACATTTTTCTCATATGCAAAGTTTGGATTCATATGTGCATACATGCATACATACTTGATGTGAAAGTAGAAAGGGAATCATGAGAGCAAAAAGGCTCTCAAGGGAAGGGTATGGGGTAAACAACATAATGGAGGGAAGAAAGAAACGTCATATCTTTCTTTCTTTCTTTTTTTTGAGACAGGGTTTTTCTGTGTAGCCTTGGATGTCCTGGACCCAAACTCACAGAGATCCTCCTGCCTCTACCTCCCCAAGTGCTGGGATTACAAGTGTGCACTACTGCACTCAGCTATCAAATTTTCTTTATTTTTAATTATTATTTTTTTACACTTTATTCACTTTGTATCCCCCATCAGCCCCTCCCTCCTCCCCTCCTGATCCCACTCTCCCTCTCCCTTCTTCACGCATGCCCCTCCCCAAGTCCACTGATAGGGGAGGTCCTCCTCTCCTTCCTTCTGATCTTAGACTATCAGTTCTCATCAGGAGTGGCTGCATTGTCATCTTCTGTAGAAATTAGATTTAAATATATACACATGTGTTCATGGAGATGACATAAAGGCAGCAGCAGGACTATTTGGGGAAGATGCAGAGCAGTGAGAGGTGGAAAGCGTAATGGGAGTGAATATGAGCAAAGTATGGTGATACGTATATGTGATGATGCCATAATGAAACCCATTATTGTATGCCAACTAAAAACTTAATTCGAAAAATAAAAGAGAAAAGTTTTAAAAAAGAAAATGAAATAAAATTTTGAGTGTGTGTGTGTGTGTGTGATAGGTCTGTATTTAGGAATTAGGTATAGAAAAATTTAAGACATCACAAAACAAAAGCAATATACAAATTCCTGTGTTTCTATATAGATGAGGCAAAACTTTGGGATGTAAATGTGATGATGTATTGCATGGTAACAAAGGCAGAGAGTTTATAACAACTAGTAATAGTAACACAACAGTACTGGTGTTGACGAGATCACTGAAATGGACATGATTACCTTTAGAAACCTCTAGAAAATATAACATATATGTGCTGTATTGACTGTCATGTAACTTCAGGACAACATCTTTTTATGCTTCTTTCTCTTTTTCATATGTATGTGGTGCATGTAGAGGCCCGAGGTCAATGTTAGAAATCATCCTTCATTATTCTTCCACCTTAACCATTGAGGAAGAGCCTCCCAATCAAAGCCAGAGCTTACCAATATGTCTAGTCTCTAGCGAGCTTGCTTTAGGACTTCCATGTCTTCATTTTCCAAGTCCATCTGGTATTTATGTAGGTTTCTGGAGATCTGAATTCCAGTCTTCTTGTTTATATAACAACCAATTTAACTACCAAGCCATCTCTGCAGCCCATCTCCATACATTTAAGTTTTTAAATTTATTTTATTATATTATGTGTATAAGTGTTTGCCTGCCTGCATCTATGTGTACCATGTGCATATTTGAATTCACAGAGACCAGAAGAGAGTGTCAGATCTCCTGGAGAAGAAGTTACAGAAGGTTACAAGCTGCTGGATGGATGCAGAAAATCTAATCCAAGTCTTTGAGAAAAGCAGCTAGTGCTCTCAACTGCTGATCCATCCCTCAAGCCCCTCCATATACTTCTAAAAGAATGAGAGAGCACTGAAGTCAAATAACAGACTATAAAGAAATTGCTATTATGAGCCCAAAGGGTTTGGGGGTATCCCTAGAATTTTGAGACCACCCATAGAGATGTACTAGCTTTAACCAATTTAGGCTTAGCTCTTAGTCACCTAAGGGATGTGTAAGCCCGGGGAACCGAAGCAGGGCCCCAAGAGTATAGGGAAAAGGGGATGGAACTGACAAGGGCTGCTATAGTGTGGCCAGAGAAAACTTCCCAAAAGCAACCAGGGTATGGTTAAGAAGAAGAAATAAGTCTAGAGACGCAAAAAAAAAAAAAAAAAAACCAACAAGCAACATAGCCACTCTTCAGGTTCTGTCCCTCCCTTTCAAGGCTAAATACACTAGTCCCTTGGCACTATTCTTCCTTCAGATTGGCTCCTGGCCTTGTGGATTCTGCAGACATTTAGCCCCTTCCCATTATATATTGGTGTTATTCCATCAGTATTTTCTTTAAAGCAGCCACTGGAGAAACATCCCTGAATATTTGTGAAGATCAGGCACCACTTTGGCTTCTAGCTACTTACTTTCATCTTTAAATCAGCTTGATTTATTTCCAAAAGAACTTTTAGTCTCTATCCATTCTACTGATTGAAAGTCTCTTTATGCTTCTCCAAGGAGTCATGGGAAAAGTGATCCACTGCTATATTGATTATTCATTAGAATTACATTTGTATGTGGGATAAATTGGTTTTAAAAGCCTTTTCTCTTTCCATTTTCTTACCAGATTCTTGGTTCAAGGCAAACCAAGAGCTTAAATGTTGTGGTTTCTTAGAAGAGTTTTATTTCTTAGAAAGGCAAGACAACCTCTCAGACAACTATTAATTGTTTGTGGAGCAAGGAAAAAGAGCAAGTCTGGAGCCAGTAACTCTGTTCAGTGGTTAAAGGTGCTTGTTGTCAAGCCTGATGATCTGAGTTCGATTCCCAGGAACAAACTTGGTAGAAGGAAAGAACCAATCCCAAAAGCTCTCCTCTGACCTCCACCACTTGCCATGACTTATACATGGTTCTTCCCATCCTATCTCTCTCCCTTTTCCTCCCTTCCCCCCCTTGCTTTCTTTCACACACACACATACCTACTCACTCATAATAAAAAAATAGACTTAAGGCTGGGCGGTGGCAGTGCACACCTTTGATCCCAGCACATAGAAGGCAGAGGCAGGCAGATAGCTATGAGTTAGGGGCTAGCCTAGTCTATGGAGAAGGTTCCAGAACAGTCAGAGCTATACAAAGAAACTGTGTCTTGAAAAAAGAAAGAAAGAAAGAAATGAAAAAAGAAAAAAAGAAAAAAAAAAACCAAACAAGACTTAAGATCTGACTGTGGTCATTTGACTATAATCTCACAAATTTGAGAGGAACAAGGGCGAAGATTGTTGCAAGTTCAAAGCTAGCCTGGGCTACAGAGTGAGACTGTCTCAAAAAAAAATAATAACAAATAAGACTTAAAAGCAGAAAGAGCACTTGGGAAAAGGAAGGGAGATCATAGGAAGAGCAACAGAGACAAAAGAAAGTAAAGGGGAGGGCAGATAAGCTTACGGTGCATCTCCACGTTTATGAAAATGTATAATGAAAGCCATTAAGTTTTACAATGACTATTCACTAACGACAAAAACTGTAGTGTTAACAAGTATAGTTTCCCCTTTCTGCTGCCTCTTGACCCTGCTTGAGGGCCTGTGTCTACTGCACACTTGTGCAAGTGTTACATTTTATTGTGTGGAAGGATAGAAAAGTAGAGATTTGAGGTAGAGAGGTAGTATGGTGGTTTGAATGAGAATGGCTCCCATAGTCTCATAGATTTGAATACATGGTAACCAGGGAGAGGCACTATTTGAAAGGATTAGGAGATGAAGTCTTGTTAGAGGAAGCTGTCATTTGGGATGGCCTTTGAGGTTTCAAAAAAGTTCATTCCAAGTCCAGAGCCCCTCTCTTCCTGTGGTCAGTGGATCCGGATATAGAATTCTCAGCTACTTCTCCAGCACCACAGCTGCCAAGTGAAGTCATGGTGATAATAGACTAAAACTCATAGTGTGTCTTCACAGCAGTAGAACACCAACTAAGACAGGTGGATAGATACACTCAAAGACCCAAGACTGAAGGGAAGAAAAATAGAGAGAAAGGAGAAATCCAAGTTACCAAAACTACAAAGGAAGCAACACAGTAAAAGAGAAAGACAAGGTGAAAACTATTAGGAAAAAAAAAAAGGAAAGAACAAAGAAAATTAGGATTAGAAAATTGGAGGGACCATCTCCTCTAAATTCCTGAAGGAAAATGATCTAAACACTACTCAACTAAACTTTTTTTTTCTCTGAGACAGGGTTTCTCTGTGTAGCCTTGGCTGCCCTGGACTTGCTTTGTAGACCAGGCTGGCCTCAAACTCGAAATGGTATGCCTGCCTCTGCCTGTCTGAGTGCTGGCATCACAGGCGTGTGCTACTGTGTGCCAGACTGGATTGTTTTTTTGTTTTGTTTTGTTTTTTTTTGTTTTTTTTTGTTTGTTTGTTGCTTTTTTTTGTTTTGTTTTGTTTTGTTTTGCAGTCCTAGAGATTGAAACAAGGACCTTGCACATACCAGGCAAATGCTTTATCCCTCAGTGACCCCTCCACCCCTCTTTACAGAAAACATTACTTTATACTAATAAACAAACTATCTCACAAAAGCCAAGTGACTCATCTAAGATCCTTCAGTGAACCATGGAAGAGTGGAGGTCTGCTGAGTAGCCATTAAGTGCCAGGCCCACATCTTTGTTTTTCACATTCCACACAGAGCCACAGCTTCTCCTGTAATCCCTCAGGGGGACATTTAATTAGCTGTCATCCTTTCTGGCAGTCAAGGGTGGTGGCTTCTCTCTGTGAAAAAAAGGACCTCATCCTCTGATTTCCAGAGTAATGTGCCCAACTCCTCTCTTTAGGAGTTGTTTAGGATTGAATGAGTTGGAGTCCATGTATTTGGTGGGCATTAAAGCTGCTTTTAGACAAGCATAAATATCCCAGCTTCCCTGCTTCCCAGTCCAGAAAAAAAATCTCTTCACTTTTCCTCTTACATCTTCACCTTTCCTCTATACTGCTGGCAGCCTGGGGGTGCAAGAGTCACCTGCCAGTCTCCTTGATCGAGACTATAGATAGTTCTGTACTTTGCGTACTGAACAATTACATCTGGCTAGAGGGCTGGTAGATACTGGAACCAATGAAGGCTGTAAGGCAGCTTGCCCTCTGTTACCATATCATGAGCCTTGTGGGGCCTGCATCTACAGGGAAAGGGGTCATCTTACCCTTCAGGGAATGGGACTTTCTTCCAGACCACCTGCTATGGGGTTATGTTCAGTTGGGAGAGGTTTCATAGTTTTTACTTCTATTTTCTTTCTTCCTTTCTTTCTTCCTTTCTTTCTTTCTTTCTTTCTTTCTTTCTTTCTTTCTTTCTTTCTT
>NW_026594143.1:1407767-1414554 GCF_907164565.1 Psammomys obesus | reverse complement strand
CTTTCTTTCTTTCTTTCTTTCTTTCTTTCTTTCTTTCTTTCTTTCTTTCTTTATCTTTCTCTCTGTTTATATATTTATTTATTTTTGAGTCAGGTTTTCACTATATAGCCATGGCTGGCCTGGAACTCACTAGGTAGATCAGCCTGGCCTTGAACTCATAGAGATCTGTCTGCTTCTGGGAAGTGCTGGTACTAAAAGTGTGTACCACCATGCCTGGCCTCCTTTTCAAGGTTGCACAGTATCAGGTAAATGCCAAGTAAGCATCAATCTTTCTGTTTTTGTTTCCACTCCTGCCCTTTGTCTACTTTTGAAGTTGCCAAAGGAGTCCAGCAAGGTTATGCTCAGCCTAGACTACATTATGAGACTCTGCTTCAAAAACAGTCCTTCTCTTCCATTTGTGGTGGTGGCACATGCCTGTAAAGTCCAAAGGAGGCTTTTGGAGAGTTTAGACAACCTGGCATGACAGAGAGTACTGAGCCAAATTAAAACCCTACTATCAGCCTAGTAGCAATATGCTTGGATGGATCAGTTAAACACCTCATTAAATACTTCAATACATACAAAAAATAGTCCCATGTCTCCTCATTCACTTAAAGTCAAACAAAGTACTGGTTGGAGGTGTAGCTGCATGTACAAGTGTATGCTCAACATGTATGAGGACCTGAGCTTAATCCCTACCCCCCAAAAGTTTTATTGGCTTACAAGGTCTTCCCTTGCTGTGGTTTTCTAATAGCAATTAAAGCTTCTACTTTCATCCACTCTTTGTTGGCCACATGGGCCTTTCTGGTTTTGTTTGTTTGTTTGTTTGGTTGGTTGGTTGGTTTTGTTTTATTTGTGACCCAGGGGATAGAACTTCTTAGCTGCCTCTTCAGCCTCAGATTTTTCTTGCTGATTCTTAAACACATGAAACCCATTCTACCTCTAGCTCTTTGTACTTGATTTTCCTTCTGCCTAGACTTGTTTTCTTCCAGATGTCCACATATCTTTCAGATCTCAGTTCAAATGCCACACCTTTAAAGAGGTCTTGTCTAACCACTATATTTAATATTCGGCTACGCATTCCACCCCAAGTCCTACTTTACTGCATTTTCATGTTTGATTTTCTTCATATCACTTATTATTATCTGAAGTTGCTCATAGTATCTGTTTTGCCGTATAGAATAGAAACTAGAGAAAGCTAAAACAATGTGTCTTTACATCATTGTATCACCAGCATCTAAAATACTGCCTGTTCCAATGATGAATAAACTTTTGTGAATTAATGTTTTAGAATGAGTGGTTCTACGACTTTTCTCTGATAACTACAAGTGCAGTACTAGTTAGAAGGTCCAAAATAATGGAATCACATCCCTTGTAAAACAAAGCTGATATTAGAAAACAGACTTGAAATATACTCCCTTCTATGACTTCCACATAAGATTCCAGAGCACAAGTTCCTTTGATTCTTTTTTAAAAAACTGATTTATTTACTTTACATGTATGAATGCTTTGCCCTCACCACGTGATTGTACCTGTTGGATCTCTTGCAACTTGGGTTAGGAATTGCTGTGAGCCACCATGTTGTTTCTGGGAATTGAACCAGGGCCCTCTGCAAGAGCAAAAAGTACTCTTAACTTCTCAGTCATCTCTCCAGCTCTAATTTTGAATCTGAAGGCACAGAAAAGGAATAAGAAGATATGTAGTGCCATGGCAATTGCAGGAAAAAGTGCAGTCGTGCTTTTAAAGTTTCTTCCATCATCACATCACTCAGCTGGGATTAGAGGTCTTAAATTGAGTGAAATACCATACAATGTTTGTAAAGTCAGGTGAAGAAAAGGTCTGGCCTGTAATGGACATTTTGGTTTCTTTTTAAAGTCAGTTATGTTATGTAAATATATTTTTGTTTTAATCCCAAGTGTGGGATTTTATTTGGGCTTTAGTTTGTCCACAGCTGTTTATTGTCTCCTGTGGGGCATGGCTTTTGCCAGCTGGTAATAGCTTTCCATGTGCTGCACGGACAGGGGTGTGGTCTAGGGCTCTGAGGATATAAATATGAGAGCCCAGAAAGAGAAAGTATGGCTTTCAGTGTTGGCATGTGGCATGTAGCAGTTTGGAGAGACCAGAGGGACAATATGCATGAGACAATGTGGCTGTTTAGAGCAGACAGAAATGCTTCTGGCACAGTGGTGTGGAAGAGACTGCTGGCTGATTTTGCCGTCAACAGAGATTGGTGTATCCCCCAAAGACCCATCTACCCTAAACAACCTGGAGAAGTAAAGGGGTCTGCTCCCCCTGCTCTCCATTAAACTTCTCTCTCCTACCTAGGGTTGGGGGTAGGAGAAGGAGGTAGAGGTGTAAATGCCCACATAAAGTAGAGTTTTAAAAACAAGTGCTATACTGGCATCTTCAGCTTTTGTAATGGGATCCAGTGGTGGAAAGCTAGTAGGAGGGACCCTCTCTCACAAAGACTGCACAGAGTGGAAATCATGACTGCAAAGCACAGAAAACAACTGTAATGTTTTGGGGTGATGAAGAGGGAGGCCTGAAGCAGTCATTGAAAAATTTCATGACTGAAATTCGGGGACCCGAATGATTCTTAAAGGTAGAGTCTAGTATAGCCACTTTTCCAGAAAGTTCAAAGCCAAAGCCAGATTGAGTGTTAAAACCAGGTAAGAAATATTTATGTTGAGCAGGGAGTGGTGGCACACTCCTTTAATCCAAGCACTTCAGAGGCAGAGGCAGAGGCAGTGGCAGACAGATATCTATGAGTTCAAGGTTAGCTTCATCTACAGAGTGAATTTCAAGCCAGCTAGGTTTACATGGAGACACTCGGCCTCAAAAATAAAAGGGAAAAAAATCAAAAGAAACATGTTCTTTCATGGGAAGCAAAAAGTATACCAAGTATGCAAAGGCCACTTGCTATCAGGTTGAAGAAGAATATATTTGTGGATTTTTAAAAATAATTATATTTTCTTTTTTTTTTCATTAAAAAAGTTAAAGTTCTGCATCTCAGAGTGGAGATTAGTGGTATAGACCACTGGTATGGCATGCATGTATCCCTAGGTTCCAACCCCAATATCACAATGAAAAGGGGAAAAATAAGATGCATTGTGGGAAAAATAAGTATATTACATAATATATTAACCAAAGTAGAGAACAGTCCTTTTATTGTGGTATTAGGACTAGAACCTAGGCTACATGCCATACAAATGGTCTACCACTAAGCTCTAGCTTTCCATGCCCAATTATAAAGTTCAAGTAGGCAGTTGAATAGTCAAGCATGTCATTTATTGTGTGTTTATTTGAGAATGATAATTATATGAATGCTAGTCTTAAAACTGAATGATATTGAGAGAAATGCCTGAAAATTGACCCTTAAAGTCTCTAGCATATAGAGGGTGAGTAAAGGAACTGGAGTCAGTATAAGACAGTATGAATAAGCAGGCTATAAGATAAGACAAATACTCTGAACTTTAAAATATCATCTACACTAAAAATAAAATATTCACCTGGCGGTGGTGGCTAGTGTCTTTAATCCCAGTACTCAGGAAAAGAGGCAGAGGCAGAGGCGGGTGGATCATTGTGAGTTCAAGGACATACAGGGCTACACAGACACATTCTGTCTCAAAAAACCATAGATAGATAGATAGATAGATAGATAGATAGATAGATAGATAGATAAACAACTTTGTTAAATGCTGCTAAGTAATCCAGTAAAATTAAGATAAAGAAATATTGAAGAAGAGGTCAGGTAGGGGGTTTCAGCTAATGGACTGGAGAAAGGAAGTTTGCAGATCTGAAGCCAGTTTGGGTGATTTTGTGAGGAAAAAAATACAATTGGGAGTGGTGATATCACTTAGTCAGCAAATTGAGAGTGGGCAGAACCATGAAAATTTATATATGCACATTGACATAACAGAGACCACTGTAATTTAAAGGGCCAGAAAACAAGGCAATATTAGCTGCTAAGATGTTTTTCTTTTTTTTTTTTCTTCTGCTTTTTGTTGTCCCCGCCCCCTGCCCCTGCCCTTGGGTTGTTTGCATTTCTAGCTGATAGCTTGAATGTGATATCATGTTCACTGCAGTTCACTGAAAGGTGAATTTATCTGAGATACAGTTGGAGAAACATTTAGAGAAACGGAAGCATTCTGATTCAAGTGTGGTTCAGACAAATTATGTACTTTGTTGTTGTTTTGAAACCCTGTCTCCTGTAGTCCAGACTGACCTTGAACTTTCTAGGTAACCTAGGATGACCTTAAATTTTGGTTTCTCCTGCCTCCACCTTCCAAGTGCCAGGATTAGACTGACATGTGCCACTACTCTGGCCTTAGCCAGGCATTTTGATAGAAAACTCCGAGGTGTTTCCTGAGATTTGTGAACTGATGCCAAATTATTGATTCAAGGCAGCATAACTATTAAACCAAAGGATCAGAATTTGAATTATCCTACTCTGATTCAACGCCACTGTACTTTTGTACTGTTGAGGAAGCCACAGTGATCTGTGATTAAGGGGTTCTTGGGGGAGAGTACATAGATTCTAATATCCTGAACCTACTTGCTAACTGATCTTGGAAAAAATGCTTCATCTCTCTGAGCCTTTCTTCTTTTATAGAATAGTGTTAGCAAAAGAGTATCAAATTTTCATAGGCTTGCTATGGAAACAAAACACAGCAGTATAAGGGAACTACTTTGTAACCTGGTGATCCAACAGAGCAGCTTGTAATAATATAGTATCATAATAAGGTCTGGCCTTAGCATCATCAACTACTTTCCCCAGAGAAGTTACTATATCTATTCCCTGGACCCTGAATTTTCATAACCCTAAGGTCCTTCATAAGTTTTTCTACTACCTACCAGTCTGTGTTTAACTATTATTTTATTATTTAGCTATTATTTATTCAGTCTTTAAACAGTTTCTGTGGACACTGGTTTCTTGTAGGCTGACTGAGGAAACAAAGATTTTCTTTCGAATTGACCCACATCTATCTAAAGCTACTCTTTTCTTTTCTTTTTCCATGCTAGGGACCAAACCAAAGGTCTCACACATGCTAGGCAAGCACCATATTCCTAAGCTTTTAGTGCCAGCTTCTGTTTTTGCATTTTATTTTGATATAGGTCTTGCTACATTGTCTGGGTTGTCCTTGAATTCACTCAGTAGTCCAGACAGGCCTTGAAGTTATCATCCTCTTGCCTCCACATTCTGAATAGTGTCATCAGGCTTGGCCTATCTAGAATTGGATGTATAAGCTAGACTAGCTTTTAAAGTATCATATAAATGGCTAACACTCAGGAGTCTGAAGCGGAATGATCATGATTGTTGCAATAGATAAAAAGCAAAACAAAACAAAACACAACTGTTGGTATAACGTTCGTGTGGAATATATACAATTTACCTTTGTTCATTCAAATGCTGATTTCTTTACCCCACTATCTGGTTTCAGTCCAGACATTGCATTGTGATGCTTATTCTAAGCATTACCTGTCTCAAATTTGTGTAAACGAGCCACCATTTGTTCTCTATGTTGTCAATTAAACAACCAGCCTCAATGCTGTGCAATGGAAAGGATAGGGTGGGACCTCCTGGTCCTGGGGGAGGACAGAGAGGAAGGAGGAGAGAGAGGAGGAAGAGAGAATCTGGAGGAGAGGTCTTGGAACCTAGAGGAAGGATGAACCGGACCTAAGATATATAACTAAAGGCAAGTATAATGGATGAAATCTGAATGGGAGGAAACTGTGAGGGAATGGGCTTGGGGGTATAGGATGGAGTAACTATTGCCCAGCATTTTGCTCTAGGTTAATTAAATAAACCTAGTCTCTGTGTGGTGATTTCAGTATACAGCTGGATTAGAATCAACTACTTCTTAACTAAAAGATAAGTCAATAGTAAATATTAATATTCAACAACACAAAACAAAACACTAACTTGTTCAGTCATAGATATGTTTCAGGTAGTCTTTGGCTGGAAGGTCTTGGCAACTTGAACACCTTCAGAATAACATACAGGGGCTAGCTGGGATAGTGTATGCCTTAATCCCAGCACTCCAGAGGCAGAGGCAGAGGCAGGCAGATTTCTGTGAGTTTGAGGCCAGCCTGGTCTACAGAGTGAGTTCCAAGCCAGCTGTAGCTGAGACTCTGTGTGAAAGAGAGAGACAGAGACAGAGACAGAGACAGAGACAGAGAGACAGAGAGAAAGAAAATACTGGAAGATGGGTGTTGTGGTCTACATAGAGTTTGTAATCTCAACATAGGGAAACTTTTTGTTGTGGAAATTAGGAGTATTTTTTGCTTGTGAAGAAAGCAATAGAATTCATTTTCCTTTAATAGAAAGGAAAAATACAGGAAGAAGAAAAGTCTGATGTGCTCCTAAGAGGATCAAGACAAGGACTAGAATTCAAGGAAAAAAGGGAGGGGGACTGTCCATTTTCAACTCTGTTTTTATTTTAATCCTGGTTTACTCAGGAAGCTATGCTGGCTAAAACTGGAATTTATTAAGAAGATTATACTGCACCTGCAGTTCACATCAAGTAATTTCCATCATTTTGTATCTATGTGCTTAATTAGTTTCTAATGTTTTCTTTTCTAATTCTGTCTGAAATCTCATGAACTTTTGCATAAGATGAATACAGTGGTACTGGGGCGCAGTTGATGGTGGTGGTGCAGGTCTGTGGTCCCAGAATTCAGGAGACTGGGAAAGAAGGATTCTTGTGAGTTAAACCCAGGTTAGACTACATAGCAAGATCTTGTCTCAAAAAAAAAAAAAGAAAGAAAGAAAGAAAGAAAGAAAGAAAGAAAGAAAGAAAGAAAGAAA
>NW_026594143.1:1336816-1407757 GCF_907164565.1 Psammomys obesus | reverse complement strand
AAAGAAAGAAAGAAAGAAAGAAAGAAAGAAAGAAAGAAAGAAAGAAAAGAAATTAACAAATTAATTAGAGGTACCTCTGCAGGATCCAAAGTGAGAACCAAACTCAGTTCTTCTTCTTGAGATCCTCTTAACTGTTTGTGGGATCTTATGTCATGTTGAACCTTGGGAAGATGTTGAAGACAATCATTCGCCTCCATGTTATCACTGAGGAACATTGTTCATTTGGCATTTTTAGATTGGCAAGCTTTCTGTGGGTTCTGTGGAACACTTTGTACACAGAAACAACTTTTAATAGTTGTAGCTTTGAGCCTTGCATTCTTGTCTGGCAGATGAATTAAGCAGTGAGTCCTCTCTAGGGCCTCATCAGGAGGCTATGGAAAGCAAGATTCAGGTCCCAGCTGACTTCTCAGTCACTTCATTCTACAACCCAAGGGACATTTATTTTACATCTTAGGGAAACCACAATTCCTTCAAGCTCAATTCTCTTCAACATTCTTGGAAAGGAGAAATTAAAATATTTACGAGCTACTTTGTTTTTGTGTTGGCCATATAGTTCTTAGAAGGTGATAAAGCTAAACTGCTGGAAAGGCAAAAAAATTCTGTAAGATTTTATCATTATCCTATTTATTGTTGTTAGTTAAAATAATACCTGGGGGTAAGCAAATATTTTCAAAATAGGACATAAGAAATGCTAAGGAAATAAGGGAAAAAAAAAACCCTAATGAACTGGATTCCGTTTAGACAAGGAACTTCTTTTTTATCAAAAGACATGATAAAGATAGTGAGAAGGCCTGGAGACTGGAGTGTCTCTGTGGATAAAGGTACCTACCACCAAGCCTGACCTACTGAGTTTGGTCTTAATGACCCACATGGTAGAAAGAGGGAAGTGACACTTAAAAGTTGCTCTCTGACCTCCACTAAAGTGCATACATACCCACATATTTCAGTCAATAAAATGTCATCAAAAAAGAGAGAATAAAAATGCCAGACAAGATGCCTCATACTTGTAGTCTTATCACTCAGGAGGCTGAGACAAGAGAATCTCCAGTTTAGGTCAGGGTGGGCTGTGTAGTGAGTTTGAAGGACCCTTGCCTAGGTTACATAGCAAGATGTTATCTCAAAAGAAAAAATGTTTACTTCTCTTTATGTACACAATGCTTCAATAAAAGATATTCCTAGGGGCTGGGCAGATGGCTCAGTGGAGATTGCGCTTGCTTCATAACTATGGGGATAGGGTTTCAGATCCCCAACACCAACAAAAGTGCTGGATGGGCATGTCAGTCTGCCTGTAATTCCAGCACTCGGCAGGCAAAGAGAGGCAGGAGACATCCAGAGCAAGCTGGATAGCTAGATCAGCCCATTTGGTGGGCTTTGGGTTCAACTGAGAGACCTTGCCTCAATATATAAAGTGGAGAGCAGTTGAAGAATATATTCAGTGTCAGCTTCAGCTTCTGAATGTGGGCACATGTACATTGGTGCCAGCACATACATGTACACCCACAAATATATAAACATGTATGTGACATGCAAAAACTTTTTTCTGAAAAGGGGTCTGGAGAGAGAGCCCAGTCTGACCCGAGTTCAAGCTTTAGAACCCACAAAAAAAGCTGGACATGGAGTCACACACTTATGATCACAGTGTGACAGTGGATAGACGTATCCCTGGTGCCCACTGGTCTGTAAACTTAGCCTTCTTGGCCAATTCAAGGCCAATGAGAGAGTCTATTATAAATATATTACCCAATGTTTTCTTTGGCCTCCGTATATGCACACACACACACACACACACACACACACACACACACACACTTTCCTAAGTTAGGCATGGTTGTGGCACAAACCTGTAATCCCAGTACTTGAGAGATGGAAGCAGGAGGATCACGCATTCAAAGTCATTCTTCATTACATAGATACTTCAGAGGAGGAATGGAGGAAAAAAGGGATATGGACATACAGTTGTAAAACTGTTTTTATTACCCTCTTGTTTCTGTTCTTTCTTTCTTTGGTCTTATTTGATTTTTATTCTTTTTAGAGAGATCTTGTTACATAGCTCTGGTTGGCCTGGCACTCATTGTATAGTCCAAGCTGGCCTCAAACTCAAGACAATTTTTCTCACTTTGGCTTTTTGATTCTTTTCTTTCCCTCATTTTCTTCCTTTCAGTACTAGAGATTGAATCCAAGGCTTTGAGGATGCTAAATAATACCTTTACCATCGAGTTATACTCTCAACTCCTTATTTTCATTTTAAAAAAACCACACAAAAATTTAAAAAGAAAAATAAAAAAGAAAATTTTAAAACAATTGTTTGGGCTGGGGATTTTAGCTCAGTAGTAGAGTGCTTGCATATTTTATGTGAGTCCCTAGATTTGATTCACAAGACTAAATAAATAAATAAGTAAATAAATAAAAATAAGAAAATGTAAAAGCATGTAGCAATTATGAAAATATAGTAACATGCTTAATCTCAGTGTCAGGTTAGTGGTCTTTTTAAGAAGCTTTTATTACTCATATTAATTATGCATAATTACATTCATGATTATATTTCAATGCATGTGTATACTGTATTTTTATCATACTCATTCTCCATCTCTCCATGTACCTCTCTTGTTTCTGCTAATTCCCTTCTGTTTCCCAATTAGTGTCCCTTCTGCTTTCATGCCGTTCTCTTTGTTTGGTTTGGTTTGGTTTGGTTTGTTGTTGGTTTTTTGTGTGTGTTTGGTGACCCACTGGTTTCTTACATGAGCATGAATAAAGAGTGATTTACAGGAGTTTTGGTCATCTTACAAGAGACTACACTACTGAAGAAAATGTCTTCCCCCACCCAGTAACCATTAACTGTTTTATAAATTCTTAGGGCAGGGTTGTACTTCAAGACCCCACCCGTCTCGAGCAATGGTTAACTGTCTACATGGTCCTTTAAAATGGGGCTAAATGTTCCATCTCTAGAAAATATAGAAATATAGTAACATGCTTAATCTCAGAGGTAGGTTCATGATTTTTCTCTTTTTTTGTTTCTGTTTTTTGAAACCGGGTTTTTCTGTGTAGTCTTGGCTGTCTGAGACTCACTTGGTAGACCAGGCTGGCCTGCCTCTGCCTCCCTGTGCTGGGATTATAGGCATGTGCCACCATGCCTGGCTGGTTCGTGATATTTTAAAGAGTTTTTATTGCAGATTATTAATTAATAGGTTTTATGATGACACACAAATATTGCATTTTGATCATATTCACTCTCCATTACTCTCCCACTCCTGCTAATTGTTCTATATGCTTTATATCTCATTTAATTTTCAAATTAAATAGATGTGATTCATGATCACTTTTCTTTTCTATTTATTTTATTTTCAGGTCGTACTGGGATAATTCAGAGTATTGAACATGCTGATAGTCAAGTAGTCTACCATTGACCCATATTCCCAGAATACCATGTTGTGAGGCTAAGGCTTAAAATGTTAAATAATTTAGCCATCACCCATGGTAGAGACTAACAGTCGAGACCATACCATACGTACATATATGTATACGTATGTATGTGTATATATATTTTTCTGAACAGAGTTTCTCTGTGTAACAGCCCTGGCTGTCCTGGACTCACTTTGTAGCAAGGCTGGCCTTGAATTCACAGAGATCCACCTGCCTCTGTCTCCTGAGTGCAAGAATTAAAGGTATATCACATAACCCCTAGCCTCAAAGACCACATTTTTGGCTGCTATCTATATTGTCTATTTCTTTTTTAAATATTTATTTATTTATTCATATTTTATGTGTACAAGTGTTTTGCCTGCATGCATGTGTGTATATCATTTGTATATCTGGTTCCTGTGGAGGCCAGAACAGGCATAAGATCCCCACTCTGGAACTGAGTTACAAATGGAACTGAGTTACAAATGTGGTACTGGAACTTCAATCCAGGTCCTCTGCAAGAGCAGTACCCAGTGCTCTTAACCTCTGAGCCATCTTCCTGGTCCCTAATTGTCTATTTTGTGTTGAGCTCCATGAACTAGTGTCTGAACCTTGTGGGTTAAGTGGTTTCAAGCAGAATATGAAGAGCTAATTTTATCAGGGACCCTATAAGGCACAGGGGGACAAAAGATTAAATATTTAGAGTATAGGAGATGGAGTGTTTGCCCATCTGTGTTAGAGCACCGTGTAACTTTAGTTTATCATCTTTAAGATTGGAAGAAGAGGGCTGGAGAGATAGCTCAGATGTTAAATGCTAGGTTCACAACCAAAAAGATTGGAAGAAGAAATTTAAGCCTCAACATACATGTAGGTTATTGGCCTCTGTTCTCAGTTAAATTGTATTTCCCTAAAGGAAAGATAATTTATGCTGAAATTATTTTGAATGACCAGAGGCCCAGGAACTCAGATTTAGGTTGTCCAAAATTATATGTTCCAATGAAGAAGCAGTTTTATGGTTTTATGGTCCAAAGGCAGTCATAAATCAAAGCATATTTAAAATACATTGACTGATGCATTTGAGAAGTGGTTACAGCAATGTAGGGGGATACTTTTCTCCAGGCCTGAGATGGTATCTGATGGCATTTTTAGGGTTTGGGTTTGTGGAAGCTGGTGGTTTGCTAAGTTAATAGATTTCAAAAGGGTTTTATCTCTGAGTCACAGGATGTTAATTCCAACACAGAGCTGGACAAGAAATGGCTGTTCTGGAGCCTGAAGCTAGCCTGAGATAAGGTAATGAACCTCTGGAGCTGCAACATTCCCATCCCTATCTCTCCACAGTTCTCTGCAGTTCTAATCAGTCAATCAGTCTCTGCAGACGCAGCTTCTTTCCAGGCATTTTTGGTCACAGTTACTCTATATAGGTATAAGGTCTGGGCAGATGTAATCAAGTTAACATAGCCCTCACTCCCTTGCATACTATGTTATTAAGTAATTCAGGAGACAGTCAGTACCCTGATGACCCAAATACTTGGCATGCTACCTCTGGAGATTCCTGAGGTATGCTGAAAGAAGCACGTTCTTCATAATTGTGCCTTCCTTTGCTTTTTTTGTTTGTTTTGCTTTGTTTTTGTTTTTTAAAATATAACTTCATGACAAGTAGAATGGAACTGAAAAAATTGTCTTAATGTCTTTGAAGTCTAGAAATGAAGATTGTGCCTCACTGTAGACTTTTTATTCAGAAAATTCACTTGGCCCATTTCCTTAATTATGTAAACAGAGGACAGAAAGGCCGTCTTAGCCAAAAATTACAATATCTCTCTTTTCCTCTCCCCTCTTGTTTTCATTGTTTTAGTAATTTTATTTAGGGTTCAATAGTTTGGGGAAAGTAGTAGATCAATTTGCATGAGAAGACAAGGAGCTTTTCAGAATAATGTGGCAAAGAATGCCATCTCTTCTATAGATGTAATGTTTTGTTAATCTGTTGCAATAGAGGAAAAAGAACACTACTATTCCCCAAAGAGAAACTATCCCAAGGGCAGCATGAGTCTGTACTACTTATCTGCTAGGCTCAACCTTGGAGCCTACAGGACTGTTCTAAGGCTTAAAAAACAGTGACTAAGCTTGCTAGGCACTGTGTTGTTTTGAGAAGCTACAGCAGATTGTAATTCTTCACTTAAATTATCTAATCTATTGTGTTATGGAGGACCAGTAGCAGAAAGCAAAAGAAGCCACTATGTTACTGGACTCAGATTTTCTCACCAGATTTTATAAAGGTTTCGTAGAGTTTATAGCTCATAAATAGGACTCACCACTTTGGAATTAATAAGTGTGTAGAATTTACCTTATGGAGAAAAGAGACCTCCAAAGACAGACTGACATCCTGTTGTTAAAAACTGATTCAAGGCTGCAATGGAGCTCAGTTAGTTGGCTACAATTGTTTGTTTGAATGAGTCTTTGTCTGAAAAAAAGAAAAGCATTTCGGGCATGGGAGTGTAGCTCAATGCTACATTTATCTGTTCTACACATTCTTTCCCATCCAAATTCTTAGAAATGTAAAACTAATTAACCCAGCTACATACTCTAGTCCAATCAGTAGTGGCTTGAGAATGAATAGGGCCCATTTCCCATTGAGTGGATCTTGGGAATCCTGTGTGAGAAGTGAGCATAGGGGAAGACAATTGAAACAATGGATTGTCTAGCCAAACCAGGTTTATATATCAGACTTCACAATGTAACGTGCTACAACAGCCTATATATAATCCATGCTTTATAAAAATTATAACATTAAGATTTTGTTACTAATAAATGAGTCTCTCTTTCCCTGGACATAGGAATTTTTTCTCCCTGGAGATAGGAATTGAGTTCAGGGCCTCAGCCATGCTAGGCTCAACCACTGAGATGAAGTAGGTTACATCAATAGTTACATCTCTATGTAAATATGTAACAGTTATATCTATATGATATGTGTCAGGTGGCAAGACCTACAAACTGGTAGATAATTCACTAACTAGAAGAGATGTAATTAGGTTCCTTTTCATCATCTCTGCCCACCTCCAGACCTTTATGGGGATATTGAGAGGCATCCACTATGGGACTTATACAGTAAACAGAGGCACTGGATATTATCACATTGTGTGTGCATGTACTTTATGACAGGTCACTGTACTACATTAGGTGACAGTTGTAATCTCTGAGAGAAATACAGCAATGGAGGATAAGTCAAAATTCCAGATCTTACCTCTATACAAGGAGCTCCAGTATATTTGAGCCAAAATTAGTCTAAAGTTAATGGTTCTATCCAGTTTAAAGTCTAAACTGAAAACTAGAAAGGTGTACTTCTTGGTTCTTCCCTTTGTCCTCATAAGTTGGGTTCTGCCCCACCCATCCCCTTCTTACTATACAGTTTATGAGTGATAGGAAGCATAGAAAACCAACCTAAAGAAAAATGGTGTTCAGTTGGAAAAAGTGCTCATTGATAGAGTATTTGTATTGCCCTGGGTTTGTCCTCAGAACTAAAACAGCAAAACAACAATGAAAACTCCAGTGGTTTTCAACAGTGAAAAAGTTTTCCCCCACCACCCACATGCCTAGAACATATTTAGAAATACCTGCATTTTTGACTGTTATAAAATTTTGTGGCTTGCTAAGTTAAGAAAAATTAAGTCATTTAAGTGAAACTGCGTATACCTTAACTTGTCCATCCCTGATCCCTTCTCCACAATTCTTTGGAACCACTACTTGACTCTACTTTTTTACCTTTCTTTTGACAGGGCTATCATGTTGTCCAAATTGGTCTCCAATTCTCTGGAACTGAGAAACTTCCTTTTTAAAGTTTTTAATGATTTATTTTTTTTTAAATTTTATGTACATTGGTGTTTTGCCTGCACGTATGTATGTCGGTGTGAGGGTGTCAGATTCCCTGAAACTGGAGTTACATACAGTTGTGAGCTGCCCTGTGGGTGCTGGGAGTTGAAAACCTGTCCTCTGGAAGAGCAGCCAGTGCTCTTAATTGCTCTCCAACCCCTTGACTCTACTTTTTATTGTTGTAGTGTTTTTTTTTTTTATTTTTTATTTGTTGCTGGGTTTTTTTGTTTGTTTGTTTGTTTGTTTGTTTGCTTTGGTTTTGGTTTTTGGTTTTTCAAGACAGAGTTTCTCAGTGTAGCCCTGGCTGTTCTGAAACTTGCTCTGTAGACCGGACTTGGCCTCCTGCCCTCCTAAATGCTAGGATTAAAGGCTTGCAGCAGCACTGCCTGGCTCTTTGTTTGGTTTTTTATTTTTTATTAGTTTTGTTATTTTTTGTCTTTTTGGTTGTTGTTGTTTTGTTTTGTTGAGACAAGGTTTCTCTCTATGCAATCCTGGCTGTCCTGGAACTATTTATGTAGCCCAATTAATAGAGATCCATCTGCTTCTTCCTCTGCCTCTCTGCCCCTGCCCCCGCCTCTGCCGTGCTGGGATTAAAGGCCTGGGTCACTACACCCAACTGTTTTTGTTTGGTTGGTTGGTTTTTGAGACAACGTTTTGCTATGTATCACTGTCTGACCTGGAATTTGCTATGTAGACCAGGCTGGTGAGGCCATAAACTTTTAGTGATACTCCTACCTGTGTCTCCCAAGTGCTAGAATTACTGGTATATAGCAATCATCCCAAGTGCTGGGGGTATAGGTACAGGTCCATCTTCATTTTCTCTATTTAACATTTAAAATTAATTTTTGTACGATACTATGTTTGTAGATGGAGATCAGGGAACAACTTTGTGGAACTGGTTTTCTTTTTCTGCTTTTATATGAGTGCTGAGGATTGACTACAGGTTGGGTGACAAGCACCTTTACCTGCTGAGCCAACCTTGACTCTGTTTCTTAGGTGTCACATACAAGTGAGATCATGTCTTTGTGAGCTTGGCTTATTTCTAGTAATGTTACATTCTCCAGGCTCTACTTCATTGCTCATAAGTGACAACATTTCCTGTGCTGGGGATAGAACGCAGGGCCTCTTGTATACTACTAGGCAAGCACTTTAACCCTCAGCTACATCCTCAGTTCTGGGATTGCCTTAATTTTTATTTCATTTACTTTATTTTTGCAGTGGTGTTGGGTAGCAAACTCCTAGCTTTAAACATGAAACACTATACCACTAAGCTACAACCTCATCCTTTGATTTTTTTTCTTTGTATGGCTTGATAATATTCATTGTATTTATGCACTACATTGATTTCACTGTCTTATTTAGGGTTTCTTTTTTTTTTTCTGAGACAAGGTTTCTCTGTGTAGCATTAGCTTTCTGTAGCTGACCAGGCTGGCCCTGAACTCACCTCTGTCCCCTGAGTACTGGGATTAAAGGTATATGCCACCATGCCCAGCTTATTTTGGGTTTCTATTGCTGTGATAAAGCATCATGACCAAAAGTATCTTAGGGAGGAAAGTCTTACATCTCTCAGGTCATTTTCTATTCCTGAGAGAAGTCAGGGGAAGAACTCAACAAAGGAACAAGGAGGCAGGAAATAAGCAGAGGAGTGCTGCTTACTGGCTTGCTCTCTGTGGATGACTTAGCCTGCTTGCTTATGCAACTAGGACCAGCCCAGAGATGTCTTGGCCCACAGTGAGCTAGGTCTTACCACACCAATCATCAATCAAGAAAACATTGCCTACAGTTCGATCACATGGAGCTATTTTCTCAATTGAACTTCTTTCTTCCCAGTTGACCCTAGCTTGTTTAGTTGATATTATACTAATAACTAGGCAACACAAATAAATACTCATTCACTGAAGGACACAGATGGATTTCATATTTTGGCTATGGTGAATAGTGCCATAATAAACGTGGGAATGCAAATATTTCTTAACTATAGTGAATCAATTTACTTTGTATATATATATCCAGAATGTTTTGGCCCTTCTTGTCCTTTAAGATTGGGGATAATGAAATACTTATAGGGATATTCTTGGGTGCTCTGTATCCTGACTTCTGGCACAATCTCAGGGTAGAAAGCAAAGCCTGAGTGAACAAGAGCTATTGTAGGCAATCTTTTAAAAAAGTTACCACAACAATGGCAAGCACTAATGTAACACAGGTCTGACAGCATACAGGAACAATGTGGACATAACAGATTGCTGAGTGCTAATGTGTATGGCTTGATACCAAGAAATTAATACTTTTGCTCCTAGGTGTCAATAGCATATAGTAGCCCAGCAATTGGCTGGAGCCTGGGATGGAGGAACATTAAGAGGAATTAAAAGGTTATTTTCTTTCCCCAAGGGTTAGGAAAGCTTGTTAGAGCCCAAAGTGATTGGGAATGCTAGACAGTAAAAGCAGATGCAAGAGAGTTGGTGTCATGGCCCATGTTTATAATACCATTTAGGAGGTGGAATCAAAGGAATTAGGAGTTCACGGTTATCCTAAACCATGTAGTGACCAGCCTGGATTACATGAGGTTCTGTCTCTCCTATCCCTCCCTTCAAAAGCGACAAAATGTCTAACTCTGTTACTTATTTGCTGAGTTATCTTGCAGAGAGGTATTTCACCTCTTTGTGCCTTGGTTTGCAAATGTGAAACATGATGTTAAGAACGATGCTTATGAATCAGTGGATTCATATAAAGCACACAGGAAATGCTATTTAACTGGTAGCTATTATTATTATACATCTGAGTGGGTAGAATATGATTTACAACTGCTGCTCGAAAGATTTTTCCTGAGAATGCCTTGCTTATGTGGTTCTGTGGATGGAAATGGACTCCAGGGCCTGATCTTTTGAAGAGCACGGGCAGTGTTTCAGCAACCATTATTCAGGCTTTGGAGCTCTGCTCTGTGGATACTTTGCAGAGAAATTTAGCTTTGTGACACTTCACAGTTAGAGAGAAGTGATGTGGACTTATTTATATTAGTATTTTCCAGGAGTCAGGTGTCAAAGCAATGTGCCCACCACATATATGCCGTGGACACTGTACCTTTGAAGAGAAGACCAGACAATAGAGCAAGATGAGAGAAACTGCACTGTTGCATGTTTCTAAGTAAGTTGCTAAGCCATAGGGAGCTGCTTATTTGTGGGGGAGAAAGGTCGACATTAATAGTTCCTAGATGATCTTAGTGAGAATCTTTTTAATTTTAAGGCCTGCTTAGAATAAATGTCATTCAGAAATCAATGCCCTTAGAGTTACTGTCTTATGTAGTGAGTGACTGGATAAGAAATACATTACATGTTCTTTACATGAAATGTGCTTACATTTAATAGAAAGTATATGTAGTTAATATTATTTTGGGATACAGTTTTTTTATTCCTTATATTTTTCTCTGCCTCTCCCATAGTCTATTTTGTTATATCTCAAGGGAGAAGGTGGCCAGGCAGGAAAACAATATAAGGATATGGCTTGGGACACTGACATCTAAAACTGATTCCAACTGGGTGTGGTGGCACATTTTGTAATCCCAGCCCTGGGATCGGGAATTTAAGGTCATTCATGGCTACTTAGTGAGCTCAAGGTCAGCCTGAGCTACACAAGACCTTGTTTAAAAACACTTCTCCAACCTCAAAAAAATAAAAAAAAAACTCACCAAAAATTATTCCAGTGAAAACTTTGTGGTTTCTTGGCAGTAGTGCTTCCAGTGCTTCCAAACATAACTGGGTTGTTGGATGTTTTTATGGGATAATAGAAAGTCAAATTAGAAGTGGTTAATAACGATTCAAAATTTCTGGTAGATGAATGGGAATTGCCACTTGACAGCGGAAACCAGTAGATAAGAAGAGAATGTTTTCTAATATATAGTGGTGATTAGCTGTAACTGCTTACTATCGTTTCTGCCTACAATGGCATTTGTGCTCAGCTCTGGGCAACAGATATATCGATAGTAAGTCTACAAGTGGCTGGAGAGATGGATCAGCAGTTAAGAGCACCTGCTGGTCTTTCAGAGGATCTGGGTTTGGTTCCCAGTACCCATATGGCACCTTACAACTACTTGTAACTCCAATTTCAGGTAATTCAATACCTTCTTCTAACTTCTGTGGGTACCAGGCACACATGTGGTGCACATGCATGCAATGCAAATAACACACTCATACGCAGAAAAAAAATCTTGTAAATATGTAATTGAATAAAAAATATCAGAAATTAAAAAATATTTCTCCATTGAGAAGGATCTGTACTTGGCTGGGAACAGATTCATCTGATCTTCGAATTTCTAAAGCTGTGTGTGTTTGTGTGCCACACTGCTTAATAATTACTGAGTAAGTGTTTGGTAGTCGAAGAAAAACTACTTGGAAGACTTTGCATCAGAGTAGCTTGAAGGGCTAACAGTCCTAAGTATTGTTCTGTGTTGATTGTATCATCAAGCTCAGAGAGGGCAACAGGAGGAAGAGTCAACATTAGTAAAAAGGTGGCCACAGTTTTCTATTTATTATCTCATAAGATTAAGGACCTATTAAGACTTGGAATAACTTGCTAATCTTTGAAACTGTTGACTGCTGTTCGTTTGGCTACCCTTCAGCAAGCTATGTCTGTTTTCTCCTCCTTGAGCCTCAGTTTCCTCCTTTGTTAAGGCAGGATCATTACGGGTTAAAGGAATAGTTATTCACCATGCCTCATCCAGCATATGAAGCAGTTCTTGAAGACATTGAGCTGAGAGTAACATGCAATGAAAGCTCAAAGAAGGCAGCAGTCACTAATTTGAGAAATTGGGAGGGTTTTTTTTTTTTCCAGAGACAATCCAAAAGACAGTTCTTTCTCTCTACCTCATTTTTGCTTCTCGTGGAGGTAACAGGAAGTGACGGCATAGACTCACTTTCCCGTCTTTATTTTGCTCTTTTTGTTTTTGTCCTTATTTGAGACGTAATCTCACTATGTAGCTCTGGCCATATTGAAACTTTCGTTTTGTTTTGTTTTGTTTTTTTCAGGGAGGTGGGTAATCGGAGATAGGACTAGCCTCTGTGAGAAAGTGGCTCTTTCCCTTGCTAGCCATCCAGAAGCCCGCCAGAGCAGCAAGGGGGCTGGGCCAGGCTGCTGAAGGGGTTGCTAAGATACAGAGGGGCCAGAAGCAGTTAAGTGAACCCTTAAACCATTGCACCGTCACCCACCCTTCATCACCGGGGCCATTGGCCATTGTTCCCCACAAAATGGCGCCGATAATCCCCCTCCCAGTCTGAGGCCTGTGTGTGGCTGAGGAGAGGAGTGGGACTAGAGGTGGGAACAAGAACTACACTTCCCAGGGTACAGCGCACCCGCTAGTGAGGCACTGGCCACGTGCCTAGGCCTAGCGCTTACACGCCGTCAAAAATCGGTTAGCTCCCTTTCCCAGCCGTGCTTTGGTTGTTGCCCCCCCTCCCCCACGAGCACTTTGGTCCTGGGGGCGGGGGGGGGGCGGCCGTGGTATATGCCATGACCGTTGCCCTTGCAACATTACCAGGAGGCAGGTATTTGCAAATCTGTGCTTCGACTTCTAATCCCAAAGCCGGCAGGTATGGGTCTCGCGAGATAAACCGGGAGCTAGAAAAAGTGAGTAAGGGGTGGCTGGTGGAAAGGTACTGGTGGGTACCACGTCTCTACAGAGCTGGTTCATTTTAAGGTTTACAAAGAGCTGAAAGTGGTCTGCGGGTGGCTAGGAAGTGGTTGGTGTGCGCTTGTACCTCTTTCTATTCATTTATTTATTTATTTATTTATTTATTTACTTATTTAATTATTTATTTATCTATCTATCTATTTATTTATTTATTTATTGGATGGAAGAGGGTAAAGCAGCCGTGAGGACGAGTGCTTCAGGACACGCAGGAGGTGCCTCGCTTGGCTCCTGGCTGAGATTTTTCTCTTTGCTAGGGAGAGAAGCCTCTCTCCTCGAAGCGCATCTACCTCACTGCACTGAGTTCGGGGAAGGTGTGCACAAGCGCCAGCTGGCCAGTCTGTGGGCACCTTGCTATGATAGGGGCCATTCCGAGTTTGGGCTGCTCAGTTGGCTTTCTCCGCCCCTCCCCCTCTCCCCCTCCCTACCCCTTCTTCCCCGCCCCTCTCCAGTCCAGCAGAATTCTCTGGTTTCAGTACGCGTGCTCCCGGTCAGCTGAGGGGCGAGCGCGAGCTTGGGCTCGCACCCTGTTCCCCCTTACCCCGCCCGCTCTTTCCCTAACCGCGGTTTCAGGCACGGTGGGCTCTCGGGCAGACGCGCGCACGCGCACAGCACTGGGAGATGAGCTCCAGACTCTGAGGAGGGGAGTAAGAAGCATCGGAGGAGGCGTTAGAGGAGGAGGTATATGTATGTGTGTCTAGTCTACGGTGTAGCGGGTCCGGTGGACTGGAGGAGGCTTGAGAGACAGCGAGGGAGAAGTGAAGAGAGTCGGTCTCTGTCGGTCAGAGTCTCTAGTGAGGTGAGGGTCCCGGCCAGCCCAGGACCCTGAGAGAGGGAGGAGGCCGGGGGGCGTGTCCAGGATCGGGCTGAGAGATGAATGGGCCCAGGATGAATGGAAGGAGGCAGCGGCGGCCAACAGTCTTTTCAGAGTAAGCGCCCAGTGTGTGTGTGTGTGTGTGTGTGTGTGTGTGTGTGTGTGAGAGAGAGAGAGAGAGAGTGTGTGTGTGTGTGTGTGTGTGTGTGTGTGTGTTTTGAGGGGGAGCTGCTTGACCACGGCAGGGTGCGTGAAGCCACCCAAAGGTACCGGACGAGGCCGCACTCAGGTCTTGGGTAAGAGCTGGAGTCTAAGTGACCGAATACAGAGAGGAAAATTAAGACGGGGGGGGGGGGAAGTGGGGAAGGACAGATCTGAGGTTAAGGTGCGTTTTTTGTTGTTGTTGTTGTTTGGGGTTTTTTTGTTTGTTTGTTTTGTTTTGTTTTGTTTGTTTCGGTTGGGGAGGGTGGCAACTTTAGCAGTTGATGAAAGACCCAGAGACAGGGAAGGTGAGAATACAGGAGATGGTTGACAAAGGGGCTGAGAGATCATTTAAGTGAGATTGATGCTACTGAAAGAATCCTTTTGGGTGTGGAATGTTCAACAAGGTTGGGCCGTATTATATTGATGGAAATGGAGTGGGGGACACAGTATGCTTAATATAGAGGTTCGTTTGCTGTAGAAGGGTCGATAGGACTGAAAACTGGGTGAGGGATATAGCAAACTGATTGTGTAAATTGTGTTAGGTGCAAGGGAATTGAGAGGTGTGGTGTGTGTTCTGAGACTGACTTCCTGGGAATGGGGAGGAGATAGTATGATAGGGTTAGAATAAAAGTCTTGAGGTGGTTTCCTTGTACTGAAAGAGGTTTTGTTTAGTTAAGAGCTGTGAAACATTTAGAAAGTGGGATGTGGGTGGAAACCCCCGGAGTGTGTCTATATCTTGCCAGTTGATACACTGTTAAACTGAAATGCAAGTTTTGTGGTTCTTGCTCTTCTCCCTGTATTTTTTTCCCTTGAAAAAAAGTTACAGGGTTTCATCCAGTAACCAAGGCTGGCCCGAAATTCATTAAGTAGCCAACGTAGGTCTTGAATTGCCTTCCATCTTCTTGCCTCCGCTTTTAGGTGTGATTCTTTAAGGGTTATTGCTGAGACAGTTGTATTGAATCAAAGTCAATAGTCTTGAGTTGTGAAAATCGGTGTAGTAGTGATTGCATCCAAAAATTTGGAAGATTTGTTATCCGTTTTTCATGAGTAGTGGTTTGTTTTTGAGATGTAGTCTCACTATGCAGCCCTAGCTGACCTGAAATTTGCTGTGTAACCAGGTTGGCCTGGAACCCAGAGAAATCTGCCTGCCTCTGCGTCCTAAGTTTTAATAGAAAGAGAACTTTTCAACAGACCTTAGTGTATGACACAGAGCTGGAGTTGATTTTAGACAGTCTGTAACTCTTTGGATTGTTGAATTTAAGATTTATTTAAACTGGACAGCCTGAGGGAAAGGTACCTTGTATTAAACATTAGCTAAAATGTACAATATCTGATTTTGAGTGTTTGATAACGATACCTGATGTTTTCGGTTATTCTGGAGTTTATTTTCTTTGAAAACTGGCACTTGGTTTTAATAGCTTTGTATCTTTGTTTGATGAAGATCTAACAGAGGGCCTTGAACATGCTAGGCAATCGCTTTACCATGGAGCTGCTTCTGCAGCTGGTGTAACTTTAAATTACAATAGATTACTTGGACATTTTGTTCTCTGAATATGTTACTTAGCTTCTGGTAAGGAGGTCTTGTGATGTTTTCATTCTGTTCTGGGTCAAGATTAATGATTATGGATTTTTAACTTCATGATTATTTTTACAAGTCTTGCTGACATATATCGAGTTTTTGGGAATGTTGTAAATTTAAGAACATTTTTTGCATTATGTTTTGAAATTGAAAAGACTACAATCCTTTCTTTGACTACTTACAGTTTTGATACAAAGGTTAATATTGTGTTTAGCTTGAGATTGAGTATATATACATACTTTGTGTATGTATATATAAATATGGAGGGTGGTATATATGCATACATACCAATATGTATAATCTCAGGCAAGCATTAAAATAGAGCAGAAATATAAAGGTACGGTGGGAGCTTAGAAATGTTCAACTCTTTCAGGAAATGTTGTCTCCCTAGTTTTTAGCTAGATATTCCTGGAATGGAAGGGCATATAATTATAGAAGTGTATTTGAGGAGTGGGATGAGAAAAGGCGGGAATCATGTGCTGAGATTGAGGCTGAAGAGTAGTACTAGGTTTATTTCCTGGGAGCCATTTCTGCCCCTCCTTCTTTTTGCTGCATTTTCCACCATGCCCCTCTTTAAATTGTCTGCATACTTTACACATACTTTTACACTATCCTTCTGAGTCTTCCTCATATTTTAAAGATAGTATAAAGGTCAAAGATAAGTCTGGTGTGGTGGTACAAGACCTTTAATCCCAGCACTTGGAAGGCAAAAGCAGGCAAAACCAGGATAGCCTGGTTGACATCTAGGGGTAAAACTGACAAAGCAAACAAACTAATAAAAACAAAACAAATACTTGGTCTAGTAAGTAGTGGAACCTGCACTTCTGACTCTGGATCAGTGATAATGTTCCCATCACAAGTCTACATTCACTACCATGATTATTTTCTAGTGTTTCAGGCATTAAATGTTTGTATATTGGCTTAAGTTTTTATTCATAAAGCAGAGGTGTTTCTGTTTTCACTAAGTTGTCCATTGCTGAGACAGTAATTAATATGGCCAAAGACTGTCAAGAAACATAATAGAAATATAGAAATATTCTAGTAGTAATACATTCCTAGTTGTTAGGTAACTGAATTAAAAGTAATTAGTGGGTCTGAGTGTGGTGGCCTTTAATCCCAGCACTCAGGATGCAGTCTGGTTTACAGAGTGAGTTCTAGGACAGCCAGGGCTACACAGAGAAACCCTATCTCAAAAAAAAGGTAGAGCTTAAATTTTTGTGTACATGTTTTTCTATGAGGATGAATTGTGTGTAAGAAAAAGATTCTGTCTCTTATTTTTGTATTAAGTACTCAGCTCTATTTGTAGACATCCTTAGGTCTCTTGGCATTTACAGGAGTGTCTTGCTCTTTTTTATTTGAGATATAAAATTTGTTACATTGTTAGGCAATGACTAACTTTGATGGCTGTAAAGGACATGTAAAGACATTTATTTTGAAATTAGAGTTGATGCCATTTTTAATTTAATTTTTATTTTGGGGTTTTATATATGAGTACTGTATTTATAGTTGTTCTGTAACTATCATGAGATGTTTGGTTTGGAAAATGTTGAAGTTGTTGAGAGAGACCTATTGTAGAAATGAGCCTTTAATGTTCTTTTAGGACTATATATTTCTTCTAAAACTTTTTCCTTTTCTTTTTCCTTCCCTTTCTTCCATATAAACTGTTCCCTTCTTAATGCCCTTCCTTACATTTTAAAAAGAAGTTGTGTTTGGGACTTAACCCAAGGTCTCCTGCCTCCTGCTTAAGCCCCACTCAGGCTCCTTTAAAAAGTCTTAGTAGAAATGAAATATATCTTTGCCATACTTTAGCATGGGATCTTTTAGATTGTGATAAAGCTCAGTAACAAATGTATCATTTTAATACTTTCATTTTATTTTTGTGGTACTTGAGGTTGAACCCATCAGCCCTGCACATGACCAGAAAGCACTCTGCCACTGACAAACATCCTCAGCCCTCTTTTCTTTTTGATAGTAGGTCTCAGTAAATTGCTCAGGTTGTTCTTGAACTCACTTTGTAGCCCAGGCAGACCTTGAATTTGTGATTCTCCTACCTCAGTCTCCCAAACTTCTGGGATTACAGGCTTGAGCCACTAAACCTGGCTTTAAACCATTTTTAAAGTATACATAAGTCTTTGGCATTAAGTAACTTTACTGTATTTGGGCTAGTATCTAATTCCAAAGTGTTTTCATCATCTTGAAAGAAAACACTGTACTTACTCATTAAGTGTTCACTCCCCATTCTCCTCCCTCTAAAAACCAGTGGCCCTGTTTCAATAGCTTTGCTTAGTCTCTAATCATAATATTAACCCTACACCTCTTAGCTCTGACTTTTTCCTGTAAATCTTTGCATGAGCCCTTCTTTCTTTTTCTTTCTGCTTGTCATTTTGTCTTTCTGTCTCTTTGTCTCTGTCTCTGTCTTTCTCTCTGTGTGTATCTTTGTGTGTGAACATGTGTTTGTGTGGATGTCTCACATAGGAAAGTCAGAGGACAACCTAAGATTTCAGTCTTTACCTTTAATCTTGCTTGAGAATAGGGTATTTCATCTGGGCAGCTTCCTGTCTCCACTTCCCACCTTGCTGTAGGAATGTTGAGATGCTACAGCATCTGGCTTTACCTGGGTTTTAGAACTCCAGATTCAGGTCCTCACAAGCCATAACCTCAGCCCTTATGCCCAACTTCTTTTACTTATCATATTTTTGAGATTCACCCACAATGTTTGTCTCATTTCCTTCTATGGATGAGTAATACTCTACTTTATGGGTATATCCATTCATGAGTTCATGAATATTTGGGGTGTTCCTACCTTTAAACTTTTGTGGTTAGTGCTGCTGTGTAATATTATTACTGGATCACGTATCAACTGTTTTCTACAGAGATGACACCATTATATATTATCATATCCAATATATATATATGGATTCCAATTTCTATATCTCCTCTAAAAACTTGCTGCTCTTTTTTATAATGGCCTCATGGTGGGTGTGACGTGGAATTATTGTGGTTTTAATTTGCATTTCCCCAATGACTAATGATGTAGGGCATCTTCCCTTGTACTTTGTCTATTTATATTTCTTCTTTGAAGAATGTTTTGAACTGTCTATTTAAGAATTTGTTCATTTTTAAACTGGTTGTCTTTTTATGAATTATAGTATTTTTGATGATTTGTAGAAATTTGTTTTAATTTTATGGTGCTAGAACATCAGTCTTGTGGGGTGTGGTGGTACATGCCTTTAATCCCAGCAAAGCCACTGAGACAAGCAATGAGAAGGCAGAAGAAAGCAGTCCTCATTTAAGACCAGCATGGTAGAGAGAGAGAGGAGCTTTCATTTATCCACCTGCAACAAAATTGTCTGTTAGCCATATTTCTAGATCTTAAAAGACCTTCTCTCATTTTAAAATTTGGCTTTTTTATTGATTTACAAGAGTTTAAAAACTGTATTGGGAGGGAATGGGGGGCTACAGCTGGGATACAAAGTGAATAAAATGTAATTAATAAAAAAATTTAAACTGTAATTTAGATGCTAGACCCTGATAGTTGACATCCTTTGCAAATAAATTCTCCCATTCTGACTATGAGTGGCCTTTTTTTATGGTGCAAGGTCTCCTATATGCTTGACAGGTAGTCTGCCATTGAGTTACATGACAGCCCTGTTTTTGTACTTTGGTTGATTGAACAATTTTGCTTTTTATTTATTTTTTAAGAGTCTTGCTGTGTAGTCTAGGCTGGGCTTTGAATTTTTGATCGCCCTGGCTCAGCCTCCAAAGTGCTAGAATCATAGGCATGTAACCACTCTGTCTGCTATCTTGATGGTGTGTTTTGAGCCACTAAAGTTTTGACACATCATTAAGTCAGTTATATATTTTTTCTTTTGTTGCGTATGCCATTTGGTCATTCATTTATTCATCCCCTGCCCCCAAGTTGGCCTCAAAGTTGTGTAACCAAGAATGAATTTGGACAATTTTTAACTAATTATTTCTAAATTTTATGTACATTGTTGTTTTCCCTGCATGTATGTCTGTGGGTGTCAGATCTCCTGGAATTGGAGTTACAGATAGCTGTGAGCTGCCATGTAAGTGCTGGGAATTGAACTGGGTCCTCTGGAAGAGCAGCCAGGACTCTGTACCTCTGAGCCATCCATCTGTCTGACCCCAGTTGCTATAATGTTCTTGTGGAATGTATACAATTTATCCTTGTTCATTCAAATGCTGGTTTCTCTACCCCACTATCTGGTTTCAATCTGGACATTGCATTGTGATGTTTATTCTAAACATCTCCTGTCTCAAGTTTGTGTAAATATGCCACCATTTGTTCTCTGTATTTTCAATTAAACAACCAACCAATGATGTGCAGTGGAGAGAATAGGGTGGGGCATCCTGTTCCAGATGGGAGGAAAGTAAGCAAGTGGGGGAGTAGGAGAGCAGACATGGGCAGGAGAGGAGTTGGAATCACGAGAAGAGATGAACTGGAGCTAAGATATCACTAAAAGCAAGTATAATGTGGAAAATCTGAATGGTAGGAAACTAACTACGTGGGCTTGGAAGTTTAGGATGGAGTAATCATTGCCCAGCATTGTGCTGTAGGTTAATTAAATAAACCTAGTCTCCGTGTTGCGATTTGGGTATACAGCTGGTTTAGGAATAACTGCTGATAACTAAAAGATAAATAAATAATAAATATTAATGTTAAACAACAGACCCCTTGAACAATTTTTAAAAGATTTATAAATTTTATGTATATGAATATTTTTTGCCTGTATATTTGTGTATTGCATGCATGCCTGGTGCTTGTGGAGGCCAGAAGAGTTTGTTACCCTAAAATAGTGAGCTGCCATATAGATGCTGGGACTCAAACCCAGGTCCTCTGCAAGAGCAGTAAATACTCTTAGCTAGCAGCTCTGAACTTTAAAAATATGATGGTTTTATAAATTCTTTGAGAATTTCATAAAGTGTAACTTTAGTTATATTTACTGGCCTCCTTCCCCCACACCCCCTGTTCTCCTCACTGTTCCCCTCATGCAACGAGTTTTCTTTTTTTTTCCCCATGGAATTCATTATGTGTTGCCCTACTTCTTTTGGAAGTATGTCCTACCCTGGAGTGTGGTAAGCTTACCAGGGATCATACCATTAAGAAAAAGCTGATACTTCCTATGCAAGCAGCTATCAAATGCCACTAGCTTCTCAACTAGTGGTAAGATTTTATGACCACCCCTCCCTTGTTTTACATGGCAATTGCCTGCAAGTTTTCAAATTTTACATTTGTGAAGATTGTGCATTGTACTTGGTGTGTGTATGTTCCAAAGATCCTTACGAGTCAGAGAGACTTTTATATTTTAATAATTATTATTATGATGGTTATGATGATGATGATGATGTTGATGTGTGTGTGTGTGTGTGTGTGTGTGTGTGTGTGTGTGTGTGTGTAAGTCAGAGGACAACTTTATGGCGTTCCCTCCTTCTTGATGTGGATTTCAGGGATTGAACTCAGGGCATTAAGCTTGCAAAGCAAATACCTTTACTTATTGAGCTATCACCCCAGCCTCAGGGAGACTTTTATATGATTAAACTTCTTATGATGAACTAAAAAATGTCCACCCTTATATTGAAATTATAGGGATGCTTTTTTGCCTGCTTACTTATTTATATATCTCTGTGTGGGATATTTATGTGTGTGCAAATGTATTCACTCCTGCCAGTGTGTCTGGAGGTTAGATGTTAGCATCAGATGACTTCCTCTATAGTGTCACACCTTAATTTTTGAGACCGGATCTCTTGCTGAACATGAAGCTCACCAAATTGCTAGACTAGCTGACCAGTGAGCACATGGGATCTACCTGTCTCTGAGTCTTGGTTCTAGGATTACAGATAACCCCCCTGCCTAGCTGTTGCATGGATACTGGGGAATCTGAATTCAGGTTTTGATATTTGTAAGCATTTTACTCATTGAGCCATTTCTACAGTGTCATTTTGAACTAAGATTATTTGTCATACACAGGGGTACATTTCTGTAATTCCAGCATTCAGGAAACTGAGGCAGGAGCACTGTAAGGCCAAAACCAACCTGGTTTACATTGTGTAAGGTGAAATGTTCCCTTAAAACTAGAGAAAAACTGTAGGGCATGGTGGTACATACCTATAATTCAAGCACTATGGAAGCAGAGACAGGAAGATCTGGGAAGTCTGAGTTACATGGAGAGTTCTAGACTAGTCGGGACCAATCAACCAACCAACCAGTCAGCCAACCAACCAGCTAACCAACCAAAGCAAACAACAATAGCAAAAGAAAAAAGACTAAAAGAAGCTGATTCAAATGATTTAGACATATAGATTCCTGATCTGAACAATTATAAACTATATAACAGATATAATTGCTTTTTTAGATATATGCAATGCCGATTTTTGGTAAAATGATAGATAATTATAGATTAAATCTGTTTTCAACTGAGTTTGTTTTTTTAGTTTAACTTAGCCCCATGTAGCCTGGAAATTGTAATCCTCAACCTCCTATGGTGCTGGGATTTGTAGGAGTAATGTCAACATGTCTGACTTTCAGCTGACTTCTTCACTAATATATATACAACTAATCCCTTGCAGGGACTATATTTCCAAAGAATGTGATGTGGTTTTACAGTGTATATATCTGTGCAATTTATAAGGAGCCCCTTATTAGGAGTGAGTTATAAGTGGGCTCAGGAGTGAGATACTGGCTTGTTTTTTGTGGGGCTAGAGATGGAACTCAGGACTTGGCACATTCTAAAAGCAAGTTCTCTGTCACTGAGCCCCTTTCTCCTAACTCCTGGCTTTTTTTCCCTAGCTCTTCCATTTTAATTGAATTTACTTGATCTTTGTTTACTTTTAAATCTTTTGGCCTTTTGAAACACGCATGTAGTACAGGCCGATCTCAAATTTGCTATGTAGCCAAGGATAATTTTGAACTTTTGATCCTCTTTGCTTTCTACTTCCTGAGTGCTGGGATTATGGTTGTGCACCACCACATTGGGCTTTATGAGGTGCTGATGATCCAATCCAGGGCTCAGCAAGCATTTGGAATTTCAGACCTTGTGATCATTTTCTTTTTTTAAGAAAGATTTTGTTTTATTAGTTATGTGCATTGTGTGTGAACGCAGGTACAAGAAAAGGCCAGTGGCTTCAGATTCCCCTACCTGGAGGTATATACAGTTGTAAGCTGCTGAATGTGGTTCCTCGGAACCAAAGTCAGGTCCTCTATAAGAGCAGTATGCTTGCATTCTTAACCACTGAGTCATCGCCCCCAGCCCAAACCCTCCCCTCATCATCTTTTTAATAAAAAGAGACCAGGAGACCAGGCCAGTCCCAAGTCTGGTGCTGAAAGGAGCCTCTTGTATCAGCTGTCAGAGTAGCTGGAGTTGAAGGAACCTACATTTTTTCCTATGACAGGATGTTACTATATGCAGCCCAGGCAGGCCAGTGCTGGGATTGCAAGCATGGGCCACCATGTCACTTCAGGTTTTGAGACTTTTTTTTTATATTTGTAAGAGAACAATAACAGTTTTACTTCTCAAAATTCTTGTGATGATTGAATGGAAAAATGTATAAGAGGATTTAGAAACACATGGTGTGTTTCTAAAACACATTCAATAAATTGTAATTGGTAATTTTTTTTTCATATATACCTTACTATTCTGTTTCCTTAGCTGTTTTTTTTCTTTTGTTTCCTTCCTTCCTTCCTTCCTTCCTTCCTTCCTTCCTTCCTTCCTTCCTTCCTTCCTTCTTTCTTTCTTTTCTTTTCTTTTCATTCTTTCTAAGACAGGGTTTCATCGTATAATCCTGGCTGGCCTCAAATGTGATCCAACTGCCTCTGCCTCATGCTTTTAATTCACTCATGTCTTTGAGTTTGAGGCGAGCCTGGTCTAAATAGAGCGTGCCAAGCTAGCCAGAGCTCCGTAATAAAGAGACCCTGTCTCTCTCTAGCTCTGTCTCTGTTTCTTTCTCTCTCTCTCTCTCTCTCTCTCTCTCTCTCTCTCTCACACACACACACACACACCCCAACACACCACCACCACCAAAAAGGAAGGAAACCATTCTTCAGGTTATTAAGAAATTTTTTCTTCCTGTTATGCCACAATTTCCTTTAGTACTTGGTGTAGTTTTGATTTTATATTTATCTCTATATTGCCACTGATTTTAGTTAAGTCTTTACCTCTCCTCCCCCAGTAAATAGCCATTTATCCTGCCACAGTTTATTATACTGTCTATTCTTTACAAATTTGAATTTTTTTACAGTGGAGTATATTTCCAACTGTGCCAATTTCTTCCTAGTTTTTTTTTTTTATGTATGTCTAGTTCTGTGCTGAAACAGTATCGCTTAGGTAATTACAGCTATATTATATGTTAATACTTGATAAAAAAATTTTCATTGTCCTATATCAAGATTTTAGGGGTGAGGGAATTTTGGTGCTGCCTTAATGTAACCCAGGCTGGCCAGGAACTCATGGCAGTTTGCTTGCCTTAGCCCTTTGGATGCTGACATTACAGGAATGAGCCAACATGCCCTGCTTCATGATATTTTTGGTTTTCCTTGTGTTCTCAGAATCAACTTGTTTGTTTGGGATTTTGATTAGATTCACATCGACTTTGTGGTAAACAAAGTGGAGGTTGAGAAGGTGATTGTATTAGCAAGTGTGGTGGTGCATTGCTATAATCCTGACACTTGGGAGGCTGAGACAGGAAGGTTGCTGTGAGTTAAAGGACAGATTAGGTTACATAATGAGACTCTGTCCTACAAAATAGAAACTACAGTAATAAAGACACTGAATTGTGTGTAGTAGTGCATACTGATAATCTTAGCATTTGGAGGAGACAGGAGGTTCAGGAATTTGGCTCCATAATGAACCGGGGTTGCATGAGATTCTGTCTGAAAAAACAAAACAAAACAAAACAAAACAAAACAAAACAAAACAAAACAAGGTATCATTAGTGGTTCTTTCCTCTGAGCAATATTGGTGTTACTTGTGTGTTTCAGTAGAGTTTCACAGTTTTTTTTTTTTCATATAGGTGCTACATATTTCTTCTTAAGCTTGTTCATTATAAAACCTTGTTTTCAAGATTTAGTTGTGTATATGTGTATCACTATGAGGTTATATAACATATTTTGTGGAGTCCCTCAGAAGCTAGAAGAGGGCATTAGATTCCCTGGAGCTGCTGTTAGAAGCAGTTGAGAGCTACCCAACATGTTTGCTAGGAACTGAACTTTGGTTCTCTGGAAGAGCAGCAAGGAGTTTTAATCATGGAACCATATCTCTCCAACCCCTTGAGTATATTCTTAAATGAGTATTTTATGATTTTGTTGCTCTTGTGATCATGACAGGTAGTTTTGTTTTTGGTTTGGTTTTGGTTTTTGTGGGGAGGCAGGATTGAGATTGAGGTGTTACTGTGTAGACTAAGCGGGGCTTAAACTCACTGTCGTCTTCTTGTCTCATTCTTAGCTCCAGCTAGTTGTTTTTAAATTTTATTTTTCTTTTTAAATTATTTTATTTTATATGTGTGAATGAGTATTTTACCTGCATATATGTCTGTACACCATGTACATGCCTAGTGCCAGCAGAGGACAGAAGAGGATGTTAGATACCCTGGAACTGGGGTTACAGATAGTTGTAAGCCGCCATGTGAGTGGGTAAGCCATCTTTCAAGTCCTTTAACTTACATTTTCTAATGATTATTACTGATGTATATGTCAGAGTATTAATTTTGACTTTGGCATTTCCATTGAGTTCCTTGTTTTCTATTATTTTTTAGTAGTTTCTGCTGGCTCTTCTAAGTAATCATGTAGTCTAGTTGCACGTTTTGCCTTTATCTCCTTATCTTTTCCCCCCTATTTTGAGACAGGGTCTCATGTAGCTCTGGCTGGCCTTGATCCCAATCCTCCTGCCTCTCACTCCCCAGTGCTGGTATTAAAAGTACCAGCACAGTATCACCACACCCATCTTTTTTCTTTTTCTTAAAAAAAAAAAAAGGTAGAATTTTTAGTTAAGTATAAAATCCAGGATGAAGGCAAGTTGTAATTCTACCTTACTTTCTGTCATGCTAGGAATACAGGAGTGCATAATTATGTCTTGTCTCCTTTAATATTTGTTCATCTTGCTTCATTTCCTTCATTGGTAGCAGTGATAATTATAATTTTTGGATTCTTCTTCCCTCTTTGGAGATAAAGTTTCATGTATCCTAGGGTGGCTTTGAACTTGCTATTGTAGCCAGGGATGAACTTGAATGGCTGATTCTCCTGCCACTACCTTCTGAGAATTGAGTATAGTTATGGGTCTCATGCCTGTTTTGTGAAATGCTAGGGATCAAACCTAAGGCTTTATTTATGCTAGGCAAGCATTCTATCAGCTGAGCTACATCCTTCGCCCTGGCTTATTCTTGACTTGTTAATCATTATTTATATGGAAGATGGCTTAACCTCACTTGTAAGTTAAATGTTAACTGAAAACATACTGAGGCTGAAGCTGTAGCTTGGTGTTTTAATACTTGCTAATGTGCAAGGCTTGGGTTTGATCTTCTGTACTGCGTAAAAGAAAACATACTAAGGCTCTTTAAAGGACCATTGGAGTGTTAAAAATCAAAATGTTCAATGAAACTCTTTGTTGTCAGGGGTGTAAGGCCAAAGATACATATTGTATGTAGAAATTTAAATTGGAATAATGATCATGGGAAGAAATTTTGCAACATTGTATAACGATTACATACATTCATTTTGATATATTAGTATATTTCAGTGAAAGTTGAAATATGTGTATACATATACATATTCCTGCTCCAAATGAATGATTGTGTGTATATATGTATATATATATATATATATGTATATGTGTATATATATATACATGTAATGAAATATTATTTGTAGTAGCAAAATTTTGAATGCTACAGACTAAGTGCTTTCTTTTAATTAATTATTTATTATTTATTAAAATTTATTCACTTGGTATCCCAGCTATAGCCCCCCTCAGTCCCACTCATCCTCCTTCTTCTCCCCCTGTGTCCCTCCCCTTAGTCTACTGATAAGGGAGGACCTCCTCCCCTTCTATCTATCAGGTCGAGTAAGAGCTATCTATGTGCTGAAAAGAAGAAAAGAAAAAAAACCTAAGTTATGACGATTAAAAAAAACAATCCTAGTATTCAGAGTTCAAAGATAGCCTGGCATACATAGACAAGTTTGTCTCAAAAGTACAAAACAAGAAAAGAAGAAAAAAGCTTAGTGATTTGGGCATGGTGTGATTCACCTGTAGTTCCAGCTCTTGGAACTACAAAAGAATGACTTAAACCCAGAATTTTGTGCTATCTTGAGTAATGTAGTGAGGATTTGCCTCAAAATAAAAAGAAAATAACCCAAACTTAGTATAAGCTGGGCCAGATCGTACAGGCCTATAGTCCCAGCTAGTCAGAAGGCTGAGATAGGAGAATTGCAGATTTAAGGTAGACAAGACTGAATTCAAGACCATCCCAGGCAACGTAATGAGAGCCTGAACTTAGTGGTAGAACACTTGACTAGCATGTGGAAGACCCAGGATCTAGTGCTGAAAATGAAATAAAACAAAACCTTACTGTGTAATATACTTTTTGCAGACTTAAAGATAATTGTCCTTTCTAACCAGACTTTGAAGGTGCTTTGAGTATAATAGCTCAGTGGTAGGACACTTACCTAGCATGTGTCCTGAGGCAGTAGATTCCATCCCCAGCATTGAAAAACAAAGGAAAAATATGGTATTAGGCATTGTGGCACATGCCTGTAAAGCCAGCCCTCAGGAGGCTAAGGTGGGAGGACTGCTATGAACTTAAGGTCAGGCTGGATTATATAGCAAACACCAGGCCAGCCAGGGCTATATAGCAATATGTTTTCAGAAAATGAAAACAAACAAAAAACCCCCAAACCTAACAGTTCACACAAGATAAAAGCAAAAGAGCTAATAGAAATGAAAACGTGGCAAATTATAAGTATAATCATGATATATTACAAGTTTGGATAAAATGTTCTCAGTTCAAAGACTGAGTTTTGTCTTTTATTCTTAGATGTTGACTTAGTGCCTGGTATTTGATATTTAATGTTATGAAAATATATGTATGAGAAAGACATAATATTGTTAACGGACAGTTTTTACTGTTTAAATATGTCCTCTTTCTATAGTTACTATAAAGGTCAAAGAAGTCCTTTAATCCATTGGTTGACAAAGTACTACTTTCTATCTTCTTTTGAGGTGAGTCTTATTATTTCTTAACTCCTGGGTTCAAGTAATCCTTCCATTTTAGTCCCCCAAGTATTTGAGATTACTGGTGTGCAACAGCATTCTAGATCCAGGTTGGATTTTTCCATGGATAGAACTAAAGTAAACTACTAGGGGAAGTTATTTTGAAGTTTTAAATCAAGCATTTCAAGTTTATGCAATAAATGTGTTGAGGTAATAGAGGTGGAATACAATTGTGAGTCTTTCTCTATAATTTGGGTCTCTATATAAATGTTTATAGCTGGGCATGGTGGCTCAAGTCTGTAATCGCAGCACTCAGGGAGGCAAAGACAGGTGGATTTCTGTGAGTTTGAGGCCAGTCTGATCTACAAAGTAAGTTTCAGGACAGCCAAGGCTACACAGAGAAACCCTACCTAGAAAAACAAACAATAAAAAGGTTTGTTAGTTTCCTATATGTATCTCTCTCTCTAAATATATATATATATATATATATATATATATATATATATATATATATATATATATATATATATAATCTCTCTATATACATAATCTCTCTTTATATATAATCTAAAGATATCTTTAGATTACTATCTTACCATTTTCTGAAGGAAAAATGGTTACGTATAAGGCTATACTATATGGCTGTGAACTTTTTTTTTTCAAGACAGGGTTTCTCTCTGTAGCCTTGGCTGTCCTGGACTCACTTTAAAGACCCAGCTGGCCTCAAACTTGCAGAGATCTGCCTGTATGGCTGTAAACTTAATAGGTGATTCCAGGCCTGAGGAAACCCCAGATTTGAAGCCTCATTTTTTTGTAATTTTTTTGTGCCACATTTCTATATTGATGGACATAGAAGTGTAATGGAAGTTTTGGTTTCTTTAAAAACTCAGTTGTTATGTAAATATGTTTTTGTTTTAATCCCAAGTGTGGGATTTTAGTTTGGGCTTTAGTTTGTCCACAGCTGATAATTGCCTCCTATGGGGTGTAGTCTTTGCCAGCTGGTAAATTGCCTGCTTCCTGCATTATGGAGAGGGGTGTGGTCTAGGACCCTGAGGGATATAAATAGGAGAGGCCAGAACAAGAAAGGTGGCATGTGGAGAGTGGCAGTTTGGAGAGACCAGAGATGGTTTGTGGCACAGTGTGGCTTGGAGGAGAGAATTGGAGGACACTGCTTGCTGCTTTTTTGTTGACGGAGAATTGGTATAGCCCTAAAAGAACCCATCAGCCCTAAAATACCGGAAGAAGTAAAAGGGTCTGTGCCCCCTTTCCCCATTAACTTTCTCTCTCCTACCTAAGGTTAAGGGGTTGGAAGAAAGAGGATTTAAGGAACCCCAAATAAAATAAAGTTTAAAAAACAGTACTTTTATGCCAATATAGTTTATTATGAGAAAGTCTTTTAAAAATACATTATGTCTCTGTCTCCCTGAATTGAGTCCCCTTGAAAATCCATTTAATGTTTTCATCAGTATTGTTGAATAGTACTTTATTTTTTTTTAACATTTTCACATTTATTTATCTGTTTGTATATGGAGGTAGGTGTGCATTGATCATGAGGTTAGAGGATAGCTTACATGAGTCAGTTCTTTCCTTCCCTAGGCCCTGGCAATTGAACTCAGGTTGTCAGACTTGGCGGCAAGCACCTTTACTTGCAGAGCCATCTCAATGGTGTTGAAGAGTGCTTTAATATAATGCTGCCCTAGGGGATATTAAGAAGTGGAAAATAAAAGCTTCTATCTATTGATTGTTGTACTGTGCCAGGCACTATGCTAAGTACTCTCTCTATATTTTCATATTAGTCCTGTGAGATTCACAAAATGAAATAAAGAATAAGTGAGGTTAAATTGTTTGCTGCAAGGCAAAACCAAGATTTGATTCCAGGTTTCTCTGACTGCAAACCCTTCCTGTGTTTTGTTTTATGGTCAGGAATGTATTAGAAGCTAGGCCTAGTTGTACAGGCATATAACCCCAGCTCCCTGAGAAGTTCAGGGTCTGTCTGTACTATGCAGTCTGTTGAGGCAACCCTGGGCAACTGTCTTCTCGAGATCCTGTCTTAAAAATAAAAAGGAAGCACAGCCATTTAGATCCTTACCTAGCATGCATATGACCCCAACTTCAGTTCTGAGGAATGAGTGAGGAGGAAGGGAAGGAGCAACAGTAGCAGCTATTGAAGCCATAAGGAAAACAAGTGAAAAGGAGGAAAAAAAGCTACTGTCAGAACCATGATAAAGTGATCAGAAAATGGATGCTTACTAAACTTCTTTACCTGGTTTTAACAGATTTATTATTATTATTATTATTAGTAGTAGTAGTAGTAGTAGTATTTGTGCCGTTGGAGACCAAACCCAGAGTCTTATGTACATTAGGCAAACGCACCATCACAGAGCTATACCTCTGTCCCAGAGCTCATTTTTTTATTCAATATTTGTCCTTAAGTTAAAGATATATCTATTTATTATTTATACAACATTCTGCCTGCACACCGGAAGAGGGCACCAGATCTCATTGTAGATGGTCGTGAGCCACCATGTGATTGCTGGGAATTGAACTCAGGACCTTTGGAAGAACAGCCAGAGCTCTTAACCTCTGAGCCATCTCTCCAGCCCAAGTTATTAGTTCTTACATCTTGTTATTGTTGGGCCTTTTTTCTCTAGAGCAATGATTCTGAATCTTCCTAATGCTATGATTCTTTAATATAGTTTCTCATATATTGGTGACCCCAACCATAAAATTATTCTCGCTGCTACTTTATAACTGTAATTTTGCTACTGTTATGAATCATAACATAAATCTGATATGCAATATATCTGATAGGTGACCCCTGTGAAAGGGTTGTTTGACCCATAGGCTGATAACTGCTGTTATAAAACAAGATTTAAAAAAATGAAAAAAAACAAAAAACAAAGAAATACTTTACTGTAGACAGATGTAGAAAGAAAACCCCAAAGATGGAGTGAGAGAGTAGTATAGTTTTAAAAAACATATTTTATATTATAATGGCTTTGGGGTTAGTTAAAATATCTTAATATTTCCTATTTGTTTGCTTTGAGACACGTAGCCCAGGCTAGCCTTGAATGCCTGATCCTTCTGCTTCTACCTCCTAAGTATTAAGATTACAGGATACAGGTATATCACCACACTAAGCTCTAAATGTGTGAAGATTTTTTTCCTTCCTTCCTTCCTTCCTTCCTTCCTTCCTTCCTTCCTTCCTTCCTTCCTTCTTTCCTTCCAGTCTTCCATTCCTCCCCCTTCCTACAGGTGTGTATCATCACACTAAGCTCTAAATGTGTGAAGTTTTTTTCTTCCTTCCTTCCTTCCTTCTTTCCTTCCATTCTTCCATTCCTCTCCCTTCCTTCCCTCCTTCTCTCCTTCCCCCTCTTTCTTTTTGAGAAAGGGCTTACTATGAGGCCCTGGCTAGCTTGGAACTCACTCTGTAGACCAGGCTGACCTCAAATTCATAGAAATCCACCTGCCACTGCTTCTCAAGTGATGAGATTGTAGGTATAAACCACCGCCATCTGGCTGTGTTAACACGTTTAAGGAGGGCATAATATTTTATTGAGATATATTTTTCTGAGACAAGGTCTTACTGTATATCTCAGGCTTCCCTCAAACTCAAGAGTCTCCTGCTTCTGTCTCCCAAGTGCTGGGATCATAGGTGTGCACTAGTACATTTAGTTTAAGATAAAATTTACACAAAAGTTTCCCCATTGGAAAGTCAGGCTTGGAGGAACCAGAGTCTTAACTCTTTAGGGACTTGAGTCCAAGCCCAGAAAGATAGTGAGATTTCATTTCAAAGGGGAAAAAAAGTTCTCATTGTAAATGACATGCATAATTATTTTAGTAAATTTATAGGGTTGTATAGCTTTGATTACAAACCAATTTGACTATGATTTTTTTTTTTTGGGGGGGAAGGGTACTGGGGCCTGAAACAAAGACCTCATGTGTATTAGACAAACATCCTATTACTGAGCCATTTCCCCATCTTTTTTTTTTTTTGGGAGAGGTTTTTTATTTAACGGTCTTTTTTTTGGGCCCGCTTTTTTTTTTTTTTTTTTTTTTTTTTTTTTTTTTAATGCAGCCAAGGTTGGCCTTGAATTTGAGAGCTTCCTCTGCCTTTGCCTCCCACCTCTACAATGCTGGGCTCATTTTTATTTAAACATTAAAAGCTGATTTTCATGATACTGAACATTAAACCCAGGCTTTGGCCTGTGCTAAACATATATTCTACCTCCCTTTAGCTCTGCAGTCTAGTTTTAAATAATTACTAGGTGACTGTTAATTTTGATTGTCAACCTGATTGGGTTGAAAAGCACCTCCAAGATCAATGAAGCACACAGAGGGCATTGCCAGAGATAATTAACTAAGGGGACAATATCATCACATACACTGGGGCCCTACATGGAATAAAAGGAGGAAAAGGGGAAAGAAATCTTGCAACACAACCATTCTTTTTACTCTTTTTGTTTTTGATACAGGTTCTCACTGCTTACTACTCCATGTTCTCAAACTTACTTTATAGACCAGGCTGGTATCAGACTCAGAACTCCTCTTGCCTCAGTCCCTGAGTGCTGGAATTAAAGACATATGTCATCATACCCAGCTCTTAGAACTTCTTAGCTGCCATGCTGTGACCTGTCATACCATAGCTTTCTGCCACAACAGACTGAAGCTTCTGATTGTGAGACAGAATAAATCTGTTTTCCCTTAAATTGTAATGTACTTTATCACAGCAAGGCAAAGCCTGACGAAAGTATACCATTATCTCCAAAGATATGGTCATTTATCTTACTGCTCTAGCCCTAGTTAACCACTCATTATTTTCTATTCTTATAGATTTTATTTCTCAGCAATTCACACAAACAAAATTAAGAAGTATGTGGGCTTTTCCTCTGGCTGACTTTACTCAGTGTAATACCATCAAGTCTTACTTTTGTAAGCATGCATGATATTCCTTTGTATTGCTGATTAATAGTCCACACACTAATGACCTATGTGAATAGTACTGCTATGAATCTTTGTGAACAACTTTTTGTTATTGTGTACATATATTTGTGTGCGTGTATGAGTGATGGGGGGGGAGATGCATGACACAGCACATGTGAGGAGGTCAGGGGACAACTTTGTGGAGTTTAGAGTTTGCTCTGTCTTTATTGTGGTTTTAAGGAATTGAACCCAGATTTACAAGCTTGTGTATTAAATGCCTTTACCGATTGAACCATCCCCTTCCTTTGAGACAGTCTCATATAACCTATATTGGTCTTAATTTGCTATGTGGTGGAGGATGACCTTGGACTCTGATCTTCTTGTTTCCCAAATGCTGAGATTCCAAGTACATGCTACTATATCTTTTTTACATATGTGCACACACACATAATTAAATTTAAAAAATTAAAATTATTTTGTGTGCATGGGTGTTTTACCAACTTGTGTGTCTGGTGCCTATGGAGGCCAGAAAGGAGCATTGAATCTCCTGTAGGTGGAGTTACAGACAGTTGTGAGCTGCCATGTTGGTACTGGGAATTGAACTAAGGTCCTCTAGAAAAGCAGTCAGTTCTCTTAACCATTGAGCCATCTCTCCAGCCCACTCTTTTTAAATTAATAAACATTTATTTATTTACTTATTTATTCATTTATTTATATATCTACCTATTTATTATGTGTGTGTACTTGTTCCACTCCACTCCTGTAGAATTCAGAACATAACCTGCAGAAGTTGGTTCTTTACTTCCACTAAGTATGTAAGTTCCAGCTATTTAACTCAGGTTTGTCCAACTGGGCCATTTGTTGGTCTGCCATGTCTGGTTTTATATGTACTGGGGGAAAAACCCAGGGCTTTCCCAGTTTTGTGGACAAGTTTTAGTATCATGTGGTAACTCTGTTTAACTTTTGGAGAACAACCATACAATCCATGTTTAGCTGCACCATTTTACATTTCCCCCAGCAATGAATGAGGGTATCTCCACAGCTTGTTAATGCCAGTTACAATCTTTTTTGTTATTGTAGCCATCTTCTTGGGTGTGAAGCAGTACTTTATTGTAGCTTGATTTACATTTCCAAAATGAGAAATTTATTGGGCAATAATCTTACTTGTTTCTTTGTTTTTCAAGACAGGGTTTCTCTGTGTAGCATTGGCTGTCCTGAATTCACTTTGTAGACCAGGCTGCCCTTGAACTCACAGAGATCTCCCTGCCTCTGCCTCCCAGGGCGCTGGGATTACAGGCATGCACCACCACACTCATCTTGGGCAGTAATGTTTTATTTGTATAGGATCTAAGTCTCTTACTATGCCTAATACCATAGTATTATATGGTATTAGTATTTTTAAAGTACTAAATCCTATAAAATATTACTTTCCAATGTATATATGCATAGGCTAAAGTTTAAGTGGTAATGTAGGCCAATAATAATATAGAACAATTATAACAAAGTGCTTTAATTCTACTCTATCATTATATTTAAAATTGACTGGCAAGATAAAAAATGCCCAAATTATTGAAGAGCCAAGTTGTGATTTGAATTCTGTAACAGTTTTATAAGGGTGAAATATTACACTGCTTTTTTGTCTATTCATTTGTAACCCAGAGTACTATAACTTCACAGTCCTCCTATCTCAGCTTCTCAGGTACTGAGATTACAAGTGTGCACCTTTATATCTGACTTATTACTATTAGTATAAAATATGCTTGGGGTTCAAATGAGACATCTCTTAGAAGCCTTGGACATTTGAATACTTAGACCAGTTGGTGACTATTTGGGGACAATTGGGAGGCCTTTCTGGAGGACATATGCTATTGGGGATGGGCTTTGAGAGTTCAGAATATTTGCACCATTGCAAGTTTGTTCTCTATGCTTCCTGTTTGAGATGTAAGCCCTCAGCTGCTACTCCAATATGCCTGCTACTTGCTGCCATACTGCCTCACCTTGATAGAACCTTATGCCTCTGGAAGAGTAAGCCCCAAAACAAATGCTTTCTGTTTTAAGTTGCCTTGGTCATAATGTCTTATTATAGCAGTAGAAAAGAAACTAAGACTGAAGTTGGTGCCAGGGAGTGGGTTATTGCTGTGACAGACCTGTTTGTTTTTGAGGAATGTGGAAGACTTTGGACTAGAAAATTGGTTGAATGCTATAAGCAGAATTCAACGCTCAATCTTAGTAGGACCTTGGAAGCCCATAGTCCTGAGAGCTATGTGGACTTCAGAGGCCCAGCTCAAAAAAGTTTCGAAGGGGACCAATAATAGGAACTGGGATACCAACCATTCTTTTATCTCTTGCAGAGAACTGGGTTTGGTTCCCAGCACTCACATGGAAACTCATAGCTGTCTATAACTCCAGTTGTAGGAGATGCAGAACCTTCTTCTGGTATCTGCAATCACCAGGTACACATGTAGCATACATACAAGCAGGCAAAAGACTCACACATAAAGTAAAGTTAAATAAATCTTTTAAAAAAGAAAAGACTAATTTCTTTGGTGGAGGAGATTTCATGATAAGCTAATAATGACTGTTGTGTGGTTATTAGTAATTACTCTTATGGAGGCCTATAGTGAAAAAGAGCAAGTGGGGCAGAAATAAATATAGAATGTACAGCTTGAAGAAAAAAAAAATGAGCACCACAGTCAGGTCTTATGCTGGAAGAGCTAAGGTGATTAAGGCAAGGCCTGATCTGCAATGGAGAAAAGGCAGTGGTGGCCTCAGAACAAGACACCAACCCAGCTAAGCTTTCACCATGTAAGAAAAATCCTAAGGAATTTTCTAGTCCTAAAAAGGAACAACAAATGGAAGCTGTTATGAATGTGATTTAGAGTTCACCCCAAACGACAATGAGGTTCTAGCTTTAGGTTCATGAAAGATGCAGTAGTACAGGGGTTGTGGAATCTTCTGTGATCTTTCTTCCTGTGTCTTAAGAATGTGCCTAAGGCTAAATAAAAAAAAGTAGGGGTGGGAATGGAGAGATGGCTCCGCAGTTAAGAGTCCTCGCTACTCTTGATGAGAGCAGGATTTGGAAAGCTACTGAGGATAGGCATGTGGCAGGGCGGAGTGCCTGCACGGGAGACCCAGAGGGGCCTCTGTGTGAAACTGTGAGCGTGAAGCCTGGATTGCGTTGGAGACCCCAGGATGTTGCAGATGCCAGAGGCCGGAGATAACTGCTAAGAAGAGCTACACACAGGGAGTGGAAGCAGCTCAAGAGAGAAGTGTGCTGCAGTCAGTAAAGCTGGAAGGGTAGGGCTGTCTAAGCCTTTTGACATTGTACATAGAGCTACCAGATTTTGAATTTGCCCTGCTGGGTTTTGGTCTTGCTTTGGTCCAGTATTTTCTCACTATGCTCTTTTTCTCCCTTTTTGAATGGTAATGTATCTTCTGTGCTATTGTACGTTGGAAGTATGTAATTTGCTTTTTGATTTTACAGGGGTTACAATTAAGAGATTGCCTCGAGTCTAAGAAGAGACTTTGGATTTTTAAGCTGTGTTGAGACTGTGAAAGACTATGGGGACTTTGTTTTTTTTCTGAAACAGGGTTTCTCTATGTTGTCTTGTCTATGTCCTGGACTGGTTTTGTAGACCAGGCTGGCCTCGAATGAATTTACAGCATCTGCCTGCCTCTGCCTCCCAGAGTGCTGGGATTAAAGGTATGCTCCACAGGCCCAGCTCTGTGCAGACTTTTGAAATAGGACTAAATGCATTTTGTGCCGCAAAGCTGTGGCAGCCAGGGAGTGGAATTCAATGGTCTGAGTGACTTGTTTCCCATAAGTCTCAGGACATTTGAATACTTGATCCTTATTTGGTGGGTTTTTGTGGGAGGAGTAAGAGCCTTTTTGGAGGAAGTATGCCTTGCCCCTAAGGGTGGACTTTGAGGCTCAAAAGGCTCCACCATTGCAAGTTTGTTCTTTCTGCTTCCCTGATTGAGATGTGATCTCAGTCTGCTGCTTGCTGCTGCTCTGCCTTACCATAATAGATCCTTATCTTGGGACGGTAAGCCCAAAGAAACCCTTTCCTGCATAAATTGCTTAGTTGTGGCACTTTAACACAGCAGTAGAAAGTAAGACAATGCTATAATAAATTTATATAAATGTAGTTATTTTGCTTCTTCCTGGAATTTTTTAAACTTTTATTACATTATTTACTTGTGTGGGCACTAGCACACGCTTTGGAGGTGAGAGGAAAACTTTTGGGAGTCAGTTCTCTCCTTCTACCATGTGGGTTCTGGGGCTTGAACTCAGATTGTCAGGCTTGGTGGCAAGTACCTTTACCACTCACGCATGTCACCCATGTCCCTCCTTTTTGTTTGTTTGTGGGTCTTTTTAGAGGTTTCATAATGTAGCCTATGCTAGACTCAACTTGCAATCCTCCTGATTTAGCCTTCCAATTACTGGGATTTTGGTTTGTGCTACCATACCTGGCTTTATTCCCAGAATTTACTATTACTTTTGGACTACATTTTACTGAATGTGATTGAAATTGTGAAAGTAAAACTACAGATAAGAAACACTTAGCTGCATGTTCTTTATTATATGTATGAGTGTTTTATCTGTGTGTATGTCTGTACCATGTGCATGCCTGGTGCTGGAGGAAGCCAAAGAGAGAATTGGATTCTGGGGAAGTGGCGTTTCAGACTCCAGTGAGCTGCCATGTGAATGCCATGTGAAACTGAGCCTGTGTCCTCTGGAATAGTAACCAGTGCTTTTAACCAGTAAGCCCTCTTTCCAGCCATCCTGGTTTCTTTTTCAAGACACATTCTCGCTATGTAACTCAGACTGGTCTTTATTTAGTTTTGGCTGGCTGTCAACTCATGGTTGGCCTGCTGTAGCCTCTTAATAGTTTTCTCTTTTATTGATACTATGTTTGGTTGTTACAGCTGGGAAATTTTGCCTGGTCCAGGATAACTGAGATTTATTCTGGTGTTTTCTTCTAGGAGCTTTATAGTTTTAGTTCTTATTCTTAGGTCTGTGGTCCACTCTGAACTAATTTCTGTGCATGATGTGGGATAGGGGTCCAATTATATTCTTACACATACTGATTTGAGTTGTACCTTTAGCTGAAAACACTGCCATTTATCCATTGAATAGTCTTAGTTCCTTTGTTGAAAATCATCTGAGAAGAGACATTAAGGCGTACATTTAGTCTTTCATTAATTTTTCCATTTAGCTCTGTGTTCATTGTTATTTTGGTGCTAATTTTCTAATTTAATTATTTTTCCTTAGCATGCCTGCCTTCCTTTCCTTTCTTCCCCCTGCTCATGCAGCCAAGGCTGGTGGTCTTCAATTCTCTAGGTAGAGAAATAACTTTAAATGCTTCATCTTGCCTCCATATCTCAAGTCCTGAGATTACAGGCATGCATCACCATGCCTAATTAATGTGGTACTGGGGCTTAAACTCAGGGCTTCCTTCATGCTAGCCAAGCACTCTGCCAGCTAAGCTACATCCCCTAACTGAATTGTTTTGTTATAGAAGAGAACATATTTTATTAATACTGGTTTCACTGCATAGCATATGACGTGTTCTAAAGATGTCTCATCTATGCTTGAAAATAATCCAAGAAAAAAATTTTAAAGAGAATGTTTCACAGATGTCATCTAGGTCATGTTGTTTGATAGTATTGTCCAAATACTTTGTTACTGATCTGTTTGGTCCTCTCTTTAGTTTGTTAGGTTTTATTTCATGTATTAAGGGATCATGGTTGTTAAATATATGTGTGTATAGGCTTATAATTGTTTCCTCATAAAATATCCCTTTGCCTCTAGTATTTGATATCAGGGAATTGGGCTTTTAAAAATATATTAGAACCTGAATAAGATTTTAGTGTTCTGGGGGCTGGAGCGATGGCTAGATGGTTGAGAACTGGCTGCTCTTTCAGAGGATCTGGTTTGACCATGTGGCAACTTATAATCATCTGTAATTACAGTTCCAGAAGATCTGATGCTTTCTCCTGGCCTCTGAGGGCAAATGGCATGCATAGCCATATATGGAGACAAAACAACTATACACATAAAATAAAGATTTTTTTTTTTAAATCACAATTTCAGAGTTTTGGGGGTTGGAATAATGGTTCAGTGGCTCACAGTACTCACTGCTCTTTCAGAAGACCTGGGCTCAGTTCCAAGTAGCCACATAGTAGCTCACAACTGTCCATAACTTTGGTTCCAGGGGATCTGTTGCTGTCTTCTGAATTCTACTGGCACCAGGCACATACATAGTGCACATAGGTACACCAGGCAAAACATTCATATGATTAAAAAGTCTAATATTTCTGAGTATTAAAAAGATTTCAGAGGGTTTTTCTGAGTACCGAGGATTGGATTCAGGGCCTCTCACATGCTAGGGCATTGCTCTATTTCAGAATTAGAACCCCAGCCCTTTTCAACTTTTTATTTTAGAACAGGGTCTTGCTATGTTGTCCTGGCTGGTCTTGCAGTTTTGATCCTTTTGTTTCAGCCTCTGGGTAGCTGGGATTACAAGACATGCAGGGATTTCATTTAGAAAATGCTTCTAAGAACGGCATCTTGTCTATATTCTCAGCTGACCTTTGACTCAGGATTATTTGGCAGCACCTTTCTGCTCATGAGCATTACAAGTATGTGTCACCATGTCCAGCAGAATTTCAATGTTTTCTTTTTTGTTTTTTATAGAGTCTCATGTAGCTAAGGGTGGCTTAAAATCTTCATTCTCCTGCTGCTTTTACCTTGGAGTGCTAGCATTACAGTCATGCACTACCACATTTTCTTAGGATTTCAGTTTTTTTTTTTTTCCTCTGAGACAAGGTTTCTTTGTGTAGCCCTGGCTGTCCTGGAACCAGCTCTGTAGACCAGGCTGGCCTCTGCCTCCTGAGTACTGGGATTAAAGGTGTGTACCACCACTGCCTGGTTAGGATTTCAGTTTTTGAAAGAAATGTGAAGGTTTTTGTTAAGAATCATATAACTTTACCTAGTTCTGGCTGCTTAGAAGTCTGTCTTCTGAATTTCTCATCTTGAAGCTTCTGTATGAGTGACATTTAGGTGAAAATAAATAAGTATCATTATTCTTACTATAAAAACACATCGTTTAAAATGTTAGCATTTGGGGAATGTGGTGAATGTTGTACTGTAATTTTTGTGTATTCTTGCAAGTTATTTCCCAAGTTAAAAAATATTTCAAAATAAGAAGTTAAAGGGAAAAACTGTCAGGCCAGTGAGATGGCTTCCTGGGTAAAAGTGCTTGCTACTGAATCTGACAGCCCCGAGTCTGCTCCTAGGACCCACATGGCAAAGGGAGAGAAGAGACTCTTGAAAGTTGTCTCTGAGCTCAATTTATAAGCCCTGTCATGGGCCACTGAAGTGTGCACACACAGAGTAAGTAGGTATAAAAAAGAAAAAAAGAACCTCTACCTATTTTCACTTTCAGGAAATAGTAATCTTATTAAGTGACAATGGAACTATATTGATTTGGCAATCTACCTTGACAAAGCACTTTATAGATTCTTAGTTTCATTCTTAGCTCTTAGTATTAAACACAGATGTGTCTTTAGTAGCACAATCTTGTTGGCCAATTTCTGAAGGTTGTCATTGGACTCTTAATTATCCATCAGATGAAAGCAAAAAATGTTGAATTCATACTTCCATAATGTTTTTTTATTTTTATTAATTACAGTTTATTCATTTTGTATTCCCCTGTAGCTCCCTCCTCCCCTCCTGGTCCCACCCTCCCCTTTTCCACCCATGCCCCTCCCCAAGTCCACTGATAGGGGAGGTCTTCTTTTCCTTCCTTCTGATCCTAGTCTATTAGGTCTCATCAGGAGTGGCTGCATTGTCTTCTTCTGTGGCCTGGTAAGATCACCCCCCACCTCAGGGGAGGTGATCAAAAGGCAGACCAATCAGTTCATGTCAGAGATAGTCCCAGTTCCCATTACTATGGAACCCACTTGGACACTGAACTGCCATGGGCTACATCTGTGCAGGGGTTCTAAGTTATCTCCATGTATGGTCCTTGCTTGGAGTATCAGTCTCAGAAAAGACCCCTGGGCCCAGATATTTTGACTCTGTTGCTTTCCTTGTGGAGCTCCTGTCCCCTCCAGATCTTCTTTCATAAGATTCCTTGTACTCTGCCCAAAGTTTGGCTATGAGCCTCAGCATCTGACTCTGCTGGGTAGAGTCTTTCAGAGGCCCTCTGTGGTAGGCTCTTGTCTTGTTCATTGTTTTCTCCCTCTTCTGATGTCCATTCCATTTGCCTTTCAGAGTGAGGATTGATCATCGTACCCAGGGTTCTCCTTCTTGCTTAGCTTCTTTAGGTGTACAGATTTTAGTATGTTTATCCTATATTAAATACTGACCCACTTCTAAATCCCAAGCTCTGTGACACTTAGAAGCTCATGGCTTCAGAATCACTTTCTGGATAGGGCTAACGCAAATGTCACTTATAAAGCAGTCACAAATCATTTTTATGGAAACAAAAAAAAAAGCAAAACTGTCCAGAATGGCTTTCAGTAAACCCATCACTAAACTGCTTAGTGGTCTAGAAGGCCATGGAGACTTGCTGCTGTTACAGAAGGTACTTAGTGCAGAACATTGCTGGAGCCGTTTGGTTTGATCTGAGCAAGCTACCTATGCGTCTTGAATTTGTTAGAAAACTCAATACTAGTATAAACCTTAAAAAGATAAATAAAGTCTGTCAAAGAGGAAGTAAAACTGTTTACACTATTAGGATGATTGAGATTTTGGGGGTAGTTTTTGTAGGTATTACTCTACTGTATGATGTATTAGTACAAAAATTTCAATTTCTTTTTCCATTTTTGTAGGTTGTCTCTTCAACTCTAGTGATTGCTTCCTTTGCTGGGCAGAAGGTATTTAATTTCATGCAATATAATTTATAAATTCCTGGTTATTTATATTGTTGAACACCTTTTCAAAAAATATATGCCTGTAACTATATTGTAATGTGTTTTACCTAAATCTTTTCTAGCAGTTTAAGTCTTTTTCTGTTTTTGTTTTGTTTGTTGTTTGTTTTTCGAGACAGTATTTCTCTGTGTAGCCTTGGCTGTTCTGGACTCACTTTGTAGATCAGGTTGGCCTCTAACTCGATGAGATCTGCCTGCCTCTGCCTCCTGAGTGCTGGGATTACAGTTGTGCACCACCTTGCCCAGCAGCAAGTCTTATTTTTAAATTCTTTGATCCATTTTGAATGGACTTTCATGGAGGGTGAGAAGTATGGTTCTCTGATAAAATTTTAGGTTGAATGTACTAGAATATTTACCAAAATATACATTATGCTCTCATATTCTCATTTGTGGGAATTATTTAGAACATATTCCCTAATGTCAAACTGAACAAGATTCAGAATTGGATGTTATATCAGAACTATCATGTAAAACCAAGATAAATTTATTGGAGCTATCCTTAAAACTAGTCCCTGGTCAGTAATTTTTGATATATTGATGTCAAGTAAGTGGCCCAATTAGCAAAAGACCCTTTACTTAAATTTGTTTGTTATAAAGCAAAATATATTAAAAAAACATACGTAGTCAGTATATAGCAAATCTTCTTAGAAAGTATTTAATATTCATTATTATGCTTTAAAAAAAAAAGACTTTTTGTATGAGTGTTCTGTGTGCATATGGGTTTGCATACCAGAAGAGGGCATCAGATTCCAATATGGATGGTTATGAGCCACCATGTGGTTGCTGGGAATTGAACTGAGGACCTCTGGAGGAGCAGACAGTGCTCTTATCCACTGAACCATCTCTTTAGCCCCTATTAAAGGGGTTTTTTAAAACCCCTTTTTGGTACTTTTTTTAATTTTAATTTAATTTTATTGTATTGTATTTTATATATTTTTTGTCAACTTGACACAAGCTACGATCATCTGAAAGGAGAGAACCTTTGGCCTGGAGGCAATCTTGTGTTGCGTTTCCTTGATTGATTGATTGACTGATTGACTGATTGACTGATTGACTGACTGACTGACTGACTGATATTCAGTGTTTGTGGTACCAGCGATTTTGAACTGTTTAAGAAAGCAGGTTGAGCAAGCTGTGGGTAGTAAGACAATAAGCAGCACCCGTTCATAGTTTCTGCATCAGTTCCTGTATCAGGGGTTTCTGTCCTACTTGAGTTTCTGTCCTGACTTCCCTCAACAGTGTACTGGTACCTGGAAGTATAAGATGAACTAAATCCTTTCATCCCCAAGTTGCTTTTGGTCACTGTGTTTTATCATAGCCATAGAAACCTAAGGCATTCCACTTGTGAAATATACATTCAGAAAAAAATAATGTATACAATTTATTTGTGTAGTTTAAAATTTTTTATTTGTATAAGCATTTTTTCTGCATGTATGTTTGTCAGTGCACCACATGTGTGCCTGGTGCCCACAGAGGCCAGGAAAGGGGGTTAGATCTCCTGGAACTATAGTTACAGACTATTGTGAGCCACCATGTGGGTGCTGGGAATTGAACTCATTTTCTCTAGAAGAGTAGCCAGTGTTCTTGACCTATGAGCCATCTCTTCAACCCTTACTAATTTATACATATAATTTAATAAATGATTATAAAAGAAAGTTCAGGGGATGGGGAGATGGTTCAGTGAGTAAAAGTATCTGCTGTGAAGTTTGACAACCTGAGTTCAATCCCCAGCATGCTCTTGGGGCAGAAGAGAACCGATTTCAACAAATTGTCTTCTGATTTCCACATGTGTGCTCACATGTCCACTGAGCTATTTTACCAGCCTCTTTCTTTATTATTTTAATATTTATATCACTATATCTAAACTATACAAAAGTTTTGTCTGATTATTGAATTCTTTGTATGTTTATATGATATGTGTATATTCATGTACACGTGCATGTGGAAAACAGAAGTAGATGTGCATTGTCTTATTTAATTGCTCACCACCTTTTTTTTGAGTCAATGTCTTACTGTGTCATCTTGGTTTCCTAGAACTGTGTAGTCCCACCTTCCTTCCATCTTTTCCTCCCTTGTATATTTTAGAAAATCTCACTATGTAGCCCTGGCTGGCCTCCATCCTAAATACTGATTTTACAAGTGTACATCAACATGCCTTGTATAGAGTAAGCTGACTTTGATTTTTTTTATATATACCAGAAGTTTTATAGTTGGATCATATGGTAGTTCTATTTTTAATATTTTGAGAAACCAGTGTATTAAGTTCCATAGTAGCTGGACTAATTTAAATTCCCTATGTTCATAATTTGTCTTGAATTTTCTTGTTTTTAAAGATGTATTTATTTTGGTTTATATGTGTGTGCCTGAGTGTATGTGTGCTTACCACACTGGTGCAGGAGTCCAGAGAGGTCAACAGAGATTTTGGAACCCCCAAAACTGGAGTTACAAAGAGTTGTGAGCTACCATGTGGATGTTGGGAAAAACTGAACCTAGATCCTCTCTAAGAGCAGTAAATGCTCTTAATTGCTGAGTCATCTCTCTGACCTGTTTTGTGTTTTCTTGATGATAGTCACTTTTCCTGGAATTTTGAAATGGAATTTTGATATAGTTTTGATTTTAATTTTCTTGGTGACTAGAGATACTAAATATTTTATGTATTTATTAGCCATTCTTAAAAAGAAATGAACATATTATGCCAAATGAAATAAGACAGACACAAATACTGTATGTGTCCACTTACATGAATTATGTAGAATAAGTAAATTCAGAAATAGAGAGTTGAATGGAAGTTTGGGGGTGGATATGGGCAATACTTTTCTTTTTGTAGTTCTGGCAGTCCTACACAGAACTTTGTACATTCAAGCATGTACTCTGCTAGTGAGCATCTCCTAAAAACTACTTTTCTTCTGTTTTAGAAATTAGTTTTGTTTTTTTGTCCAAATAGGCCTGGAACTCACAGGGCTTAGGTGATTCTCTACCTTCAGCTTCCTGAGGAACTAGGACTATAGGTGCATTCCATGGCACTCAGCTCGATAGGAATTTTTTCTATAATGAGTATACATTTTCAGTTTAAGATGATATTGTTTTGGGAATGGACTGAAGTGATATTAGGCCAGCAAGATGGCTCAGTGTATAAAGTACTTGTCATGCAGACAGTTTGAGTTTAGTCTCTGGAACTCACATGAAAGTAGGAGAGAACTAACTCACACAAATAATAAACATTTTAAGAAGTAATGCTAATTAAATTGTGAATGCATTAATGCCATGGAACTAGACATTTAAAATAGTTATATGTATGTATATATGTATGTATGTATATATAACCACAAATTAAAGAAACAAATATTAGATGAATTCATAATCTTAGACAATAGTCTTATGAAAATCATGTGGTATTTTCACTTACTAGGTATAGCTAAGTGAACTCAGGATTTGGGCATCTGTATTGAATTTGGTGGATTGAGATGAGCTGAGAACTAGGTTCCTGCATATGAAGATATTGGACTATATGCCAACTGCTACACTAGTTACTGTAGCTGTATTAAAGAAGATGAGGCATAGTCCCTGGACTCTTGAGTTGTTAATTTGTACAGAAACAAGAATAAAATTTTTATTAAGAAAGAAGCAACTAACAATCAGGAGACTTGTTTTCTCCTTAATGATTTCTGTTGTAGGGTGATTTTAAAACTATCTCTTTTCCCTCCTTCAGGTTGCTGTGGGATTATATGACCACATGAAAGGAAGTGTCTTCTCATAATTCTGATACCTGAGATGTAAGTGGCTGAAGAGTGAAACAGGAAAAAGTTTAGTGCCAACCTTAGTTACAATGGCCACTGATTCTGGGGAGCCGGCTAGCACAGAAGATTCTGAGAAACCTGATGGAGTTTCCTTTGAAAATAGGGTTACCCAAGTTGCAGCACCATTGACTATAGAAGCTAGAATAAAGGAAAAAAACAGTACCTCCTCTGCTCCCGAGGAAACCGTTGAAAGAAAGAGATTTTTCCGAAAGAGTGTTGAGATGACGGAAGATGACAAAGTTGCCAAATCTTCCCCCAGAGATGAAAGAATAAAAGCTGCAACAAATATTTCAAGAGTAGATAAACTTCCTACCAATGTGCTAAGAGGTGGGCAAGAAGTTAAATATGATCAGTGTTCAAAGGCAACTTCAGAATCCTCAAAAGATTGCTTCAAAGAGAAAAATGAAAAGGAAATGGAGGAAGAAGCAGAAATGAAGGCTGTAGCAACTTCCCCTAGTGGCAGGTTTCTGAAATTTGATATAGAACTGGGAAGAGGAGCATTTAAAACCGTTTATAAAGGACTGGACACTGAAACATGGGTTGAAGTTGCTTGGTGTGAACTACAGGTGAGTATATAATTTTCTTGGCTTTATTAATTCCAAATTTAGCTATCCCAACCTCCAGAAGGATCTAAGATGAAGAGAGTGAAGAGCCCTTCTACCATCCTCTAGAAATGATGTTCTTGTCTAGATCCTGTTAGGAACTGATGCCAAACTTTTAAAAGATTATCTTCTCCTCCTCCTGAGGATGAAATTTAGAGCCTTTACATGCTAGGCTATTAGTCTACCAATGAGATATATTTCCAGCCCAGTTTTATTTTTATTTTTTGCAGTGCTGGGAATAAACTCAGAGCCTTATACAAATATTCTGCCATTGAGTTATACCCCACCTTTTCCCTGTATTCAGTTCATTCATTCATTTATTTATATTGTAATTGTAAAGATCAAATTGTGGGTCTTGTACATGCTAGGCAAACATTCTACCAGTGGTCTATAAAAATACCTAGCCTTGGAAATACAACTAATTTTTGCTTTACATTTATCATTTTTTGAGATGGTCTATAACCCAAACTGGCCCTGAATTCTCATGTAGCCTAGGCTGCATTCAATCTGATGTTCTTCCTATCTCAACCTCTGTAGTGCTAGGGACATAGCCATATACCTACCATGCTTCCTGTCTTTACCTGTTTTAAAGAAAAAAAGTCTGTATTATGACATTCTTTGGGAAAATTTTTTATTAGCTTTAGGAATCCCCCAAGTTCTCCCTAACATCTTATTTTAAGGAATGAGTGTATATGTCTCATTGCTTGATTGTTACACTACATAGTTAAGTGTATATAAAAGTGTATTGAGTATGATATCTACCTTTATCATAACATGTAAAGTTCATATGATATTTTTCCAAATAGGAAAGATTTTTCTTGACTCTTTGAAAACTATTGATATTCTACCCTCAGGTCTTTGAAATTACAGCAAACTGAAATCACCAGAATGTACAGAGGTTAGTTAGCTCAAGTATGTTTAGAGAGGAGTAATAAAAAAAAAAGAATAATTAAAAGATATTTTATTCTGTGATAGACGTTTTTATGTAATATTATTAACAAATATTAACAGAACAGAATATAAGGTATTATAATGAGAATGGTTCCAAGCAGATGTAGGTAAAATATAAGGAGAACAAGCCTTGATAATTTCAGTCAACTCATGAAAAAAGGATCAGCATTTATATGGGATGCTTAAAGTTAAGATTAGGACTGGGAATATGGCTCAGTTTGGTACAGCACTTACCTTAGCATGCAAGAGCAAAGCTTTGGATTCAAACTTAGCACCATATATACCAAACATGGTGGCACATGTCTGTAATTCTAGTACTAGCGAGGTGGCAGCAGGTGGCAGCAGGAAGATCTGAAGTTCAAGATCATTCTTGACTGTAGCCTGGGCTACATAAGGCCCTACTTCAAAACAACAGCAAGAAAACCACCAACAACAAACAAACCCACAAATTAAGACTGAATAAAGACAGTCACTAGATATAGGTTGCTATTGTTTAAATTCTAAATTTAAGCGCGGGAGTTCTACCTGTTATAAAGTGCTGCTGGTTGCCATTCAGATAGATTGGAATTTAAGTATTTGGAATAGGAAGTTTATTATAATTTATTTAAGACAGGGTCTGACATATTCCAGGTTAGCCCCAAATTTACTATGTAGCTGAGAATGATCTTCAACTTTTAAGCTTCCTGCCTCCACTTCCCAAGAGCTCAGATTACAGGCATGTGCCACCATGTCCAGTTTATTGGATTTTGGGGGAGTGAACTTCTCTGCCAACAGAGCTACACTTAGACATCTAGCAACTCCAGCTAGAGTCTGTAAACTAAACTAAAAATGCTACTGAAAATCAAATCAAAACAAAACCATCAACAAGAAAAAAAATAGGTACAAGCTGGGCATGGTGGCGCATTCCTTTAATCCCAGCACTCAGGGAGACAGAGGCAGATGGATCTCTGTGAGTTTGAGGCCAGCCTGGTTTACAAAGTGAGTCCAGGACAGCCAAGGCTACACAGAGAAAACTATCTAGAAAAACCAAAGGATAAAAAAAAGAAAATTTAAAAATAGGTACAATACGCTATAGCAAGTTAACATGTTGAGTGAACATTGTATGTACTTTTTATTATAGTAGTGATTATATTCAAGATTATGTAGAAGTGAAAGAAGTCACTGAAAATTCATGGTTAAGCATGATGCTAATACCTGTAATTCCAGAATTTAGGGCATTGAGGCAAAAAAAGAATTGAGTTTGATACCAGACCTAGTTTCTAAAGAAATATAAATTGTTGAAGTATTTGTTGTAGGGCACTTAATTTTGCTTCTAAAATAGTTTTAGTACCCTTTTAGAAATGTTTTAAGATTCTGTTTGAGCCACCAATAAAATGAATATGCTTAATTCTGTTAAAGTTCCCCTCCCCCCCCAATGCTATTTAGTTCTAGATCCAGTCATAGATATTAGGTGTAGACCAGGGCCAAGAGATTATCTTTTTTTTAAAAGAGATTATTTTGAATCTAGGATCGAGGAACCTTTTAAGTATGTGTGTTCTAGTCTCTTTGTTTAACAGATTCTATAACTTGATTAAATCTAAACCAAAGACAAATGCTTTTGCAAAAATGGCAAAAGATGATAGTGGAAGCGGGCAACTCTGGTCTGGGAAATATCATTAATTCCTAAATATTTTTGTGAGTTATTTTTAGTTATTTGTTGGATAGACTTTAAAAAGAAATTGATAGGTGTAGTAGGCTGAATAATGACATCTCAAAGCTGTCCATATCTTTATTCTCATAACCTTCCTTTGTTAAAAGTACCTTTCCAGATGAGAGTAACTTAGAGATGGAAATAGTTCATCTAATTGCCAGCAAGGAAGAAAACAGGTTGGCAGTTATTTGAGAAAACTCTACAAATAGAAGCAGAGTTTGAAGTATTGCTGTTGCAAGACTCAGTCACCAAGCCAAGGGATACAGATAGCTTCTGGAAAGCTGGAAAAGGCAATAAACAGTTGTCTACCCCCTGCTCCCCACCTCAAAAGAAACAGTGCTGCTGTCTGGACTGCAGTTTAGTATGACTCACTGTAGATTTCTGATTCCCATTTCTAGAAGATAATACGTCTTAATCCACTAAGTTTATGCTAATTTGTTACTATAGCAATAAGAAATGAATACAACCTGGTACAGTTGTCTTTTATTTTATTTTTTGGTTAGTCAGCAAATAAACACTCCTTGAAATGTGCTGGGCCTATACTAAGTGCCAGGGACTTAAAAAGGGAGAAAAAGGAGACACAGCCAGATTTCATAAAGCCTTTAGTAGAAGAAAGTATATGAAGAAACCTTGAGATTGGGTTAGTGAAGACATGAAAGAGCTGCTAAATACGTGCTTCTTTGTATTTTTTTTAAAGGAAATGAAAGGGTTTGAAGTAGAAAGAAACAGAGGTATTACTTCTTTACTAACTCGATTTCTTTTTAAACTTATTTTCAGGTGATTTTCTGCTTGCAAAAGGGTTACAAAGATATAAACGAAAATATTGAACTTAACCAGAATATATTGGTTTCCCCATGAATACTCCTCTTTTCAGTTCTTTGACCACATCCATGTTTCTATACTGTGTTTACTTTGTATGTTCTCTTTTCCTCTTTTTTTTTTTTTTCTAGTTTTTTCCTTGAACTTTTGAAGAGTATTAGCAGTTTCCCTCTCCAGGCCCCTCTGTCTTTCTTTCTGAGATGAGGTCTCTCTATATAGCCTACAAAGACCAAGAACTCATTAAATAAACTAGATTGACCACACATCTAAAATCCTTCTGCTTCTGCTTTTTAAATACTGGTATTACAGAATGCACTGTCGTGACTGGCTAGCTAAGCTCTGCATTTTTTGTCAAGAATACCACAAAAGTGATGCCCCTCTACTCAGTCTGCTGCTGATATATGTTAATGAGAAGGTAATCTTGACCATTTGTCTACAGTATTATCTGTCAGACTGTTCCTACTATAAAGTTACTCTTTTCTCCTTTCTAGATTAGTAAATATTTTAGGAGTATATACTTGGACACTGTGAAATACATTTCAGGTAGATTTTGGTACACTTTGGTGTTTTTACATGGGTAATATACAGTATAACTATAATTATTTTGTTCTGTTTGTGAGACTTGTTGAAACTTGCTGGCCCAAGCTATCCTTGAACTTGTAATCCTACTGTCTAAAATGGCAACTTTCTATTTTCTACTTTCTGCTTTTATCAATTGATACTACCTCTTAGCTTGGTGTGGTCTTTCCCTAATATGTCTGTTAAATTTCTGAAAATTTAATAATAGAAGAATTTGTAGTTGAATTGTTTTAGTATAGCTAGTAACAATGCGTATTGCATACTTTCCATTTATCATAAAATTAAAACCTAATTGAATATTTATGTAAGTGCTTACTATTTTATTTAATTTTGGCAGTAATTATATGAGATAAAGATTATTATTTTCAGATAGCAGATCTGAGTTTTAGGCACACTAAGTAACCTGATCAAAGAGGGTATTCCATCATTTATGGTTTTATGTGTGTACATCAAAATAGCCAGGCAGTGGTGGCACACACCGTAAATCCCAGCACTGACAGGGACAGTCAGATCCTTGAGTTCGAGGGAAACCTGGTTTACATAGTTAGCTTCAGGTCAGCCAGAGTTACATAGTGAGACCCTTTCTCAACAAACAAAAACAAAATTTGCTTCTCATTGGTTATTTGAACAATATTATTTTGTTATTCTTGTTGCTTGGGTATGGAACCCAGAGCCATGCACATGTTCTACTACTGAACTATACCCCATCCTCCCTTCCATTCCCCTCCTTTCTCCTCTTTTTTCCCTCTCTCCTTCTCTTACTCTCTCTTTCCTTTTCCCTCTGCTCTACTTCCCTCCCTCTTCTCATTCCCTCTCCCTCCTTTTCCTTTCTTTAACCAAGCTTCTTTTTTTCCTCTCTTTTATTTTGTTGTTCTAAAAATTTTTGTTAAAATGTAATTACATATTTCCCTTTCCCTTCTACTCCTCCCATTTCCTCCTTCCTTGTCAAATTCATGGCCTCTTATTTTTTTTTATTATTATTCTTGTTACACATATATGTGAATAAATATGTAAATGCAACCATCTAAGTTTATTTAGTGTTTTATATATATATTTAATTTTGTTTTATTTTTTGAGACAGGGTTTGTCTGTGTAGACTTGGCTGGATTCCTAGATTCCCTTTGTAAACCAAGCTGGCTTTGAACTCACAAAGATTCACCTGACTCTGCCTCCCAGAGTGCTGGGATTACAGGCTTGCACCACTGCGTCTGGCTTCATATATTTAAATTTTAAAAATACTTTATTTAATTTTTATTTTATGTGCATTAGTGTGAAGGTGTCAGATTCCTTGGAATCGGGGTTACAGACAATTGTGAGCTGCCATGTGGGTGCTGAGTACTGAACCCAGGTCCTTTGGAAGAGCAGCCAGTGCTCTTAACCACTGAGCCATCTCTCTAGCCCCTCATATATTTAAATTTTTAATATTTTAGATGTATTAAAAATATTAGCGCTTTGAGTATAGCTCTAAGTATGGTAGTAGAGGACTTCCCTCATATTTTTAAGTTTCTAGGTTCAATTCTCAGCACTGAAGAGAGAAAGAAGATTTAGCAACACAATATAAAATGAAGATCTACTACTCAGCCTAAGAAATAAAACAGAGATAATGGACATGTTTGAGTATTTAGTAAGCAATAGTGTTAAAATGCTGAAGGCACTCATGTTCAGGAACAGTTATTGATAAGATTTTTATCAATTATGAACTGGAGGCTACATAATGGGTTTGTGCCCAGCCTATCGTATAAAAATTACATTAAAAAAGTAGTGATGGGATATTTCATAGGTAAGTATCATTTTGAAACCTTTGTACTATTTATTTGTACCTGAACAAGTTATTCTATATAGTTTTTATATCATTATCCTTTCCTTTACATTTCTAGAAACAGATTCATGTAGCCGCTGATATAGTTTTGTAGATTATTGTTGATGTTTACGTTAAGAGCATGAGGTAATAAGATCATGCTTTACATCCTAGAAAAGAAATGTTTCTAATTTTGGAGGTGACTCATGGGATGAGGAAAGTATAGTTGTGGGACCATCTCCTGTGCGTTGTGCTGGGAGACAGATTAGGAAGCAGAGAAATGGAGCACAACTGATTCTCAGCTGGCTTTCACTTTTTTCCTTTTTTTATCTGGTCTATACCCCAGCTGAAGGGATGGTGAATCTACATCCAGAGTAGGTCTTTTTAAAATTTATTTTGGTTTTTCAAGACAGGGTTTCTCAGTGAAGCCTTAGCTGTCCTGGATTTCTTTTGTAGATCAGGCTGGCCTTTTAACTTACAGAGTTCTGCCTGCCTCTGCCTCCCTGAGTGCTGGGATTACAGGTGTGTGCCACTGCACCTGGCTCCCTGCACCTTTTATAGGCAAGAAAATTTGTAGGTCAAGGGCTTTGTGGCTGGGTTGGTATCCCCATTCCTCCATTGAAAGTCTTGCTAGTTAGAGGAGATAACTGTTTCATGTTCCATATGTCCCTGTTGCTAAGAATCTAAGCTTGGGTCGCCCTCATAGATTCCTGATTTTCCATTGTCCTAGATTTCTAGCCTGTCCCAGAGATAACTCCGACTGATTCCAGTTCTCTTATTTCCATAGGCTAGATATTTTTTTTTTTTTGAGATAAAATCTCTCTGTGTACCCCTGGCTGAGGTCAGAATTAAAATTCTCTTCCCTAAATTTCCTGGTGCTGGTGTGTGCGTAAATTACCATACCAGGCTTTAGATTAGCATTTTAATGGCTGTATGCTAACTCCATTAGCTATTACTACTCTACTTTCTTGCACCAAGAACTGTCATCATTTTTCATTTTTGGGTCTAAGTTATTCTGTCAAAATCATTACCGTTAATATAGTAGTGTCTGTGTCTCTGCATGGTGAAAGGAGGATTACAGTGGTAGCTGAAAGCTCCATTGTAAGTACTTTGCTCTGGATTTTGATGCTTTTTAAACAGACTTATTTTCTCCCCCCTCAATCAGAAGTAGAAATTTAAAGGTATTGACCCTGCCTTTTTAGTGGACTTTCCCTCTAGTAATGTGTCTGGAACAGCAGTTATAATTTTAGAAAAATGTTGATTTTTTTTATAAAAATATTTGAGTGCTCCTCTGCATGTACACCTGCATGCCAGAAGAGGGCATCAGATCTCAGTATAGATGGTTGTGAGCCACCATGTGGTTGCTGGGAATTGAACTCAGGATCTCTGGTAGAGCAGATAGTGCTCTTAACCTTTGAGCCATCTCTTCATCCCAAGTTGTTTACTCCTAATTGTGATTACCTTTGATATTTAGGAACAAAAGATGAAGTAGAGTAATTGATTTTGTCATAAGAAATACTTATATTCTACAAATTTAATTAGGAGACTTAAAATGTATTTCTTGATCTTAACAATGATTTGATCTTTCAGGTATTTATGATAGCTGTGTAATTACAGAACCATTTCGAACATATTAATCAGCTTAGGATAGATAGAGGAATACAATACTTTATTTGCTTCTGTTTATCTTGTACACTCAGCATTTACTTGCTTTACTTTATGTTTTGAATTTGCCCATTTTAGATATTGCATAGTAATAAAATGGACAATATTTGTTCTTTTGTGTCTATTGTTCACAAATATTGTGAACAATATTTGTTCTTTTGTTTATTTCACTTAGCATAATATTTTTAGGGTTGATATTGTCCCACATATCTTGGACAGGCAAGATGGTTCAAGAATGTACAAGTATTTGCTATGCAAGCCTGATCAATTGAGTTCAATCTCCAAAGGAGATTGTAAGGAGCAAACTGACTCCTCAAAGTTGTCAGGTTTCAGCTTCAACATATGAAGGGGAAGCATAGGAGTTTAATCTATAATTCACTGGAAGAACTGCTGACCTTCTTGCTTAGTTCTGATTTCTCAAAAGTATAAGGAAAGATGGAAGACTGGTAGGCTGGTTAAGTTTTAGTCTACAGATTGGGCAGGTCTCTAAATCTTTAACTTTGCAAGATTCTTTAACATTAGAAAGAAAATAAGTAAACAGATGTTTGAATATAAAGAAACAGCATAAGAGTATTTTGGGAGTGATGGAACTGTTGTCTCTTTTAGTTGTGGTAGTGATTATGACTATATATTTGTTGAAAATCATGGAACGGTACACCAAAAGGGTCAATTTCACTAAAATGTAATTGCAAAAATAAGCATGTTGTTTAAAAACAGAACAAAAAAACATAAACAAAAGGAAGCCAAGAGAGTATCAGTTTCACCTCATCTAAATCTTAATGAAGCTTTGAACAGTTGGATATATATAATCTTCTATATCATATGTTATTCTTAAATGGCTTTATTTTTATTTTTTCTCTTTGTTTTTTAGCCACCATAGTTGCTATAACTATGGGTACACATGCCATCATTGCGTTAGTCTTATTTAAATGACTTGCAGATGCCAGATATTTCAAGATTAGCATATGTACTTAGTAATATTCTAATTAGCATCCTAACAGATTTAAATTTTAAGTAGAAAGGTGAACTTAATGTTTATGTGGGACATAAATAAGAACAGTGAAGAAAATAAGAGTACATGATTTCCATGTTGGGATCCACTTGTATTCAAACAGTTTGGTAACTGGCATGGGAATACATTGGTGGAAGAAAGTAGAATGTAGTATAGATGGACATATAATGCTATATGCTATATACAGTACTATATACTCATAAGTTTGTTTGAGGCAGTCACACCATGTAACTCAGGGTGTTTTCTAATTCTTGTTTCTCCTGCCTCAGCTTCCTGAGTGCTGAATTTATAGGCATGTACAATACTATGTACTTTTTAAAGGACAACTGTGTTCTTCAAGTCAAAGTAAACATTAGTTTACACAGTGCTAGCACAACTCTTAACCTTCTTCATGAAATATTGCAGATAAAGCAATGAGTTCGTGATTTAAAAGTTCAATGTTGGCCAGGTAGGTGATTGCACACCCGTATCCCAAAACTTGAAAAGCAGAGGTTAGATTATGAGTTCAAGGCCAAACTTGGTCACATACTACCACCACATCTAACAATTTACTTTCTAATGAATTTATTCAGTTACATTAATTTTTTTGAAATATTGTAGGGATTTTTCATATTACTTGTACAAAGTAAGGTTTCATCATAACATTTCCAAATGTCCATGGTATGTGTGTGTGTGTTAGGGAATTTTGTAGATGTACATCATATGTTTTTATCTATGTCTACTCCTTTTCCCTTCCTCCACTCTGGTTTCTCCTCCATCTCCCCATTAGTACTCAACTCGGTGTTTTCCCTCCACTGAGTATATGAGTGCTGCCATTACTGGAGTATACCAGTGATTCTATAGATACTGAAAAAAAAATGATAGGTATACAGTAAAACACGCAGTTGAGCTATTAGAAATGTGTGTGGAAATTTCTGTGGTCTTACTTTGGAACTTTTTCTTTCACTTTAGGACCGCAAATTAACTAAAGCTGAGCAGCAACGGTTCAAAGAAGAAGCAGAGATGTTAAAAGGCCTCCAGCATCCCAACATAGTTCGGTTTTATGATTCCTGGGAGTCCATATTAAAAGGAAAGAAATGTATTGTGTTAGTGACTGAACTAATGACATCAGGAACCTTAAAGACGTAAGTTGACTCTGACAGTACCAGTTGATATGGAAATTATTTTAAAGAGTCAAAGTTATTTATAAACTTTTGGCTTATAGTTTTGTAGAAGGCCTGGGACTATAGCACAGTGAAATAGCACTTACTTAGTATGTGCAAGGCCTTAGGTTCCAATCCTAGTATTATGACAACAAGAAGAAAAGAATTTATAGAATCTATTTCAGATTGATTGAAAAATCAGCATATTAATGAAGTTTATTAGAATATGCAGTGCTGAAAAGTTAATGTTTGGGGACCTAGGGATGAAGGTCAATTGGTTAAATACTTGCCTAGTATGCATGAAGTTATGGGTTCATTTCTCACACCATGTAAAAGTAGAACAGTGGCACCCACCTTTAATCTCAGCATTGGGTGGTAGGGCAGAGACAGAATCAGGAGGTCAGGGTCATTCTTGGTTACATGGTGAGTTCAGGGACAGCCTGAACTACATGAGATCATCCCTCAAAAACACAAAAAATGAGTTAGAGAGATGGCTCAGAAATTAAGAGCACTTGTTGCTCCTGCAGAGAGGCTCCTACCACTAATGTTATAGATGCTTCACAACCATCTATAACTAGTTCCAGCGAATCCAATGCCCTCTTCTGACATCAGTGAGTACCTGGTACTCACTTAATACACATATATGCATGCAGGCAGACACTCATACTTATAAAATAAACAACTCTAAAAACCCGCAAAAGTTAATGATTTAGAGATCTCATAGAATTTGAGAGTTGAAAATTATTATAGAGAGAGTATAATTGCATTTTGAAAAGGTAATGACTTGCTGAGAGTTTGGCCAAGCTTACATACCTAGTAAGGAGTAACTACTACATAATTATAGTCCTTTGTTTGAAATCAATTTTTTTTAATTTGGTATGAATTGACTGTATAATCACTTGTAAATAATTAATTGTGAAGTGTATATGTTTCTTAGCATTTTACACTAAAATTTTATGTAGCCAAGCTCTCCAGTGACTGGGTAAGTAATTATTTAGAAGTAGAGAAGGGCTTTCTTTTTAAAATGGTGCTTTCATTAAAAAAAGTCACTATAGCATGATTATTACTTTGAATTACAAATGTTAGACATTGTAGAATATCTTCTAGAGTAGGTCAAACCGTTTTTTTGAGTGACTGTGAGGTTGGATGGGAAACTTTTTTTGTTTTGTTTTGTTTTGTTTTGCTTTGCTTTGTTTTTCTGAAACAGGGTCTCTCTGTAGCCTTGGCTGTCCTGGACTCACTTTGTAGGCCAGGTTAGCCTTGAATTCACAGAGATCTGCCTGTCTCTGCCTACCTGAGTGCTGGGATTACAGCTGTGTGCCACTGTGCTTGGCTGGGATGGGAAACTCAAGTGATAGTAAGTCGCTGAAAGATTAGATAAGAATGGGATTTTGGATAGATTTTTATTTTTCTACAGCAGACAGTAGAAAGTAATTTGAGGGCTAGAGAAATGACAGAATGGTTAAGAGCACCTGATGCTCTTGCAGAGGACAGGAGTTCAAGTCCTGGTATCCACATTGGGCAGCTCACAACTGTCTGTAATTCCAGTTTCAGGGGGTCCAGTTTCCTTTTCTGGCCTCCACTGGCATTTGCATGTACGTGCACATTAACAAATACATAAATAAAAATGAACCTTAAAAATTATTCATGGATAGCAATCATAGTAAGCAGAACAGCTCATTCATTGTGGTATTTATGGAATAATTTGGGAATGCTTGTTTACACATGATCTTTATTTCTTTGTATAGGTACTTAAAACGATTTAAAGTCATGAAACCAAAGGTCTTAAGAAGCTGGTGCAGGCAAATTTTAAAAGGATTACAGTTCTTACACACAAGGACCCCTCCTATAATTCACCGGGATCTGAAATGTGACAACATTTTCATCACAGGACCCACTGGATCTGTGAAGATTGGTGATCTGGGACTTGCAACCTTAATGCGCACATCATTTGCTAAGAGTGTCATTGGTGACTAGTATTTTACAATTTACTGTCAGTTGTATAGGACTGGAACAGAAATGATGAGTCAACTATAGTCTTGAGCAAAATTTTGGCCACTGCCTGTTTTTTATTCTCTCTCTCTCTCTCTCTCTCTCTCTCTCTCTCACGCACACACACACACACACATTTTATTGAGACAAAGTCTTATGTAACTTGGACTGGCATTAAATTCACTATGTAGTAGAAGGCCTTGAACTCTTAATCCTCCTGGCTTTGTTTCCTCAGTCTTAGGATTTTAGGACCCAGCCAGCATACTCAGCACACTGTTAATTTGCTTTGAAATAATTGTGACTGTGCTTTGAAATACCAGTTATATGAAAATTGACTTTTTTTTACTACATCCTAGTGTGTATATTTTATAGAATGTATTAAGAACTATTTATTTTTTTAAATTTCTTTATTTTACATGTATGGGTGTTTTGCCTGCATGTGGGCACTGCACTACCTTTATGCAGTACCCACAGGGTTCAGAAGATGGTGTTGGAGCCATTGGAGCTGGAGTTACAAACAGGTGTGAGCCATTTTGTGGGTGCTAGAACTGAACCTGGGTCCTCCACAAGAGCCACAAGTCTTCTTAACCCCTGAACTATCTCTCCAGACCCATCTAGTAAAGATTATTTAAAGATTCTGAGGACTTAAGGAACAAAGTTTACGAAATTAATTTATCTAAATTTGAACTAAAAAGTAATATATAAAAGACAGGTTTCTGTATAATTTAATTCTGGCTGACCTGAACACTAGGCTGGTCTCAAACTCAGAGATCCTCCTGCCTCTGTGTCCTAAGTGCTGGTATCAAAGGAATGCACCATACTGCCTGGCCTTTTCTTGAGACAGAACTTAATTATAGACCAGGCTGACCTTGAACATACTATATAGCTGAAAACAGCCTTAAAATTCTGACCTTCTTGCATGTTACCTTGCAAGTAGTAGGATTAGAAGTGTGAACCATCATTGTTAACACTTTTAACATCTTAACCTAATCTTGAATGTTTAAAATTGTAGTATTTTATCAATACAAAATAATTAAATTTGCTTTCTTTGAGACAGGTTCTCTCTACACAGTTCTGGCTGTCCTGTAACTCGCTCTGTAGATCAGGCTGGCCTCAAACTCAAAGAGAACAGCTTACCTCTGTTTCCCAAGTGCTGGGACTACATACGTCCACCACTATTCCTGGCTTGATTTACAGATTTGCTTTGAGGGGGCAGAAATGAACATATAGTCTTTATGGGAAAGAGAATCTTGACAAATATATTTTCTCTTTAATAAAAATATGGTTGTGGTATCATTTTGTAGGTACTCCTGAGTTTATGGCTCCAGAGATGTATGAAGAACACTATGATGAATCTGTAGATGTTTATGCTTTTGGGATGTGTATGTTGGAAATGGCTACTTCGGAGTATCCATATTCCGAGTGCCAGAATGCAGCTCAAATATACCGGAAAGTAACCAGTGTAGGTATAATTTTATTCATTTTACTTGACAGCTTGCCACATTTTTGTGTTGAAATTACTAAAATTGATTTAGTCAAATTTAATTATGGGACAAAGGTTGTGCTTTAGTGGTATTATCCAGTATACACAAGACTCTAGTGGGAGAAAAGAGAAAATACCCACCCCACCATTATGGTTTAGTTTTATATAATAATATTAGTTTAACAGTTATACTTAGGAAAGCTTTAGATTTATTAAGTTTTTTTTGTGTACTTGAACTCTATTGGGATCATATAAAATTACTCTATTATGTTTTAGAAAAATACAGGTATATCTTTATTTGTAGTAAAACTGTAGATATTAGATTGGTTTTAATTTTGTTTTGTTTTTGTTTTTCTGAAACAAGGTCTCACTGTATACTTCTGGCTGTCCTAGAACTCACTATGTAGACTAGGCTGGACTTTTTAACTCACAAAGATCTGCCTGCCTCTACCTTCCAAGCCCTAGGATTAAAGGTGTGCGCCACTACACCTGACTTGACTGGTCTTAGTTTTTAAGGTTAGAAAATAAAGACTGACTAGAATAGTTTGAAGGACTAATAATACTTCTAAGTGCCCAATTATGAAAGAATAGCCAATATAAAATTTTTGAGGTGAAGTGTGAATCCCTACTGTGAATAATTATGTTAGAAATTGTAAGGACTGCTATGACAAGAAGTGTTTGTACTCTCAGAGAGCTTGCATTTCTAGTAAGAGAATAACATAAATTAAGAAATAACTACTAAGACATGGTGGTGTACACCTGTAACCCCAGCATTTGGGTGGCTGAGGAAAGAAGGTTGTAAGTTTGAGGTCACTCTGGGCTACATAATGAAATCCAATCCTGAAAATCAGAAAAAAAATGTAGTATAAAATAAGAGGATAGCAATATAGTAATGGATACAAGGTGGAATTAGAATGTTTTCATTGTTTAGGGTAGACTACTTCATATCTAGCGGTGGGGGGGGGCTAGAGATAGACCATGAAAGAGATTGTTAGTGTTTCACAAAGCTAATAATAATAGGCACATTTTAATCCTTTAAAATTTATATTATTTAAAATAGACAAATGACAGTTATTTTCATTTATGGAATACAATGTGATATATGAAATATAAAATTAAGTTAGTTTACCTGTCAGTTCACTTGCTTATCATTTTTGTGGTGAGACACCTAAATTTTTCTTTTTAATTACTTTATAATGTGCTGTGTATTATTGACTGTAATCAATGTACTGTTGAGTATATTTCAAAACTTATTCCTGCTGCTTAATTAAAACTTATACCCATTAAGTAACAGTTCCTAATTTCTTCCCAGCCTCTGATAAGAGCTCAGAAAAAGGGCTACAGTACTCTGTTAATTTGTGTCCTTAATTTAAAAAACCCCAAGTAGAAAAGTATTTTGTGCTTGATTTGTAAGTTATAGTTCTTTAATTGTTTTCACTTATAGAGGTATAAATTACCAAGGAAATCAGGGCGATGTCAGTGTAAAGATCATAAAAGACTATTTCTGTGAATAAAATAAAATTGATAGGGTCTCATTGTATCACTGAGGCTGGCTTTGAACTCTATCTTAACCTTTCAAGTGCTGTGCAAAATATATCTTTTTTTGTGATTCTGGGGATCAAATCAAAGGCCTAATGAATGTTATATGTGTGGTCTACCACTGATCCATACCCTTAGCGTAACTGTGATTTTGAGTGACTATTATTTTTATATTGACATATAAAAACACCATATCATAATTTACATTTCCACCTCTCTTAAAGCTTTTTGAATTTTGGATCCAAATTGACTCCCAATATTCCCAAATTTATCTAGTATATGATAACAAGACTTTGTGGTTCTGTTTTCGTTAAGGTAGGATGATAGGTGTAGAAGTAGATCTTAGGTTGTCTCAGTCCATGGCAATTATTCTACTTCTAGCTTGATTTGTAATTTTCTATTTAATGACTGCAGCAATACTTGCATTATTTTTGTAAGCCCAAGCCTTATAAAAAATACATAGTAAAATGTAAAATAAGCAGATTCAGGTAAATAGCATGCTTTTTTACAGGAAAATTGTACATTGTCTAGACCGCATGTATGTCTTTTTAATTTTAAAGTGTGCATATAAATTAATAGTTACCTTTTTGACCTTTTTCATATGTATGCAACATTTTAATTTGTTTTTATTCCTCCTTCTCTCTCACTGCCCTGTCCTATCTTTTCTGCCTACATCTTGCTTGTCTTCTATTCCAACTAATAATCCACCCTCTGCTTTTATATCAAATGTATTCCATTATTCCTCATTTTCTCCTTCCCTTTTCATGGCCCAGTTTCTCCCTACCCTCACACAGAGACATACACAATACACACACATGCACAGACAGAGAGACAGACATTAAGATTCCAATTATGGTAGAAAACATGCATTTTGGCTTATTTGCTTAACATAATAATTTCCAGTTTCATCCATTTTCATGCAAATGCTGATTTCATTATTCTTTACAGCTCAATAAAATTGTATATATGTACCATACTTTCATTATATAAGTATATTTGGATAAACATTGAGACTGTTTCATTTCTTAGCTGTTGTAGATTGTTTATCAATAAACACAGTTGTATAATTATCTCTGTGGTCTTTTGACAGAAGAGTCCTTTGCATATATACACCAGAACAGTATAGCTCAGTGATGTGGTAGTTCTATTTTTAGTTTTTTGAGGAGCCTCCATACTGATTTACAAAATGGTTGCAATATATTATATTCCTACCAGCAATGAATAAGTTTTCCACAGTTTTGCCAGCATTCATTTTCATTTCTTTTGTTTTGCTTACTTTTAATTAGTTCTTTGAGACTATCATGTAGTATATTTTGATCATATTCACCTTCCCTCCCCCAACTCTTCTCCGATCCATCCTCCTTTTCCTATTATATACATGTCCTGTTGCGCCCTCCCACAAGGCATTTTTGTGCTAACCATATATTTTTGGATGCATCCACTGAAGCATGGTCAACTAATCAGAAGCTATACTGTTAGAGAAAACTGATCCATCCTCTATTAGCTGTTAAGAATTTCCAGTAGCTACTCATTTAGGCATGAATCTCTATGCCTAACTAACCTCTCTATTGCTTAGATTTGGACTTGCTTAGGCTTGTCCAGGTCTTGTGCTTGCTGTCAGAACCACTGTGAATTTTATGTGTAGCTTCCTTCCTGTTTCCAGAAGACACCGTTTCCTTGTAGTCATCCAGGGCCTTTGGATCTTCTGTCTCCTCTTTCTCAAAGATCCTTGAGCCTAATGAAGAGGGATTGTGATATAGAGGTCCCATTTAGAGCTGAACAGTCTCTTATTCTCTACACCTGGGCCAGCTGTGGAGTTCTGTGTTGATCATCTTCTATTGCAAACAGGCTTCTCTGATGAGAGTTGAAAGATACCTTTATGGCCAACTTTTGGAAATTGTTGTTTATTCTTTGTTTCATTTTTATCTTGTTTTATTTTTAACTTAAAATGGAGTAAGTACCTTTATGGCATTTTCATGTATATTGTTGATTTCCCTCCCCTTCTCTCCTACTTTTCACACCATGTCCAACTTTCACACTGTACCTTTCTTCTCCCAATATTTCTTCTGCTTTGATATCTGTTGTATTTATTAACCATTTTTATTTCTTCTAAAATTTTATTTGTTCATTTACAATTTGATGCATATATTCTTTCATAGTGTCATAACATATTAATGTACTTTGATGTTATTTACCCCATTATTCTCTCTCATCTAATTAAGATTAAACCCCTTCCCGAATCCCCTTTTACTTTCATGTCCTTTTCTTTTGTACTCCACTGCATTTAATTTGAGTTCCTTGCATGACCATGGGTAGGGTGTTATTTACTTAAGCAATGGCAACTGTTGCAGGATACTTGATCCCATTGTGAACCCCGAGATTGTGAAAAAACAAACAAACAAACAAACAAACAAACAAACATGTCTTTTGTTTGGTGTGGTTCAACTCTAACAGACACCCCTAATCCAAGAACTTCTTGTTTATTGTAAACAGGGGATTATGGTGTGGTTTAGCCCTAGCACACACCTTTAATCCAAGAGCTTTCTGTACACAGGATTTAATAAAGTTAACCCTAGGTCAAGAGGTGGAGCAAGAAACCAGCTGAAAAGGGATTAAGTAGTAAGAAAGGACTTTGAAAAGGGGGTATTTAAGACAGAAGAGGATATCAGATCTCCTGGAGCTGGAGTAACATGTGGCTGTGATCCACTCAGTATGGGTTCTGGTAATCAAACTTGAGTCCCCTAGAAGAGCAGCAAGTGTTCTTAACCACGGAGCCATCTTTTTAGCTTCTATTATGTTTTCTTAGTAATGATTATAATGTATATATACTTGGCATATTACTTCTCTCCCCTATCACTTCATATTAAATTGTGAGAATTCCCCATATTATTAATTGCAATAGTATTTTTAGTCTCTATATGTATATGTATATGTATATGTATATGTATATGTATATGTATATGTATATGTATATATATATATATATATGTTTGTCTCAGTTGTTAATGTAAATTATTTACAATTTTCAGTTATTTGTGGAGTTGTGATAAAAATATCCTTTTAAAAAGTTAAACTTGGACCCGGGCATGGTGGTGCACTCCTGTAATTCCAGCACTCAGGGAGGCAGAGGCAGGTGTGTCTGTGTGAGTTAAAGGCCAGCCTGGTCTACAAAGTAAGTCCCGGACAGCCAAAGCTACATAGAGAAACCCTGTCTCAGAAAAAAAAAAAAAAAAGTTAAACTTGGGCTGGTGAGATGGCTCAGCTGGTAAAGTCACTTTCCATTAAGCTTGACAACCTGAGTTTAATCCCTGGGAAATATGTGGTGAAAGGTGATTGTTTATCTACTCCAGCAAATTATTCTCTGACTTCCACATGTATGCTACGATCCTCCATCCCAGACCAGGAAATAAAACTTAATTTAAAAAAGTTAAATTTGTCTGGATGTGGTGGCACAGGCCTGTATTCTCAGCCCTTGGGAGGCAGAGACAGCCAGATTTTCTGAGTTCGTAGCCAGGTGAATCTACTTAGAGCTGTGTTTCTCAACCTTCTTAATGCTGTAAATGCTGTAACCCTTTAATACAGTTCTTTATGCTGTTGTGACCCCCCCCAACCATAAAATTATTTCATTGCTATTTCATAACTGTAATTTTGCTACTGTTATGAATCATAATATAAATATCTGATATGCAGTAGCTGATATGCAACCCCCAAAGGAGCTGAGACCCACAGGCTGAGAACTGAGGAAATAAAGACTTCAAAGCCAGCCAGGGCTATGTAGCGAGATTCTGCTTGAAATTTTATAACATAAATTCATATGTATGATGATCTCATGGAATAAATGCTGTGTTGATTTGAGCTTTGTTTTTTTTTTTTTTTTTTTTTTTAACAAGAAACCATTTTCTTCTCCCAGGGTATAAAACCAGCCAGCTTCAATAAAGTCACAGACCCTGAAGTGAAAGAAATAATTGAAGGATGTATTCGACAAAACAAATCTGAAAGGTTGGTGGAATTATAACATTATATAAATGATGGGTGTATTTTTAATTCTGGATAATGGGTGTAATATATATCACTGCATACCATTTGACATTTTAGACCTTGCTATCATGTGCTGAATTTGAACTGACATTTATGTTTGTTGTGACAAACTTTCGTCACCATCAACTTAACAGTGAGGTGAAATAAATTTTTAATGGCTGGGTGGTGGTAGTATATGCCTTTAATCCCAGCGCTTGAAAGGCAGAGGCGGGAAGATCTCTGTGAGTTTGAGGTCAGCCTGGTCTACAAAGTGAGTCTAGCACAGCCAAGGCTACACAGAGAAACCCTGCCTTGAAAAAACAAAACAAAATTAAAAAGTAAGGTATAAAGCAGGTAACAAATTGCTTGTTGAAGTAGTTGAGAGTAAGCAGATATATTACATTTGGGTTTATATCTTTGTGCCAACAGTAATGGTAAAAATAATATGGATATTTTTCTTCAAGGAGTATTCTATACTTATTTGTATCAATATTTGTATTTTTCTATAGATAACTGTTTTAGTGTTGGCTTTACTTTTATTTTGAGCTATGTATAATTACTGGCTTAAATTTTTTATTGTTTTTTTTAAAATATTATGTGTATGTGGGTGTATGGGTGTATGTATGTGCACTATATGCATGCAGATATGTGCAAAGGCCAGAAGAGGTGTCAGATTCCCTGGACCTGGAGTCATATGCAGTTGTAAGCTGTACTGGGAATCAAACCTAGGTCCTCTGGAAGAGCAGCAAATGTTGTTAACTGCTGAACCATCTCTGCAGCACTATTTTAGCCATTTTAAGTGTGCCTTTAGAAACATACTTCAAGTATATTCATATTCCTATACATCCATTACCAGTATCAATCCCCAATATATTTTCTTCATTCAAAACTGTAACTGTGTAACCACTAATAATTCAGAATTCTTTCTTCCAGACCCTGATAATCTCTGTTCTAGTTTCTCTTTTAAAAATAATATTTTGAAGGTTGAGGCCTTGGGAGCTTTCCCCCTATCACATTAGCATATCTATTGGTGTCTTCCTTGTTCAGGTCATATTTTGCCAACTATGTTGGTAAAAATTCATGGGTGTAGCTTCCCTGTCATTTCTAGGAGACCCAATTTCACAGTATACTTTCTGTTCCTCTGGTTCTTATAATCTCTCCCTTCCTTTATAATGAATTTTGAGCTTTAGTTTGCAGGAGTTTTGTTGTAGATGTATCATTTGGGGCTGGGCTCCACAACTCTGCCTTTTGGTGGGTTGTGATTTTCTGTAGTGGTTAAGTGCTGTATCACTGAATGGTATCAGCAGCCCTAGACATGTTTTTGTTTGGTTTGGTTTCTTTTTTTATTCTTCTTTTTTGAGATATATAGCTCTCTCTATATAGCTCACTATACAGCTCTAGCTGTCCTCAGACTCATTCCATAGACCAGGCTTGTCTCAAACTCACAGCGATCCACCCACCTGCACTTACAAGTGCTGGTATTAAAGGTGTGTGGCATTACACCCAGCCCTAGATGTGTTTTTTAAAGTGAAGTTAAAAATATTGTATGGAGCCAGCAAGATGGCTCAGCAAGCCTGGGAACCTGAGTTTGAGATCAGGGCCCACATGAAAGAAGGAGAGAACCAAGTCACACAAATTGTCCTCTGGCCTCCACATATAAACCATGGCATCTGCCCCTACCCCCCAATAAAGTGTAATAAAAACATTAAATATTTTGTGTTGAATTCATAGTTTTATTTTAGATTTTGATTGTTGCTTATAATTACACTCTGATTAAAGAACAGTACTCAAGGAACTCAATGACTGGCTCTTTGGCCTCCCTACCCCACAAGGGAGGAGCAGTCCTGTTAGGCCACAGAGGAGAGCTTTGCAGCCAGTCCTGAAGATACCTGATAAAACAGGATCAGATGAATGGGGAGGAGGTCCCCCCCATCAGTGGACTTGGCAAGGGGAACGGTGGAGATGAGGGAGGGAGGGAGGGACTGGGAGGGAATGAGGGATCGGGACACGGCTGGGATACAGAGTTAATAAAATGTAACTGATAAGAAAAAAATAAAATTAAAAAAAAGAACAGTACTCAAAATAACACTGTGCTAGAAAAATCACAGGCCTCAAGGTCACAGTAAGATTAAAATCTAGACGCACATTTAATGTCATCTTGAAGTTACTCATTCCTCAAAATAGGTAAATACATTATCTTTTGAATTTTCAAAATATTACCTATTAGTGAATGGAATTTTATGTAAGAAGTGGGAAATAGTAAGAGCTGGAGAGGACAGAAACTCCACAAGGAGAGCAACAGAACAAGAAAATTTGAACACAGGGAACTTCCCAGAGACTCATACTCCAACCAAGGACTATTCATGGAGATAACCTAGAACCCCTGCACAGATGTAGCCCATGGCAGTTCAGTTTCCAACTGGGTTACATAGTAATGGGAAGAGGGACTGCCTCTGACATAATCTGATTGGCCTGCTCTTTGATCACCTCCCCCTGAGGGGGTAGCAGCCTTACCAGGCCACAGAAGATGACAATGCAGTCACTCCTGATGAGAACTGATAGTCTAAGATCAGAAAGAAGGAGAGGAAGACCTCCCCTATCAGTGGACTTGGGGAGGGGCATGCATACAGAAAGGGGAGGAAGGGTGGGATCGGGAGGGAAGGAGAGAGGGGCTTATGGGGGGGTACAAAGTGAATAAAGTGTAATTAATAATAATAATAAAAAATCCAAAAAAAGATAATGTATTTAAAATATTTAACAGAGATATGTTATCAATAGTAGGAATCAATATTTTCTTCTGCTGTTATTGTTTACTAAAATATGTAAAAATTTATTGAGAGACAAAGGGCTCAACTTGTCTATCTTTTCTTAAACATATCTTACTTTAGTGTTAAAACTAATAAGTGAGTCGTTTTAATCGTACTTTCTTAGTTAATACTTGTATCTTTTTTTTTTTAATAAAAATAAAAACCTTTAAAAGTCCTTAACTTTTCAGACACTATGCTGTCTGTATGTCTTTTACAGCAGGGGCTGTCTAGATAGACACAATAGATACAGACAGATTAATTATAATATGCATATGTTAAAAATTTGCAAAGTAAAATTTTAATTAATTAACTTGCTTACTATGCAAAGTAAATTTTAAGTTACTTTCCCTAGCTTGCAAAAGAATCCTTTGAAGCCACATCTTCTAATTTCTCTTTGAAGATGAGAATATTAGCTTTTAATATTAAGTTAGGGTTGTTCTATTATGTATATAGTATAGTCTGAAATTAGAGTCCAGTACTTCAGGAAACCCATTGTTGCTGAGTATGCTTGTGCATGCTTGAAATCCTAGCACACAGGAGATCATTACAGGATCATTGAGATTTGGAGGCTAGCTTGGGGTATATAGTGGAACTGTGTTCACTTAAAAAAAAGAACAAAGAAAAGAAAGAGAAGAAGAAGAAAAAGGAAAAAAAGTACATGGTAGGGCACCCTTTGAAATCCAGCACTTGAGATGTAGAGGCAGGCTGATCTATATGTCTTCAAGGCCAGCCTGCTCTATTTAATAAGTTCAAAGTTAGCCAAAGCTACATAGTGAAACAGTCTCAAATTAAAAAAAAAAAGAAACTACTGTTCTTCATTGAAGCACGTTAGCTTACTTATGACATTCCTCTAAAGAGTGAAGTATACACTGATTAATTAATTAGTCTTTTTTAAAAGTTTTTTTGAAACAACAGTCTCATCCTATAGCCCAGACTATTCTGGAACTCACTATGTAGCACAGGCTGGCAAATGCTGTGATACAGGAATGAGCCATCACACAGGCCTTCTGACTGGATATTTGTTGAGTAATGTCTGTTTAAAACATTTATAAGAGTTTGGATTTTTCAATTCACATTAGAGTTTATATATCTAGGAGATAGTTTGAGTTTCCTTTGTTGAATATTTATTGCTTTAGTCTTATAGTAATATAAGCCAGTGGCTTAAGAGATGCTAATAAATCTATTAACAATTCTCTCTAGGTGTACTTTTATGTGTGTTACATTTTGTTGTGAAGGTATATTACTGGTTATTAATCTTTAAGATCATGCTATATTCGTGTAAGTTGACTTTTTTTGTTCCCAGTAATAAATTTATTATAATGTGTAGGTTTTATAACAAAACAATTAATGGCTTAATAGAAAATGTAAAGTAAGATTCTCACTTTGATATAATTAATGTTTACTATTTAAGGATCATATTTTGCTTATGACTGCAGAATTGATAATGAGATATGTGTTTTGTTTACTAGGTTATCTATCAAAGACCTACTAAACCACGCATTCTTTGTGGAGGATACTGGACTGAGAGTGGAGTTAGCAGAGGAAGATGACTGCTCAAATTCATCCCTGGCTCTAAGACTCTGGGTTGAAGATCCTAAAAAATTAAAAGGCAAACATAAAGACAATGAAGCTATTGAATTCAGTTTCAATTTAGAAACAGATACACCTGAGGAAGTAGCATATGAAATGGTAAGTAAATCTTAGTGATTTTTTCCCTACACATTATAGTATCCTGACTGATTATTCTTTTTTACTTCTTTCTTTCGTTCCTTCTTCCTTCCTTCCTTCCTTCCTTCCTTCCTTCCTTCCTTCCTTCCTTCCTTCCTTCCTTCCTTCCTCTCTCCCTCTCTCTTTCTTCCATTTTTTTGAGACAGGGTTTCTCTGTGGACAGTCCTGGCTGTCCTCCACTCACTTTGAAGACCAGCTGGCCTCGAACTCACAGAGATCCACCTGCCTCTGCTGAGATTACAAGTGTGTGCCACCACCCTACCTTCTTGTTGCTTTCTTTCCTTTCATGTTCTTCTGTGCGCTCTCTCTCTCTTTCTCCCTCTTTCTTTCTCTCTCTTCTCTATCTCCCCCCCCCTGTATATTTGTCCAGGTATGCCTATATATGCATGTATAGGTGTGTGCTTTTTGCTCTGCTTTTTACACAGGTGCTGCGATTCTAAACTCAAGTGCTCATGCTTGCATGTCAAGTATTTACTGACCAAGCTGTCTCCCAAAATTCTCTTCTGTATTCCTTGTTTATATTGTTATGTCATTGCAAAGTACTTTTACTAGCAATATATGTTAAATTTGCATGTACACTATAAAGAACAGTACAACACTGTTTTGTTAAAATAAAATTGGGAGCCAAGGAAATGGTTCAGTTGATAAATTACCTGTTGTGCAAACATGAGGACCTGACTTTGGATCCCCCACCACCTGTGTAAGGTGGTGTGGTGTAGCTCTGTAACCAAAGCTCTGGGTAGGTGAAAATTGTAATGGGGGCCACTGAGAGAACCTGCTGTAAAAAATAATAAAAAGAGCAGTAGAAGAAGAATTCTGATGTTGACCTCTGGCCTTCATGTGCATATAGAGATATATAAAATTAGTCTTAGCTCTCAGAAGGAAGAGGCAGGAAGATCAGATGATTTGCTGTTTCTCATTTCTGCAACTTCTTTTATTTGGATGCTGGGCCTCTTGGATTGGTTATCAAGTATTCTTGATCCACCCCTCTGTCTTTTTTGTTTGTTTGTTTGTTTGTTTTTGTTTTTGGTTTTTGGTTGTTGTTGTTGTTGTTGTTGTTGTTTTTGAGACCAGGTCTCATGTAATCCAAACTGGTCTAGAACTTACTGTGTAGCTGAAGATGGTCTTGAAAGTCCTGATGCTCCTTCCTTTGCCTTTCACAGCTAAAGTTTCAGGTGTGTGCTACCATGTCTAACCTTGTTTTTAGTGATCCATAACTTTAATTTTATTTACTATGAGGTGAGTTTATTGGGAAATTTAAGGTGGGCAAAATTGGATATGTGTGCTTCATCTGTTTTCTGTCATTTTGGTTTGGCTTTAAACAGAATCATGTTACATAGCTTTGGCTGAACCTCAAACTCATGGCAACCCTCCTGCCTTCACCTTCCAGGAGCGGGGATTGCCATTCCCCTTAACATTTTTATAATCTTTCAACTATCATGAAATTTCTGATATACAGATCCTTAAGTTTTATAAAGCAGACTGTTGGCTGGACTTGGTGGTACATACCTATAGTTCTAGCACCTACGGGGCAGATTAGGAGATCAAGTAGTTCAAGGTCACTCTCAAGTGCATATATAGTGAATTTACATGAGACAGTGTCTCAAAAATAAAAAAAAAAAAAAAGCAAGCAAGCAGAGTATAAGACTAAACATGGTGTGCCATGGTACTTCTTCAAATCATGCTGTCTGCTGCTCAT
>NW_026594143.1:1273665-1331816 GCF_907164565.1 Psammomys obesus | reverse complement strand
GTGTGTAGGCTTTTTGCTATTTCTGTTGTTGTTGAAGTCCAGCTTTATTCCATGGTGATCAGACAGGATACAAGGGATTATTTCAGTCTTCTTGTATCTGTTGAGGCTTGCTTTGTGACCAACTATATGGTCTATTTTGGAGAAGGTTCCATGAGGTGCTGAGAAGAAGGTAAATTCTTTTGTGTTTGGGTGTAAAGTTCTGTAGATGTCTGTGAGGTCCATTTGATTCATGACCTCTGTCAGAGATATTGTTTCTTTGTTTAATTTCTGTTTTGTTGACCTGTCCTTTGTTGAGAGTGGGGTGTTGAAGTCTCCCACTATTAATGTGTGGGGATCTATATGTGGTTTAAATTTTATCAATGTTTCTTTTACAAATGTGGGTGCTCTTGTATTTGGGGCATAGATGTTCAGGATTGTGATGTCTTCCTGGTGGAATTTTCCCTTGATGAGTATGAAGTGTCCTTCCTCATCTCTTTTTATTATTTTTGGTTGGAAGTCTATTTTATCAGATATTAGAATGGCTACTCCTGCTTGTTTCTTGGGTCCATTTGCTTGGAAAGTCATCTTCCAACCTTTTACCCTCAGGTAATGTCTATCTTTGTGTCTTAGGTGTGTTTCTTGTATGCAACAGATTGCTGGGTTTTGTTTACGTATCCATTCTGTTAATCTGTGTCTTTTTACTGGAGAGTTGAGTCCATTGATGTTGAGAGAGATTAATGACCAGTGGCTGTTAGATCCTTTGATTTTGATGTTGGCTGTGTTCATAAGTTTGTGTGCTTGGTTGCTTTTTGTTTTGCTGTAGTAAGGTTAATTATTTCCTGTGTTTTCTTGACAGAAGCTAATTTTCTTGGGTTGTATTTTCCCTTCCAGTGTCTTCTGTAATGCTGGATTTGTGTGTAGGTATTGTTGAAATTTGTTTTTGTCATTGAATATCTTGTTTTCTCCGTCTATGAGGACTGAGAGTTTTGCAGGGTATAGTAGCCTGGGTTGACATCTGTGTTCTCTTAGGGTCTGCATGATATCTGTCCAGGCCCTTCTGGCTTTCATAGTTTCTGTTGAAAAGTCAGGTGTGATTCTAATGGGTTTGCCATTATATGTTACTTGGCCTTTTTCCCTTGCAGCTTTTAGTATTTTTTCTTTGTTCTGTATACTTCCTGTTTTGATTATTATGTGGCGGGAGGATTTTCTTTTCTGGTCAAATTTGTTGGGTGTTCTGTAGGCCTCATTTATCCTTATTGGCTTCTCCTTTAACTTGGGGAAATTTTCTTCAATGATTTTGTTGAAAATATTTTCTGGGCCTTGGAGAAGGGAGTCTTCTTTTTCCTCTATTCCTATTATTCTCAGATTTTGTCTTTTCATATTGTCTTGGATTTCTTGGACGGTCTGTGTCAGGAATTTTTTGGATTTCACATTTTCTTTGACAGATACATCGATTTCTTCCATTGTATCTTCTACACCTGAGATTCTTTCTTCCATTTCTTGTATTCTGTTGGTTATGCTTACCTCTGTAGTTCCTGTTTTCTTCCCTAAATTCTTCCTCTCCATTATTTCCTCCATTTGTGTTTTCTTTAATTTTTCTAGTTCTATCTTCAGGTCTTGAGTTGTTTTGTTTACTTCCTTCACCTGTCTGCTTGTATTTTCCTCTTTTTCTTTTAGTTCCTTCAACTCTGTTTCTTTGATTTCTTTCAGTGATTTAATTATTTCTTCTCTGAAGGCCACAAGCTGTTTGGCTGCATCTTCCCGTATTTCTTCACGGATGGCCCTAATTTGCTTGTCTTTATCTTCCTCCATTTCTTTACGGATAGCCATGATCTGTTTGGTTTTATCTTCCTCTAATTCTTTACGTATTTTATTTGTCTCCTCTATTATCTTCTTCATCAACATAGATGTAAGGTCCTCTTCTTGATTTTCTATTATGCTGCATTGTTCAGGGCTGTTCGCCCCTGGATGGCTGGGTTCTGGAGATGCCATATTGCTCTGTCTTTTGTTGGTTGAGCCTTTACGCTGACCTCTACCCATTGGGCTGATTTAGGTTTTGGCTGTTAGTTTCTGTGCTTCCTGGAGTCCTGAGGTAGGGAGTATCCCCTTGGCCGGAAGATGATTTTTCCTGAAGGAGTCCTTCTCTGCTTTTTGGTTATGGTCACTGTATGGCCAGTGTTTCTCCGGAGATGCCACTGCTCACCTCAGGTTTATAGCCCTGAGTAGTAGCTGTGGTCTATGTTAGGCAGGGGGGGATCTCCTCTTACCCATAAAATTTCTCAAGACAGCTGCCCCACTGCTGGGTTTCTTGTTATAAATTTAGTGTGCTGCTGCTCACTAAATTTCCATGTACAGTCCTCTTGAAGAAACTGCTGATTCCCTAGGTATGGGGTTTTCTCCCAACAGGGAAACTCAGTCTGTTATCCTGGGGCGCACAGTTCTGTCTGAGAAAGTGGGAGGTGCACTCAGCAAGTCTCTGGGCCAAAGGCTGATTGCTCTGCTCTGGACCTGGAGAATGTGCACCTAGGTTGATTTGGCACCTGGGGGCACTGTTCTGGTCTGGAGGCTGGGTGCCTCACTCTGGACCAGAAGCTGTGTGTCTCTGTCTGGGATGGCGGCTGTAGGCACCACTCTGGTCCAGATGCTGTGGGTGCAGCCCCCCTGAAGGATCAGGGATTCCTACAGTTTTGGCAGTCCAGCCAGGGACAACTGGCCGATCCCTGGCACAGTATCTGAGGGCTGCTGTAATGGCTCTTCGATTCCTGCAGGTCCAAGGATGCAGCTGTGTGTCCCAGTGCCCCAGGGGAACGCAACAATGGCGGCAGAGCACAGCGCTTCTGCCTGCACTAGAGTCTGCGTGAGTCCAGGAAGTGTTTTGGTGCTGGGTGTCCTAAGCGTTAGAGCTGCTGACCCCCTCCACTGGGGGTTTCCTCCTGCCAGAGACACGCAGTCTGGTGCCCTGGTGCCCTGGTGCCCACAGTTCTATCTGAGGCGGCGAATCAGGCGCGCAGGCAGGGCGCTGTGCAGGCAGGCGCCTTTGTCCCTCCCGGCTCTGGGTCCGGGCTGGCTCCTGGGGCACCCGCGGAACCCGAGTCTTTTCCAGGGGATGTCTGGGTAACCTGGGGTCGGTCCCAATTGTTTCCTGCTCCGTGGGGTTATCTCTCGACTGGGAGATCCAGTCTATGGTGTTGTGGGCCCACAGTTCAGTCTGGGACCGTGACCAGATCGCGCTGGCGGGTAGCTCTGGGCTGGCGACCAAGCGCCTGGCGGAACGGGGATCTCTTCCGCGGTTTAGCCGGGTGAGTTAAAGCTGATCGAATCCCCCACCGTGGGGTATCCTCTCACCTGAGAAACACAACCACTTGTGTTTTATGGCCGCGAGTTCTGATTGCTGGTCACTGTGCCAATCCTGCTGTGCTGCTCCTCAGAATGAGAGTCCTCCCCGCGCTGCCATCTTGCCCCGCCCTCTCATCCTTGTTTCTTAAAGACAGAATAGAGAGAGCTCTGTCCTGATCTCTCACTGCCTTAATGCCCAGTTAGATGTACCAAGTGCCCTGTTGTGAGCTTACACTCCTTTGCTTAGCATGCTGATTTCTGTTCCAAACTTCATCTGTATTTCAGTAGACAGTCTTCCTATTTCAGGGATGTTAATTCAATTCCAAATTTTCCTTCCCCTTTGGCACTTCTCTCTTTCCTCTAGACATATTTTTTTTAAGTTTTTTTTTTCCAAGCAGGTCATTTCTGCTTCATTTTAAGTTGAACTTATTCCATCTTACAGCATCAGATAATGTGCTCATATAAGACAGAAGACCACTTCAGATATCTGCAGTTCTCGAGTGTCAGTACTAGGCATGCTGTTACTGATTTTTGAAACAAGCTTTGTAACTGACATTACAAGGTCCTCTTGCCTCAGACATTGAAGTGTTATTAGTGAAAGGCTCTCACATGTTTACATGTCCAATTTAAAAAGCACACAGAGACCAACTATTAATTATAAGTTATTTAATAGAATTTAGGTTTGGTGTACAACATATTTAAGTAAAGAAAGCTAAATTTTTAAAGAAGGAGTGTATTATGTTTTCTTTGCAGGTCAAGTCTGGATTCTTCCATGAAAGTGATTCCAAAGCTGTTGCTAAATCCATTAGGGACCGTGTGACACTGATAAAAAAGATAAGGGAAAAGAAGCCTGCTGGACTCTTGGAGGATCGCAGGGAATCCCAGTGCAAGCATGTGGGGATTGTATTTCCTCAGCAGCCAACTGCGACTTTACCACCTGCTCCTGGTCCACACACTGCAGCTGAATGTGAAGAAACAGAAGTTGATCAACATGTTCGACAGCAGCTTCTACAAGGAAAACCACAGCAGCAGCTCTCCTCTGTTAGAGGTAAGACAACTACTGTAAAGACAGTAATGTCTTTAAATAGAATATGTATAGTTTTCTTGTCTTTATATAGCATATGGGTACTTTTCAGAGTTTTCAATTATCTATAATTTTATTAAGCCTTTAAAATTTTTTGAAATAGAGCTGGGTGATGGTGACATACACCTTTAATCTCAGCACTTGAGAGGCAGAGGCAGGCGGATCTGAGTTTGAGACCAGCCTGGTCTACAGAGTGAGTTCCAGGACAGCCAAGTTACACAGAGGAACCCTGTCTCAAAAAACAAAACAAAACAAAAATAAAAATTTTGAAATAGACCAGACAGTTTCCTTATATTAAAATCAAGAAAATTGGGTTAGGAATTTGTTCCAGTTGAGATTACTATCCTAGGCTTGAATCCCCTCTATCATATAAACTGGGCTTGGTTGTACTTAGCTATAATTCCATCATTTGGAAATTGGAGGCAGGAGAATTGGAAGTTCATGGTCATCCTCAGCTAGTTTAAGGCCAGTGTGGAATACATGATAGTCATTTCAAAATAAATTTAAGGAATTGCTTAAGTGACTTGCCCAATATTATAGTTGCAGAAAGATTATAGTATAGCAACTACTGCAGTTCAGAGAAATGATATTAATATTATTTATAATAGTCTAGCATAAGCCCATGAAGAAAATTTAGAACTAAAGATACAGTTTATTTCTTTTAAGAAGGAGTTTTCTAGATGTTAAGGGCCTTGGTGTTTTAGACTGGAATGAAAATATAAGTCCTCTAGGGTTTTTGGGTTTTGTTTTTGTGTTGTTTGTTTTTTGTTTGCTATACTACATTGTCTTTAAAAAAAAACACACAGGGTGGGATTGGGAGGGAAAGAGAGAGGAGCCTAAGCTGGGATACAAAGTAAATAAACTGTAATTAATATAAAAAATAAAAACTTAATTAAAACACACACACACAGAAGGAAGGTGTAGTGCTGCAGGCCTTAAATCTTAGCACCCTGGAGGCAAAGGCAAGCAAATCTCTGTGGTTTAGAGACCAGCCTGTATATAGATAGGTAGGTAGGTAGGTAGGTAGATAGATAGATAGATAGATAGATAGATAGATAGATAGATAGATAGATATAGGTAGATAGTGAGTCCCAGGTCACCTAGTACTACATAAGGAGACTGTCAAAACAATAGCAACCACAAATTAATGAAACAAATAAAATATAAATAAATAAAATAGAAACACACAGCATTTGCAAAGCTATAGCCAATTGTTCTACAAAGGAAATAAGTTTTCCAACCCATTTTCTAGGAATTATGGAACATGAGACTTATATTTTACATAAGTCATAGCAATAAGTATACACTTGTTAGGATACACATGAAATGACTGGCAAATGAAGTTAGTTGATCTTTTTCCCTCCTCATTCTTTTTGTTTTGGAGATGATATTGCTTTATAGCTCAGACTGTACCCTCAAACTCACGATCCTCTTGCCTGTGCCTTCTATGTACTGGGATTAGGGTATATGCCACTGTGCCTAGCTGCACCTTCTTCCTTTATTCCATTTTCCTTCCTTGCCTTCCCTTTTTCCTTCTACTCTCTTTTTCCTACCACCTTCCCTCTTGTTCTCTCTCTCACCATGATTGGGGTAGTACCAAGGCCTTGTGCATTGTAATCTACCATGAAACTACATCTTCAGATCCTGGAATTACTTTTATGTGATTTTTTTTCAACAAAGGGTCTCAATTATGTAGCTCTGGCTTTCCTGAAACCCACTGTATAGACCAGGCTGACCTTGAACTTACAGAGATCTACCTGTCTCTGCCTCCCAAGTGCTGGGGTTAAAGGCATGTGCCACCATGTCTGGGCTTATGTTTTATTTTACTTTTGCTTTATAAAGAAAAAATTGAGACTCTGGAAGGTGTGCAGGGTAACATCTGCCTATAATCTCAGCGCTCTTGAAGGCTGAGGCAGGAGGGTCAGGAATTTGATGCCCTGGAGAGGTAACTCAGTAATTGCCTTGCACAAGGACATAGATTTCCAAAAAGGAAAAAAAAAAAAAGGCAAGTGGTGCCTAAGGACCGATATCCAGCGTTGTACACCTGTCAACTGTGCACCCACATTTGAGCATTTTTTTTTCTCTCTCTCCCTCCCTTCCTTCTTCCCTTTCCTTCGTTCCTTCTCCCTCTCCTCTTTTTTTCCTTTTCCCTCTCCCTCTCCCCCAGTTTGAGGCTACTCTCAGAAAACAAAAGAAACAAAACAAGAAAAAGAGATCATTTTAAGGATGGAAACATAGTAACAGAGTGTGAACTTATCAGGTCTGAGGCCTGTGTTTGATCCTTGACATTCTAAGAAAAAGAAACTGTTGCTTACATCACAATGTCAACGTTCAGTTTCACCTTTTGGCTCTTGGGTTTTGAGACAGGCCTTTCTATGTAGCCCGCCCAGTCCTTGAACTCGCTTATAACCCAGGTTGGCCTCTAACTTTTGATCTTTTAGCTTTATCTCTTCAGTGTTGGTATTCGTTCTTTTGAAAAGTATTAATTATTAAGTATGAATATTTTATTTGAAACTCTATGTCATAATAGAAAAAATTTAAAGAAATGTTTAACTGTTATTTATATAATTTGAACATTGTGCTTCATGTTTTCCCTTCTACCCTTTGCTCATTTTCTTTATTAAAGGTGACACTTCATCCGAGGCAGCAGCTGGATCGGTTCTACATTCAGATATTTCAAGTCATCCCACTGTAGCCTCTTCTTCAAACCAGACAACGAGCTCTCAGGTAATTTATAGTATCCTACAAGCTGACATAAGTGTTCCAGGACAAATACATTCTTCTCACCAATTGGTAGGACATTGCCAACAAATTTCAGGAGTGAGGGAATCACTACTATATTTTTATGTATCAGTGTATATACAACTGTTACAACTATATATATATACAGTATATACAACAGTAAATATTGTATATACTTATACTGATTTTTATATATAAATATATATTTATGTATATATGTGTTTATGTATATATAAATATATGTGTATATATATATATATATATATATGCTTGCCTATGTATATTACTCTATAAATTGGAGAGTTTATTTATTTTCCTCTATTTACCAGTTGCACGAGCAGCCAAAGCTGACTCAGTCCCCAGTTTTGCCTGTGGTTCAAGGTCAGTCCTCTGTTATGCCCATATATGCCACTGGACTTGCAGTTGTTTCACAGTCCCAAATTTCTCCATTAACTATCCAGAAGGTCTCACAGATAAAGGTAAGACACATTTCTTCTTTTTTTTTTTTTGTTTTGTTTTGTTTTGTTTTTTGTTTTCTGAGACAGGGTGTGCAGTTTTAGCTGTCCTGGGATTCACTCTGCAGGCCAGGCTGGCCCTGAACTCAGAGACTGCCCTGCCTCTGTCTCCCAAGTGCTAGGATTAAAGGTATGTGCTACCACTGCCCAGCAAATGAGACACATTTTTAAAAGTATTTTTAATTTAAGATTTACATTTTAATTTAATTTTATTTGTATGAGTGTTTTGCCTATATGTGTGTCTACGTGCTACATTCCTGGTACCTATAGATGAGGTGGTGTCAGATCTCCTGCATCTGGACTTAAAGTTGGTTGTGAGCTGCTGTGTGCATGCTAGGAATTGTACTCAGGTCTTCTGGAAGAGCACCTATTGCTCCTAACCACTGAGCCATCTCTCCGACCTCCATAAGGCACATACTGTAGAGGCTGTTATTAATTTAAACATATTTCCCATTGTCTATGTTTTTCTGACAAGTAACAATTCTCTTTTATCAGTTAGCCATAGATTTAGGTAAAGGCCACTCAAAGTTCAAAGTTATTCATGCTTCCTCATACCCAACATATTTTTTTCTGAGGATACATCTAATATTGTGCAAGTAGACTCTAGGATTACTACATCTATAATTGACAAGAATAGAAACTAACTGCACCCAAAGGTTTATTCAGGACTCTTGTTTCTTTTTCTTGGCAAACCAGTCTTTTCTTTGTATTGAATCTTTCTAGGTTAGCTAGATGATGGAGAGATATCTGTTGCAATTAATTAAAAATAGTATTTCATAGACTTTCCTAATTTTTAATACATTCATCTAAATTCTTGCTTCGTTTTTAAGATTGTCTTTATTTTCTATAGGAGAAATTTTAACTTTCAAATGTACAAAAGCAATATTATTTATTTCTAACAGTGAGTAAGCTATCTTTGTGTGAATTCATGTATCCGTACTGTAGTCTGGTTGCCTGTGTCATGGACTCTGGACATAGTAGGACTTTTGTCTGTCATTATTTATTTTCTTTACTCCACTCCACTCCATGCATGTATGTGCACTTCCTCTCTGGGAGTAAGATTCTCTGAAGTCTTCGGTATTCTCTAGTTAGCATGTGGTGCATTTGTTTCTTTTTAGAGGTTGGCCTATAGTTGGTTCCAGTTTATCAATAAACTTTTAATGACTACTAATACTATCTTCTGAGAAAATACAGTAAGATAAGATATAATTCTTAGCCTCAAAGAGTTCATAATATTGTAAAAGAAAGCAGATGTACACTTGAAAATGACAGAAGAATTTAAAATATGCTGGGGGTAATCTTGTTCTTTAGATACAGTTGAGCATTTGTTTAGTATTTGTAAGTGATATTATATACATCTACAATTGAGCTCACATTGTGGTTTAATTCATTTTTTTTAAGCCTATTCTGTATGCTGAGCATAATTAACTTTAACCTAGGTTCAAATGCACAAGTATAGTTATGTGTTTAAAATGTATTAATATTTTTAAAGTTTTGGAGATTTTTATTTGCATATTTAAAATTAATACTCTAGCTGAATGTAATAGCACATGCTTAGAATCTCAGCACTTGGAAGATTGAGCAGGATCACATGTTCAGGTCGAGCCTGGGCTGCATAGCAAATTCTAGGCCAGCCTGGCATTATATTGCAAGACCCTGTTTGTAAAATAATAAAGAAATTAATATCACCCATTAGCCTGTTATCCTTCCATCTAGAGATAACTGTTTATGTTTGAGACTATAGCCTTTAGAATTGTCATTATATATATATATATAATAAATATAAATATATATAAAATTATATATATATATATATATATATACACACACACACACACACACACACACACACACACACATTCATAATTTAAATTACAGATACAGGGGCTGGACAGATGGCTCAGAGTTAGAGTATGTCTTGTTCTTCTAGAAAAGAGACCTGAATTTGGCTCCTAGTACCCATATAGGTAGCTCATAACTGCCTGTATCTCCAACTCCAGGAGACTCCATGTGTATACTGATGTATACACATAAATAAATATAAAAAAGAATAATAGGCACTAATTTATATTTCACGCTTATTTTGTAGCCTGTATATTTTATTCATTACATAAAAGCAACTGTCTTAGTTACTGTTCTGTTTCTGTGAAGAGACATCATGGCTAAGGCAACTTTTAAAAGAAAGTATTTAATTAGGGCTTGCTTACATACAGTTTCAGAGGATTAGTCCGTTATTATCATAGTGAGGAGTGTGGCAGTAGGCAGGCATAGTGCTAGAGTAGTAGCTGAGATAGAGAGGCAGAGAGAAAGAGACACAGACAGACAGAGTAGACCTGGTATGGGCTTATAAAACCCCAGTGCCCAATCCCAGTGACACCTTCCCCAGCAATACCACACCTCTTAATTTTCTAAAAAGTCTACCAACTGGGCACCAAACATTCAGATATGTGAGCCAGTAGGGTCTACTCCCATTCAAACCATCACAGCAACAGTTTGGGTCTTTTATAAACAAGTAGTCAAACTCTGGGAATGATTACCATCAACCTATATTTATTTCTGTCAACTTTCTCCTGTATTTTTGAGAGAGTACTTATGTTCATATTAGTTATGATATTAAAAACCCTTTTATTTTTCTCTTGGAGCATGTGCACAGATTATGTGAAAGTGTCAGATACAGTTACTCTTTGTCTTTACCAGGGTTTAAATGATTTATGTGATAAGTGCAATAAATGAGAAGCCATGAGCTATTGCTAGGACTGTTCTAGATCTTTCATTCATTCATCTAGCATTTACTCAGTGTTAAGAGTTTTGTAGAATGAATGCCTAATGCTAGTACCTACAACTTTTTAGATTACTTGGTGAAAATTTTATCATATAGCATTTCTTGAGTTTGTTTGGAATAGTCCCAATAAAATGGGCAAGGCATATGCATTTATAATTTGAATTTTTCTTACCCTAGCACCAGGAACTACAGCTGGTTCTTAGAGGAGATGGACCAACTTCAGCCACCCCATGAGTTTAGACCTGTTAGTTATTGGAATTTTGCAACCAACCCTTTCTACAGTTAACTTCTCAGACATTGCCTGCTTCACAGATGACTTTGCAACACCCAGCAGTTGATCTTCAACTTGAGTTTGGCCCTAGAAATGGGAATAAGGCTTTAGACAAAGTACTATTTGCCAATAAGACTTCTTATTTCTTCCCACTTAATCATCTGCAAACTTTGTTAAATCATTCTAATGTGAGCAGCACACAGAACGCTGCTGACAAAACTTGTTTCCCTTCTAATTCCATTGGGAGGCATTTAGAAAAGATGTAGTCAGTATCACAACCATATCCAGTGGTACATATACATCAGGAATGTATAACTCCAGGTTTTTCACCGCCACAATGCCAGATGCATTTAAAGGATTCTTTTTTCCAAGCCTCTATTCAGCAGCAGCCTTGATTTTCACAATCAAATATGGAAGCACCACAAGAGAATCTTCACCAAGATTGTATTTTGCAAGGTTCTGAAGCTTTTTCATATCATCAGCAGCCAAAGGGTGTCTGAAAGTATGATTTAGTCCTGGGAATGGCCATCTTAACTCTGTTCAAAACATTTATTCAGAACCATCTACAGAAACACCACTTTTCCCACTGAAGGCTCCCGAGCAACTGCCTTGTGTGTTAAAACCTCAGGAACAAACTGATTTCTTAGCACAGCAAACCTATACAGTCCAGGCTTCTACACAGCCTGTTTATTCACTGCCAGCCTTGAGCATCTACTTTATATTGTACAACTGGTTATTGGTGTCATGGTATATTCCATACAAACTTCTTATCCAGTCATATATGATCCTATGGGGGTTATTCTCATTCAAACCATCACAGTACGTATGTGTGCTCCTAAACAGATAAATGCAACCTGCTCAGTCCATATGATGTTACATGTATATATACATTTTCAGGGTTGACCATTGGTTTTAGGAATGTTTGTCTCAAGTGAGGACAATTTTATCTATTCTCTACATTCTGTAGTTGCCTATGGACCTTTGTCTAGGGTTGAAGCCTCATGAATTTTTCTCCTGTCCACTTTGCCATGTCTGTTGTTGTTGTCCTTGTTCAGCTCATGTTTTTAGGCTGGTAAGACTTTATGGCTGTAGTTTCTGATATTGCTAGGAAATAAAATCTCATAACAAACTTCCTGATCCTCTGGCTGTTACAGTCTTTCTGTCCCTCCTCTACCAAGACTCCTGAACCTAGGTACCCCATTGTGACTGGGCTCCAAAACTTTGCATTTTGATTGGTAGTTGGCTAGGTTTCCAGTACCAGGCATGATTTTTCTCCAGTAAGCCATAAGTCCAATTAGAGAGCTCTTGCTTATCACTAAATATGCATGTCATTTTTTGTACCCTTAAAAATACCATACCTTGCTGGTTCTTGTAGTTCAAAAGTGTTATCATAGCCAGGTAGAACTTTTGGTTGCTTCCCTCCTTTGGAAATTTGCATGGTGCCTTCTAGTACCCTACGAAGGCAAGTCCTCAGGAAGGAGGCTTTCATATCAATTCCAACTCTGGCTTCTAGGCTCTGTGTCTAAGGTGCCTGGCATCTTCAGCAATAGGGACTTAACTTCAACCTCTAGGGGCAACCAAGGGCAACAGCAATAGCCTGAGATGTGTTAGGTTTCTCTTGGACAGCCCTAGCCAACCATCAAAAGAGGGTTTTTCATGTGGTCTTAAGGTTTTTATTAGATAGTTTGTAGCTCTTGCAGGAGAGCATTGTCAATCCAGATGAGAAAATTTCATTTAAACCATGTATGTGTATGTTTGTACAGACTTACAGGTTTTATATGTATTTTTAGGTGGATAGTTGATAGTATAATTCATAATGACTTTTAGACATCCTTACTGCTATTTACCCTCCTTCCTATAATTATCTCCATTCAGTTCACTAGTTAAAGGTCCCCAACATTTATTTTTCCCATTTCCCCATTTAGATTACTTGTATCCTATTTGTCTCTTCTGTTATTGCTCATAATCCTGTCCCTCACATACACAATGCTGTCTTTTTACTTTCCTGGTTTCTGCAGTTACTCCAGGTTATGTTATTTTTTATCCTTTTTGTTTATATGTTGTTTTATTTATTACAATTTATTCACTTTGTATCCCAGATGTAGCCCCCTCCCTCCTCTATTCCCCATCCCACCCTCCTTTCCTCTTCTTCCCTTGCCCCTCCCCCAGTCTACTGATAGGGGAAGTCCTCCTCCCCTTCTGTCTGACCCTAGCCTATCAGGTCACATCAGGACTGGCTGCACTGTCTTTCTCTGAGGAATGGATAGAAAATTTGTGGTAAATTTACACACTGGAATGCTACTCAGCAATTAAAACCAGGAAACCATGAAATTTGCAGGCAAATGGTGGGAAGTGGAAAAAATCATCTTGAGTGAGGTATCCCAGAAGCAAAAAGACACACAGTATATACTCACTTATAAGTGATTATTAGACATATAATATAGGATAAACATACTAAAATCTGTACACTTAAAAGAAGCTAAGCAAGTAAAAGGACCCTGGGTAAGATGCTCAGTCCTCATTCAGAAAGGCAAACAGTATAGACATCAGAAGAGGGGAAACACAGAGAATAGGACAGGAGCCTACCACATGGGTTATATTCTTCTATCTAAGGATTTGGAGCTGGAAACCTTGGATGAGAAGAGTGCATGTAATGTTTGTCTTTCTGGGCCTAAATTGCCCTACTCTTCTGCATTCTATCAATTTGTATGCAAACTCATGATTTCATGTTTCTTTACAGCTGAATAGTGTATTTATGCCACATTTTCATTATCTCTTAATCAGATGAAGAACATTTAGGTTTTTTTCCATTGTCTGGCTATTGTGACTAGAACTTCAGTGGACGTGGCTGAGAAAGTGTCTGTGGAGTAATATTGAATCCTTTGAGCATATGTCAAGGAGTGGTATAGCTCGGTCAAGTAGTGGATTTATTTTTAGCTTTTTGAGGATTCACCACATTGATTTCCAAAGTGTTTAGATCAGTGTGCAATCTCTTTGACAGTGAATAAGTGTTTCTTAGCCCCACAACCTCTCCAACATTTGTTGTTGGTTGTTTTATTGACCTTAAGATGAAATCTCAAAGTTGTTTTGTTTTGCATTTAATTACTAGGGTCCGTAAGTGTTTTTAAAAGATAATTCTTACCCACTTTTATTTCTTCTTTTGAGAACTCTCTGTTTAGATCACAAGCCCATTCTTTGAATGGTCAGTTCCTTTCTTTCTTTGTGGCATGCTAGGGACCTGACACAGGGCCTCACATATACCCTACCACTGAGCTACCTCCCCACTCCAACATTATTCTAAAAGCATTACGTGTTTTTCCCTCATGTCAGTCCTAGGAGTCTTATTATTATTATTATTTTACAAGTAATGAAGGTAATAATCAGAGAGGCTAAGTAATGTCCCTGTACCATAAAAGATAGTCTGCATCTAAACCTGGATTACCTGGCTTCAGAGACTGTGAACACAATCATTAATACTGTACTGCCCCTTTGTTAGATAATTATTCTCCTTTACCAGAATTAAAGTAATGTTAGTAAGTCAACTTGTGAAATATATTTAATTAGTTAAAGGAAAGAATAGAAAATCTGTTTGTTTTGTTTTGTTTTCTTTTATTTTGTTTTTGTTTGTTTGTTTTGCTCATCTCTGCTTTGGAGGCATCTAAAAATCTGAATTAATTGAGTTAATAAGATCTTTTGTGGTCCTTTGGTGAAAGGTGTATTGTGCTATGAGTTATTTTTGAGTGATGCTGTATTACTATTCCAAACAGCTTATAGTTACTTCTGGTATTATATGTTTTATAAAATTCTCTCTTTTCATAAGGACGTAAGTAATAATGAATTCCAGTATGTATACACTGAGTCCAAACAAGAGTTGGCAAAGCTGTACCTTTGCAGTAGTTGTTTCTTTACAAAGGATATAGTGTTCTAGGATTGAGTTCTTTGAAGTAAATGGATTTACAAAGCATTTTCAATCAGGATATCCCTCTGTGGACAGATTTCATGTGTTTTGTATTTCCCTTCTATAATTAAGATAGTCCCTGGCAATTTATTTGGAATTCTTCAGAGATATAGAACAGGTATTAACACCCTTATATCTACCACTTAAATTTTATCATTAATTATTGTTATAAATGTTGGATCACAAACCTACTTTGATAATCAGGTTGAACTTGAAGGCAGTAGCTTTCCCACTTGATACAGACTTTTTTGTTTGTTTTATTGCTATCTTACTTTCCTGATGCATACCTTAGCATAGGTATCCTTAACGAGGACTCAATATTTGTTTTTGTTTACATTCACATACAGTAAAAGGCACAGATCATAATTCAGTAAAATATGACAAATGCTAAGCAACCAAAAGCCTATATGCAACCAAAGCTATTGTCAGGATGGATGAAGTTCATGTATTGATAAACTTTCTGTAAAAACCACGACAGTGGTATAGAGTTTATATGCTGCAACTATTGAGTTGTGCTGTTGTATATACAAAAATACTCATAGGTAAATTTTAAGTATACTGGCATGACTGTGTTCTAGTAAAATGTAGTTTTTTGAAGTTTTTGACTAGTATGAATAAGACAGCTCTGAACATTCTTCTATAAACCAGCATATGCTGGTGAGGATGTGTAGCAAGGGGAACACTTGTCCATGTTTTACATTTGAATAATAAAATTTTTACATGTCAACTGTATTTCAGTAAATTGAGGAAAATTAGGTATTAATTTCCGCAGTATTTTATAGTTTTTATAGTTTCTATCATACAGATTATTAATTTCCTTAAAATTTTAAATAAATTATTGTTTCATTTTTAACATGTATGTGTGTGTGTGAGAGAGAGAACAGGAGAGAGAATATGAGCGTATAGATGTGCCACTGTGTGTGTATATATGTGAGTGTAGTATAGTCAGAGTGTACCACAGTGTATATGTGTGTAGGTGAAAGGGTAACTTTATAGGCTTGTGGGTTCCAGGGACAGAAAGAGGTAATATTGTTAGGCTTATGCAAAAACACTCTTACCTGCTGAGCCATCTTCCTGTTTCTTTTTACCTTTCTTTCTTGCGTTACTATCCCTTCTCTCTTCACTCTCCCCCAGGTTAGGCAAATATTCTACTACTGAGCCACATATCAATCTTTTAAAATATTTTAAATTATTTATTTATTGCTCATTTGTTTGTGATAGTAGAGATTAAATCTAGGGCTATACATATACTAAGTAGGCTAGCATTTTCTCACTGAGCTCATTGAGCTACATCTCCAGCCTTAAGTTAAAACGTTTTGTCTGTTGAGTGTGGGCAGACACATCACCTTCCACTGTGTTTGAAATGCAGTCTCTTTTCTGTTGGTCACTGCTATGTAAGCCACACTAGCTGGACTAGGAGTTTCTGGAAATACTCCTGTTTAGACCTACTGTCTTGCCATAGATTGCAGTTACACTTATACTGCTATACCCAACTTTAGATGGGTTTGTGGATTTGAATTCAGTTCCCCATACTTGTGGAGCAAATACTTTACCCAGTGAGCTATCTTCTCAACCCCATACTTTTATTTTTTAAGATAAGAATTCACTAAGTTGCCCAGGCTAGCTTTGAACCCAGCCTTGAACCTGTGATCCTTTTTTCTTTGCTTCCTGAATAGCTTATATTAAAAGCCTATTCCACCATGCCTGGCTTTTATGTTATTTTAAGACAGGATCTCTCTTGGTTTCTCATGCTGACTTTGAGTGTGTGTGTGTGTTTCTTTGTTTATTTATTTATTTTCTTGAGACAGGGTTTCTGTGTGTTGCCTTGGCTGTCCTGGACCAGGCTGGGCTTGAATTTACAGAGATCCTCTGGACTGCAGGCCTGGCTGCCAGGGTAGAATGTTGTCTCTAAAATATTATATATTATTTTAATGGATGACTCTACATTTTACATATCTGAGTTCTGTATTTATTTGAACACATGAGGAATTATGATTGTTGGTTTTTTTTTTATTATCATACCTTGCTACGGTTTCATTTCCTGAAATCAGTGGAATGATTTCTTTATTCTTTGAGTTCTAATCCCCTAATAACCTTTTGGGTGTTGAGGTTGAACTTGTCACCTTGTATATACTACCACTGATGTACACCCTCACCCCTAGCTATATCTGTGTGAAGACAGACTTGATTTATGTAATGCTAATGTTAGTTGGCAGTAGGTTTTCCATGTTCCAGTTTCTCAGAAATAGTCATGAGCTTACTATATGTGAATATGATTTAAATGATGCATAAGTTTATTCTGACAAAGACCATCTTATATGACCAGTTTCTGAGGTAGTATAAGGAATAGAGAACTGATATTTTTTAAGATTTTTAAAATTTTAAACTTTGTTTGTTGAGGGGTGTGTGCTACACATATGTGGGTGACTGCAGAGGCCAGAAGAGTATTCCAATCCCCCAAAGCTGCAATACTGGCTATAACGATCTTCCTGACATTGGTGCTGTAAACCAAACAGCAGTTCTCTGAAAGTGCAGCAAGTGTGCTTAACTGCTAAGCCATCTCTCCACTTCCAAATTTTGTATGAATATATATTTTTTAAGTTTTAAATTTATTACAATTTATTCACTTTGTATCCCAGCTATAGCACCCTCTCTTGTCCCCTCCACTAAAAATCCTGCCCTCCCTCCCTCTTCTCCTCCTTCTCTCTTCTCTTTCCTCCCTCCTCTCCCATGCCCTTTCCCCAGTACACTGTTATGAGAGGTCCTCCTCCCCTTCCATCTGAACCTAGCCTATCTGGTCTCATCAGGACTGGCTGTTTTGTCTCCTCTGTGGCCTGGTAAGGCTGCTCCCTCCTCAGGTGGAGGTGATCAAAAAGCCAGCCACTGAGTTCATGTCAGAGACAGTCCCTGTTCACATTACTATGGAACACACTGGGATACTGATCCGTGCAAGGGTTCTAGGTTATCTCCATGCATGGTCTTTGGTTAGAGTATCAGATCCCTGGGCCCAGATTTCTTTGTTCTGTTGCTTTTCTTGTGGAGCTCCTGTCCCCTCCAGGTCTTTCTATCTCCCCCTTTTTTCATAAGATTCCCTGCACTCTGCCTGACTATGAGTCTCATCTGCTTTTATACAATGCTGGTTAGAGTCTTTCAAAGGCCCTCTGTGGTAGGCTCCTGTCCTGTTCCCTGTTTTCTCCATCTTCTGAGGTCTATCCCATTTGACTTTCTGAATGAGGATTGAGCACCAACAGCAAAAGCTCTAAGATCAAAAATCAATGAATGGGATCTCATGAAATTGAAAAGCTTTTGTAAAGCAAAGGACACTGTCTCATCAGAACAAAACGACAGCCTACAGACTGGGAAAGGATCTTCAACAACCCTATATCTGACAGAGGGCTAATATCCAGAATATATAAAGAACTCAAGAAGTTAAACAACAACCAAGTAATCCAATTTAAAAATGGGGGATACAGAGCTAAACAGAGAATTCTCAATAGAGGAATATTGAATAGCAGAGAAACACATAAAGAAATGCTTAATGTCCTTAGTTATCAGGGAAATGCAAATCAAAATGACCTTGAGATTTCACCTCACAGCCATCAAAATGGCTAAAATAAAAATCTCAAGTTATAATACATGCTAGAGAGGATGTGGAGAAAGGGGAACCCTCCTCCATTGCTGATGGGAGTGTAAACTTGTATAACCACTTTGGAAATTAGCACTTTGTCAGACAACTAGGAGTAGTAATACCTTAAGATCCGGCTATACCACTCCTAGGCATTATCCAAATCATGCTCAAGTATACAACAAGGACATTTGCTCAGCCATGTTTGTAGCAGTTTTATTTGTAATAGCCAGAATCTGGAAACAACCTAGGTGTTCCTCAATTGAGGAATGGATTCAGAAATTGTGGTACATTTATACAATGGAATACTACTCGGCAATTAAAAACAAGGAAATCATGAAATTTGCAGGCAAATGGTGGGATCTAGAGAAGATCATCCTGAGTGAGGTATCCCAGAAGCAGAAAGACACACATGGTATATACTCACTTATAAATGGATATTAGACATGTAATATAGGATAAGCCTACTAAAATCTGTATACCTAAAGACGCTAAGCAAGAAGAAGGACCTTGGGTAAGATGCTCAATCATCATTCAGAACAGCAGATGGAAGAATTTTTAATTTAAAAAGTTTACTGAAATTTTTATTTATTTTATTTTATTTTATATTTTATTTTTTTCCCTCCTGATGATGTTCATCCCTCTTGTCTCTTAGCAGTGCTTGGTACTTCACTATATGGCTCCTCTTGGGAACTTTGAGAAACTATATTTTTTTATTAATTATACTTTATTACTTTGTATCCCCCTGTAGTTCCCTCCTTCCTCCCCTCCCAATCCCTCTCTTCCTCCACCCTCTGCATGCATGCCCTTCCCCAAGTCCATTGATAGGGGAGGTCTTCTTTTCCTTCCTTCTGATCTTAGTCTATTAGGTCTCAGCAGGAGTGGCTGCATTGTCTTCCTCTGTGGCCTGGTAAGGCTGCTCCCCCCTCAGGGGGAGGTGATCAAAGAGACAGCCACTGAGTTCATGTCAGAGACAGTCCCTGTTCCTATTACTATGAAACCCACTAGGAGACTGAACTGCCATGGGCTACATCTGTGCAGGGGTTCTTTTTAAAGACAGTTTTTCACTATTTAGGCCTGCCTGGTCTCAAATTCACAATGTGCCGCCACACCTGGTTTAGCTTTTTTTAGTTTTATTTATTTATTTTTGTGTGTATCTTTCTGTATGCCTACTCACCAAATGCATACTGTGAAGGCCAGAAGAAGGTATTGGATTCCCTGGACCTGGAGTTACAGATAGCTATGAGTTACCATGTGGATGCTGGGACTCAAACCTGGGTCCTCTGAAAGAACTGCCAGTGCTTTTAACCTCTGAACCATTTCTCCAATCCCAGTTCTTTTTTCTTTCTTTAAAATGTGTAATGTTCCACCGATTTGCCTGTCAGCTTTGCACACGGGCCATGCTAATATTTTCTATATCGTTCCAATTTTAGTGTACGTGCCACTGAAGCAAGCACTTAAAACCAGTTTTAACACTGTATGCCACCAGGTGTTTGTTGTTGTTTTTCCACAACACCCTTACTATGATCCTTACCATTTGCTATGCACTTTTCTATGAATAACTGGGAAAATGAATAGCTTTGTAATTTTTTGTTACTTGCTTATTCAATTTTTTATTTTTCTGGATATTTGAAATGGACCTTTCATTTATTTTCTTAAGTGGAAAATAAATTGTCTAGATAAAAATAATTAACAACAATTACTTCCTTCTGTATATTTTGTTCTTTTTTCTTCTGGATGATGCATTAGAAGTCTGGGCCAGGTGTAGTGGTATATACCTTTATTCCTTGCACTGGAAGGCTAAAGAAGATTTTCTTTCGAACTAAACTCTTTCTAAAACTATCATTTCTTCCACTAAATATTTCTTTAAAATGAAGTATAAGGAGAGTTAAGGTTATCTATTATCCTATTTCTCAAAAATAAAACCTTTGTAGTTTTTCGGGTCTTTTGCCTCAGTAAATCATGTATAGAATAATACTTTTTAGTATTTTATCAGAAATAGATTATAACAGCTTTTTAAAAATCCTTATATATTAAGGATCATATGTTTACATTTCTTCATGCGAATCAGAATGTGTGGCTTAATCAGTTTTTGTTTATGTATATCAAAATGGAATGAGAAAACAACCATTTCTAGCCCTCTATAAGGTTCACAAAGATTCATCTACGTTTTTGCATGTATCAGTAGTTTGGTTTTATGAATTGTTCCATTGCAAACAATATCAAAATTTAATTCTCCATTTTCTTGTATTTTTCTAATTTTGGGGTCTTTTGGATACTTAGGATTAGTTATGATTGGGAGTCTTTTGGATAAAGCTACTGTTAACCTTTCTGTGCATTTTCTGGTATATGTACTCATTTCTCTTAACATTTATACATAATTGTGGGATTGCTGGGTCATAGGATATGTGTATATTTAGGTACACTAGATAATGTTGGAAAGTTTTCTAAAGCAGTTATTAAAAAAAAAACATTCACAACAGTAGTGTGTGAGACTTCTGTTGCTCTATATTCTTATAAACACTACTTTTGTCATTTTTAAAAATTCCAGCTGCTGTCGTTAGGTGTGTTTTGGTAATGAAACTTTAAATTTTGAATGGTTGTTGATTGCATTCAGGTCTGTGCATGTGAATGTGCAGAGGTCAGAGGACAACTTGTGGGAGTGGGTTCTCTCCTTGACCATGTGGATTCAAGGGATTGAACTTAGATGTCAGGCTAAGCTAAGCAAGTGCTCTTACCTACTCAACCATCTCTCTGACCGAAGAACGTAGTTTTTTACTTGCATTTCATGGACAAGCAATAAAATAGAACATCTTTTCACACACACACGCACACACAACTCTCTTTATCAGACCTTTTTTCTAGTTTATAAAATTTAATTATGTTTATTTATTTGGGTGAGTGAGTGTACACCACAGTAGATACCTGTGGAATCAGAAGATAAATTATGGGAGTGGGGTTCTTTTCCTCTACCATATGAGTTTTAGGAATCAAACTTAGCTCATCATGCCTAATAATATATAATTAGGATATTTTCATATGTGTATAAATGTGTTTTCATTATTCCTTTAACCACAACTTTCTTGTCCCACTTTCATTCCTGAGAGTACAAGAGTGCCTTAGCTGTCTGGAAGAAAGCGTTCTGCAACACTTCAATTCTTATTTATGTTCTTTCTGCCCCTTCTTCTGCAGTGTTCCCTGAGCCTTGAAGTAATAAAAATATCTTATTTAGGGCTCAGCTCTCAGCAGTTTGTTATTATCAACTCTTACACTAGTTATGAGTCTTTGTAGTAACTACCACTGCAAAAACAAGCTCATCTGACCAAAGCTGACTGCAGTAATGATCTGTAGAAGTATCTAGAAGACAATTTGACAGGAACATTATGTCTAGGGGTGGGTATGACTTCCCCAAATCTAATCAGACAGCTCTTAGTTACACCCCATAATGCACTGCCATTCTTGGACCAGTTGCCATGTCTTGCGTGGCTATTCAGTTGTATAGCATGCAGGCCCAAACTGAAGGATATTCTACAAAATAAGACTATTAATGACAATTCTCCCTCAGCAGCTACATAGTTCCTTGCAGCTCTATGAAAGATAGCCAGGCGTAACTTCCAGTTCAGTTACAGCTTGATTTCCCTACCAGAGAGCATGGAATCTTCAGCAATTTACTTCTGATTCCAGTCCTTGCTATTGAAAACAGGATTCCTGGGGCAAGCTGCCTACCTAGATTTGCCAAATTTGCAATTCTGGGTTCAGTTGAGACCCTAACTCAGTGTATAAGGTGGAAAGCCATGAAGGAAGATCTATGACATTGACCTGGGGCTTCCATTCCTACACCTACATGTGTGCCCACATAGGTGAACATGCATATACATGCGTACCACATCCATATAATTAAATTTTCAACTATTATTGAGATGATGTATTTAATGGCAAGTTCTCCCACCTTGATTCATGATCTAATTAAAGAAAAAACATACATTGCCTTTAATTGTCTTATCTCTTTTGTTTCCTTTGATCTAGACTGGTTCTTCAAGCCTTCATCTTTTATTACTTTGATCTCTCTGAAGAATGGAGGCTTATTAGTTTGTAGAATATCCTTCAGTTTGATTCTGTCTGAATCATCTTCCTCTTTAGTTTAAGTTATAATTTTTTTTGGTCGTGAATACCATGTAAGTGTGGTTGTGTTATTCTTTCTACATCATATTGGTTTATCTCAACATTAGAGGATTAAATTTGATTATGTGCATAAGATGGGACTTTCTATAATCTTGTCACTGTAAAGTTACCACATTTGCCTTTGTAATTAAAAAGTAATCTGTCGGGACACATTTTGAAACTACGTAATTATAGTGTTCTTCATCTAACTTTTTATAGTTTTAGCATCCATTTATGATTCTTCCACATTCCTTATTGTATTTATTAATTGTCTTTTTGCAGTTAGAACTGTTTCTTTTTTCTTTGTTTCTATCAGTGAGAACTCATTTATTTTATTGAGTAGGCTACTTGTTAATTATTTTGTTCTCTAAGGTTTGAGCATTGGTAGTCCTTTAATTTATATTTTTATATGACCTTATTACTCTTTGAGAAATTCTGTTTTTTTGGTTTGTTTTTTTGTTTGTTTGTTTGTCTGTTTTGCCACAGTAAAGTTCATCTTGTAGGCCCAGTGATGGAAATAACAATTTCTCCAAAGTATTATACTATAATTTATAGTATAAACTAAGATATGAACAGTTTTACTGGTTTGTTTCTGGAACCCACTGTTTAAAGAGCCTTGTAAATATACATTATATGGCATTATATATGTGCGTGTATAGTATATATTTTGTATATATTTTTCTATAAAAAATTTGTCCAAATATTTTATAAATGGACAAGACTAAGGAGGGATTGAAAATTAGGTGGGGAAGTAGAGGAACATAAGTGGGGTTATAGTGTATAGAAGAACCCAACTCATGGAAAAGAGCTCCAGTCTAGTGTGGCTTAAAGAAGAGATGCAAAACTAGAGAGCCAGGAATGGACCAGATTCATTGAGGAATTTATTTGCCCTCTGAAGGAACTCAATCTTTTAGAACAAGAGGAGTCATCATAGAATGTATGATTGGGTAAGGAATAATAATTTTTGTTAGATTTACATTTTAATATTCCTCTGTTGCTAGTGGCAATTCATAGAAGATAGATTAGATAAATGTTTAGAATTATTTTTCTGTAGAATTGGTATTTTTTTTAATTAAAGGACATTTGACTTATTGATTTATTTTCTTGTGGAATCACAGTAACTCAGGATTCAGTACTGTTCTCTGTGAATGATAACACAAACGAGTTACTCTAAACAGTGTTAAGTTGTATTTATACATGTATTATTTTTTAAGACAGGATCTCATTGTATAGTTCTGGGTGGCCTGGAATTGTCTCCAACTCATAGAGGTTCACCTCTGGAGTGCTGAGATTAAAGGAGTGTACCACCATGCCTGCCAAAACACTGTTAATTTTTCATGTAAAAATCTTGAGTAAGATATACTTGGTTTAATACTGTCAGTAATAGGGTTGATATAAACATTGTATAACAGACATTCTACCATGTTTACATACTAAAAAAAATAAGTATTGCCATGTTGTTTTTTGGAAATAACAAATTGTATCGTAGCATGAATTTTGCTGTTATCATAATAGATGTTATTACTGCCCTCTTTACAGCCTTTATCTCAACTAACTGGAACTGACCAGCAAGCAGCTCTTCAAAATCCAGATGTTGTTCGAGGGTAAGTATCATAATCTTAGTACCAGGAAATCAATGGTGGCATGCTGCTGCATGTATGCTTAGAGTGCATCGAATAAAGCAATATTTTTATTCTTGTACTTATGTGGCATTAGTAAAATTGGGATGAATTAATATCTTTCATTCTTTTAATATTTATAGTGATCATATAGATTGTGAAATTATTGATATTTTATTATTTTGTTTATAGTAGCCTGTTCTACAAAGTAAATGAAAAATTACAAGAAAATTTTCAGCTAATCTCAAAATAAATTATATCAAGACATGAAATTATTTTATTGGTGGATTTAAGATAGTCTTCTATATGTTATTCAGATTGGGTAATTGCTATTATTTTTTTCAAATTTATTGATATTTTTCTTGGGAACAAGAAAGAATTGTTCCATTCAATGAGATTTTATTCCTGTGAGTCTGTGTTTAGTTCTATAATTTCCATCTGGTTCTCTTTTAATCTTTTATTTCTCATTGCCTTTTTTTCCTCATTTGCTTCAAATGCAGTTGCAATTGCCTGTTGATGTTTTGATTTGTTTCATTTTGTTCTTTTCATTAGTGGGGATGGAGCCCAGGGTCCTTGCACATGCTAGGCCAGCACTTTATTACTTAGTTCTTTGCTGAAGTTTGCTTCCCAGTCCATGTTTTAATTTCTTTCTCCATTGTGCTTGGAGACCAAACCCAGGAATATGCATACTAGACAAGTACTCAATACTAAGCTACACCCTCGTTCACTGAATCATTTTGATTATGGATTGTGTTAACAATTCCAATATTTGATTTATCTTGGACTTTTAAACCTGTTATCTTTCTGAATTCAAGTTGTGGTTTTCCTGTTTGTTTGTTGTTGTTGTTGTTGGTTGATTGGTTTTTTTGTTTTGTTTTGTTTAGGTATGACAAGTATTTTATTTTTGTTTATATATTTAGGGTATTATGTAAAAATATTTTAGATTCTATTTAAATCTTTTGTTTTATTAAACAGTCCCTGTGTTTAGGTGCATGTGTTGTGGACCATTCTTATGGGCTGTGGATCTAATGAAAATTTAGCTTTAGAGTCCTTGTTATGTTCTGGTCTGCTTTGTTCACCTGTCATTATTGGATACCACCATGGAATCAAAGGGTATTTCCTCTAGGCCAGCTTTCTAGTCCACACTCCTTCAGATTCCATGGGAGAAGAAAGAGTCCATCTTTGGCTAATGGGCTAGAGGCCCATTGGGTTTTTGTTGTTTTTGCCTATATATGTAAGACTAAGCCTGATAACTTTCTGTCTTTGGGTATCTAATTGAGAGATGTCAAGCTACTGGGTTTTTTTTTCCAAGTCTTTGGGGTTCTTGACTAGTTTTAACTTTCATCTTTTTAGTCTTGGTTGCTCTCCTGTTATTTTTCTAGTTTATTATTTCCAGAAATTTTAAAGCTGTACTTGGGGGAAATGAGAAAGAAAAGTTGAGTTTCTGTTATCTTGTTCCAAAAGCTAGTATATATTTTTAGATTTATATATTTTATTATGTATATGAGTATTCTGCATGGATTTATTTGTACTACATATGTGCCTGATGCCCATAGGGGTCAGAGAAAGCATTGAATCAACTGGAGCTAAAATTAAAGATAGTTGTAAACTTTGGCTTCACATGTGAATGCTGGGAATTGAAAACAGGTCCTCTGCAAGAACAATAAGGACTTTTAACCACTGAACCATCTCTCTAGCCTTAAGCTAGTATTTTTTTTTGCTTTTTTTCTCTTTTTTATTTTAATTTTTATTAATTACACTTTATTTACTTTGTATCTCCCAATAAATCTCTCCTCCTAATCCCACCTTCCCTCCCCCTTCTCCACACATGCCCCTCCCCAAGTCCATTGATAGGGGAGGTCTTCCTCTCCTTCCTTCTGATCCTAGTCTATCAGGTCTCATCAGGAGTGGCTGCATTGTCATCTTCTGTGGCCGGGTAAGGCTGCTCCCCCCTCAGGGGGAGGTGATCAAAGAGCAGGCCAATCAGATTATGTCAGAGGCAGTCCCTGTTCCCATTACTATGGAACCCACTTGGACACTGAACTGCCATGGGCTACATCTGTGCAGGGGTTCTAGGTTATCTCCATCCATGGTACTTGGTTGGAGTATGAGTCTCTGGAAAGACTCCTGTGTTCAAATTTCTGGTTCTGTTGCTCTTCTTGTGGAGTTCCTGTCCTCTCCAGATCTTACTATTTCCCACTTCTTACATAAGATTCCATGCACTCTGCCCAACAGTTAGTTGGCCATAAGTCTCAGCATCTGCTTTGATAGTCTTAAGCTAGTATTTTATGGAAACATGTGTAGTATTGTCTCATGAGCTAAAATTTTATTCCTTTTATCTAATGATTATTACTTATTACTGTCATTTTTTTATATTTTAAGAACTCCAGGAGAAGGGAGTATTGGGAGGGTATGCTAGGGATGGACCCCAACCCTTGTATCTGCTGTTCAAGCACTGTAGCATTGAGCTACATCCTTAGCCATTATGAGTGTTAATGTGTAATCTTTTACCATTTGTACTTACGTATATTCTTTTACATACAGACATAGAAAAAAATAAGTTTTTGTTTTTAATCCCTTTTTGTACATTTCTACAGAGATGGTTCATGAGTTCTTGGAAGAAAGAACTCACCAAAAAATAAAAGATTTTTCTTTGTTTAATTTTTATTTTTATATTAATTACAGTTTATTCACTTTGTATCCCAGCTGTAGCCCCTTCCCTCATTCTCTCTTAATCCTACCATCCTTCCCTCATTTTCTCTCATGACCTTCCCCCAGTCCACTGATAGGGGAAGCCCTCCTCCCCTTCCATCTGACCCTAGCCTATCAAGTCTCATCAGGACTGGCTGCTTTGTCCTCCTCTGTGGCCTGGTAAGGCTGCTTTCCCCTCAGGAGGAGGTGATCAAAGAACTAGACACTGAGTTCATGTCAGAGACAGCCTCTGTTCCCCTTACTATGGAACCCACTTGGACACAGAGCTGCCATGGGCTATATCTAAACAGGGGTTCTAAGTTATCTCCATGTATGGTCCTTGCTTGGAGTATCAGTCTCAGAAAAGACCCCTGGGCCCAGATTTCTCAGTTTGTTGCTTTCCTTGTGGAGCTCCTGTCCCCTCCAGATCTTCTTTCATAAGATTCCTTGTACTCTGCCCAAAGTTTGGCTATAAGCCTCAGCATCTGCTTTGATACTTTGCTGGGTAGAGTCTTTCAGAGGCCCTCTGTGGTAGGCTCTTGTCTTGTTCATTGTTTTCTCCCTCTTCTGATGTCCATTCCATTTGCCTTTCAGAGTGAGGATTGATCATCGTACCCAGGGCTCTCCTTCTTGCTTAGCTTCTTTAGGTATACAGATTTTAGTATGTTTATCCTATATTAAATACTGACCCACTTCTAAATCCCAAGCTCTGTGACACTTAGAAGCTCATGGCTTCAGAATCACTTTCTGGATAGGGCTAACGCAAATGTCACTTATAAAGCAGTCACAAATCATTTTTATGGAAACAAAAAAAAAGCAAAACTGTCCAGAATGGCTTTCAGTAAGCCCATCACTAAACTGCTTAGTGGTCTAGAAGGCCATGGAGACTTGCTGCTGTTACAGAAGGTACTTAGTGCAGAACATTGCTGGAGCCGTTTGGTTTGATCTGAGCAAGATACCTATGCGTCTTGAATTTGTTAGAAAACTCAATACTAGTATAAACCTTAAAAAAATAAATTCTTGTCAAAGAGGAAGTAAAAAAAAAAAAAAACCTAACCACAACTAATCATTCTAAACCATTTTTATATCATTCATTTTCATTATTTGCTTTACATCCTACATTATTTGTATCTCCTACACTTAGTCTGCTTCTCCTTTGCTGAGTAAGAATTTTTGGAGTAAGAATGTACATTCATTTTAGAAGCTTCATTTTATTGTATTAGTAATCTCTAAACAAGAAAAATTGATCAAGACTGTCTCCTCAATTAAAAAAAGAGTATCCCTTAATCTTAATAAATTATTTCATAGAGGCCTATGACTGACAGTTTTTCTTTATTTTTATTCCTGTGATAAAAATGTATAGCAAATATATATGCTATATCATTTTTTATAACTTTCAAACACAGCTTTATTGAAATATAATTTGTAGGACTGGAGAGATGGTTCAGCAGTTAAGAGTACTAGCTGCTCTTCTGGAGGGCCTGGGTTCAGTTCTCACCACCTACATAATGGCCACAACTATGTGTAACTCCAGTCCCAGAGGATCAGATACCCCTTCTTGGCCTCTGTGGGCACAGCATGCACATGGTACACAGACATACGTGCAGGCTTTTACACATGTAAAATAAAAAAATAATAAATATTTAAGAAAAATACAGTTTATCATACAGTTCTCCCATTTAACTTGTATGATTCAATGGTATTAAGTGTATTAACAGAGTTATATAATCATAACTTTTATAAAGATATTACATGGGCTGATTTTCTTTTAACTTATAATTTTATAATCCTAAGTTTTCTTTAGATGTTTATTATCAAGATTGAAATGAGTTCCTCTTTTTTTTTTTTTTTAATCAGTAGCTTGAATCAGGATGTGACAGCTATGAAAGAAAACACCAATAACCCTGATAACCCAAGTGGGAATGGCAAACTGGATCGGATCAAGCAAAGAAGAACCTCCTGTCCCAGGCCAGAGAAGGCAACTAAATTTCAACTTACCGTTCTTCAGGTCAGTGTGTGTATGGCTGGATTAGATTTCATGTAGAAGCCTTGGAGGCTTAGGAAGGAGCAGTGCTATGGAAGTAAATGCAGAATATTGTGAAAAGGAAGACCATAAAATTCCTGTAATCACAAACTAGAGTTTATTCATTCTATCATTTTAGTTTTTATATTTTTTTCTGTATGTATTGTAGTGTTTCACATTTTAACATTGTTATAGTGTGAGTAATGTTAGCAAAAATATATTGAATTATTTTGTGGTAGGTGTCCCAAGTCTATATACTATTTTTATCATTATCCTCCAAAGCTTTATATGATATAATAGTATACACATCATTACAAATAAAGATTTTCAAGACGAGAGAATTAATTTTCATTAAACCATTCAACTACCAAATGCTAGAGTCAGATTTGAAGCTGGATCAGACTTTAAAGCCTGTATCGCTAATTAATATAATAAATGTTTCAGATGGATTTCAAAACCTGTATACAGTTTTACATCCTTTCCTTTTGAAAGCTTAATATATTATGTACATATTTTTAATACCAGTAAATAATTTGAATAATATTTTTAAATGTCTTCAATACATAGTCCCTTATACAGAGATATAATTTAATTATCCTTTTCCAGTTCTTCCTTTAGGTTCGTTCTGTAACTGTTGCTGAATATGTTGTATGTGAGCTCATCTAGTTACTCCTTGTAAAAATGCTGTGATTATTGTTTTTAGACAGGGTCTGATAATAGCTTAGGCTTGCCTCAGGTATACTATATAGCCAAGGGTAACCCTAAATTTCTAGTCCTCCTGCTTTCACTTCCCAAGTACTGGGAGTACAGATGTGTACTGTCATGATTGGTTTATGCAGTGCTGGGGATGAAACCCAGTGCTTTGTGCATGCTAGGCAAGCACTCTACCAACTGTTTTCCATCCTTAACCAAGAAAGCTTCTCTTACACTGGTTAAATGTGTGCACTTAGGTATCAGTCTCTGGAGACAACATGGTAGAGTGTCAGCTGGAAACACACAACAACAAGATGGTCACGTTCAAGTTTGATGTTGATGGTGATGCACCTGAAGATATTGCAGACTATATGGTAAGAATATTAAAACAGAACTATTTTTCCCATAGTGTATTCACTCTCTCCTCTTTCTTCCTCCCTCATTCCTTCTTTTCCTCTCTGTTTTCTCTCATTGATTCATTTACACCCATCTCTTGATAGAATGTGTGAAGGGTTTTTTTGTTGTTGTTGTTGTTTTTTAATTTGCACAGGGGAAAATTGGTTATAATCAGGATGTTACTGCATTTCTTCTGGTTTTACTGTATGTATCTGAGGAAATATGAAGGTTTTTTTTTTTTTTAGATTGATGTGTTTCAGTCTCTATGTTGAGATAATATTAGAAGCTTTAAATGATAATCTCAATGGATAGTCACCTGATTAAATCAGAATCAAGCCACCTAGGTGATTTTAATGTGTCTAACATTCTGCACAGAAGTATTCAGGTTCTGCTTTTCAGTATATTTAGGTTTTTTTTTTCCTTAATGTGTGAATATGCTGTTGTATGTGGTATATGTACATATTTGTGTTGGTATGTGCATGGAGTACAGGGGATATCTGGTGGTCTCCTCAGCTGCTCTCTGCTTTATTTCTTTATGATATATGTGAATGTGGTGTTTGTGTATTTCGTGTTTATGCAAGGGTATGTTCAGGTATGTGCACCCTTATCCATACCTGCAGAGGCTAGAGGGCAACTTCAGGTGTCCTTCTCTGTTATTCTCTGACTTACTCTTTTTAGACAAAATCTGTTCCTGATCCTGATGCATTTGTGTTTCAGGTAGGCTGGCTTCCAGCAAGCCCAAGAGATCTTCCTGTCTGCCCACACTGCTGGGGTTACAGGCTTATATGAGGTCATGCCAAGCCTGTTATATGGATGCTGGGATCTAAACTCAGGTTTTCATGGTTGCTTAGCAGACACTCTTAACCACTGAGCAATCTACCTTATTTTTTTGAGACATGGTCCCTCACTGAATCTATAGCCCATTGATTCAGCTAGACTGGCTAGCCAGTGAGTTTTAGAAATCTTCCTCTCTACCACCCACAACCTTATCCCCCCATACTGGGATTACAGATGCACACCACCATGGCTGGCTTTTTATATGTGTGCTGCAGAGTCAAACTCAAGTTCTTATACGTATACCCAGGCACTTTACCAACTGAGTTATTTACCCAAACCTTTTAGTTTTTTTTTTAATAGCTTTAATACTTAGTCTCAGGTTGATATTTTTCTCTTTTTTGGTACAGATAGGGATAGGGGGCATAAAGAATACAGAATGCATTATTTTTTATTAATGGCTTAATAAATTAATAGTTTGCCCATTGTACATCTATCCTAACATTGAATTTTCTGTTATGTCTGGTATGTATTTTATTTTCTATTTCTCATTCATATTTAGTATAATGGACAGCCACAAATCTTAGGTGTTGTTTTCATGTTCTTATTTAGAAAGCTCGTAGGTTTGGGCATTCCTAATTTTAAAAATTGCCTCAGTTACATTCTTATCATGTTGTTTTTTGAGACAGGGCCAAATTAAATAGGCTTAGCTGTATTTGAACTTACTATGTAGTCTAGACTGATCTTGAGCTGTCATTCTGCCTTAGCCTTCCAAATGCTAAAATCATGCATGTATATCACTAGCCCCTGCTGCCTTACATATAATACATACTTTAAATAACACCTAATTTTTATAATTTTTTTTTTACTGAAAAAAAAAAGATTTTCCACACAATATATTCTTCTGATCATGTTTTTCTGTCCCTCAGATCCTCCTCACCTTCTTACCCATCCAACTCCATGCCTTCTTTCTCTCTCTTTAGAAAACTAGGTATAGGGCATACCCTTAAGTGTGGTTTCTATACATACCCAGTGAAATGATATTAGAGAAAACTGAAATCTTTCCTTTGTTAAGTGGATGTCAATTGGAGATATCTTCCTGGTTAGGATGTGGGCTTGTGTCCACTTCCCCCTCCAAGTGCTGGGACCCCTTTTGGCTTGGACCTGTGCAGGTCCTGTGTATGCTTCCACCATCTCACTTAGTATATGTGCCAGTCCTGTGATGTCCAGAAGACACTGTATCCTTGCTGTCATCAGTCCTTTCTGGGTCTTACAGTCTTTCTACTACTTCTTCCACATAGCTCCCTGAGCCCTAAATGGTCAGGGTTTGATGAAGACATCCCATTTTAGACTGAGTGTTCCAAGGTCTCTCATTCTGTGTTCATTGTTCAGTTGAAATTACAGCCAATTTATAAAACAACTGGTCTTAATTATTTTTGTGGCACATATTTTTTTTTGTTTTCCAATGGAATTCCCCATTAAAATATCATAATTTTGAAGAAAATGAATTTATTTTCATGAATACATTGGCTTTTACTTGATGGCAGGTTGAAGATAACTTTGTGTTGGAAAATGAGAAGGAAAGATTTGTAGAGGAACTGAGGGCTATTGTAGGTCAAGCCCAGGAAATCCTTCATGTCCATTCAGCTGCAGAAAAATCTACTGGTGTTGATTCTGTTGCTGTGGAATCCAGCAGTAACCAAGTAAGAGCACTTTTTTTGTAAGAAGGTCATTTGGGAGACTTTGTCAGGAACATCATCATTTACCTGTTCATTTTTATTTCAGGCAGGGTCATCTGAACAAGTACTGATAAATTCTGCATCCACTCAAACAAGCAGTAAGTATACTTAATAAAATCTACCATTTGGCTTTTGGAACAAAGTATTTTGGAGTCTTGATATACGTTCATAGAGAAAGATATTAGCCAATAAATTGATTTTATAATAAATTGATGTTTTTCCACACTTGAAAGAAATTTATAGCCTAGATATTTAAAAATAATGTTGATTCTTTATGCAAGTAATTTACTTCTGAGTTGTTACATGATATGTAACCAGAAAGGGCAGTAACAGTGATGATGACCTTTGATAGTGATGATGACCTATATGAATCGTAACTGGTAATTTGTTTACTTTGACATGAGATAAACAGAAGTATTTTAACTAAAATCATTATGTTCTAAGTTTGCATCATGTTTGAATTGTCCTTCAGATCTTAACTGTCTCATTGATGATAATACACTAATAACTTTGTAAGTCAGACACCAGATAAACTTCCAAAAACTAAAATTGGGGTTCTTCTGTTTTCTTTTCTGACAACTTTATCTCTTCATTCTTCTTAGCCCTGGTCATGGGTATTTTAAGAGTGTCTGGGAGGGGGAGAAGAACCATAGCATCATGAAGGAAGACCTCTGAAGGAATTAACACAACATGAAGAAGCAAAAGGTGGTGTGGGAATAATGGAAGCAGATACCATTATCCTGAAATTTAGTTCAACTGTATTAGGATGCCAGAGTACATCTGTATCTTACTTTGTTGGTTAGCAGAAATCTGAGCAAGTTTCTGACTGACAACGTAAGGTAAAGTTCCAAAGAAAATTATTTGAGAAAGTTTACAGATATAGGGATTTGTCTTATTTTACTTTTATATTGCCATAAGCTGGATTTACTTCTTTTTCTTCTGGTGAATAGTTCCGTAAAATTTAATGCTTGTATGGATATATACCACCATGTTACCACTTAGGCAGCACCATAATCAGGTTGCAGAATGGCAGTTATAAATTTGAATGGAGAACTATGCCCCCAATTATTTAAATAGAGTGCCTTATTTCTGGTTAGTATTAATGGATACCTTATATTTAGTTCTATAGGCTATTTGTCAAGGTTGAGATGTATCTCTTGTGGTTTATAATTATCCTTGTACTGTTGGAAATGGAGATACACAAGCTAATTTTTAACTTGATTTTTTTATTTAATAATGTGAACAAATTGACAGTGTATAATTTGTTGATAATTCTTTCTACAGATGAATCTGCACCTCAATCATCCCCAGTTGGTCGCTGGCGATTTTGTATCAACCAAACAATAAAAAATTGTGAGGCACAGTCTCCTCCTTCCCTTCAGCCATCCTTGACAACAGTGCATGGGTTACAGTCAATTCCTAGTAAGCTTTGTTGTCTGCCAGCTTTATATGGACTTGCATGATATGGTTACAGATTAATTTGTTTTTGCCTATCATTTATCCTTATGACAGTTTTCATGAGCATTTTAGAAGAAATTAACATTGTTATGTAACAAGTCATTTTATTCAGTGTTTGCAAAAGAAAAAAACCCAAGAAGTCATTTTTATAAGAGTACACTTTATATACTCTTAAATAGGTTCTTATTTGCCTCTTGATTTTCTTGTCCCTTTTGAGTTTTGTTTGCACTTTGTACTCATCACAACTTAGCTACTCTTTTGTTTTTCTTTCAGGTTCAAGTAACACAAATAATCAGGAAATATCACAGGACACACTGTTCACGATAGAGAATAATCCAGGCCAGCGTGAACTTTTCACCCCCAAATCAGAACATGAGGATATGGTTGATGGTAAGATTTCTGAATGTGCTAGTTTAGAAACTGAGCAGCCAAGTATTCTCTATCAAGTGGAAGATGACAGGCAGTTAATGGCACCAGCTACTGATAATTCCAGTTATTCTGCTACTTTGGTGCATCCAGTTCCAGTTGAATGTGAGGCACTCACCAGCCAAGCAGATATGTCCATACCTACATATCCATGTCAGCAAGCTGCCATCCTGACTGATGTGCTTATGGATCATCCTAGCGATTTAGTTCAGACTGGTGGCAATGCTGTTCTAACTTCAGCGGTTGTATCATCTGATCAAGAGCCTCAATCTTTATCAGTTCAGGAGCCAACTGCAGATGTAGAGCTTGTTTCCTTAGAAGGAGAAACCACAGGACACACTGAAACAAATTCTCCTAAGGCAGTCATTTCCACTCACACTTCTGGCTTTGAACCAGCTACCCTTCAACCTGCTACTATCCTGGAATCAGATGGGGAACGACCTCCAAAAATGGAGTTTGCGGACAACCGAATTAAAACACTGGATGAAAAATTAAGAAACCTGCTCTATCAGGAGCACAGCATTTCTAACATCTGTCCTGAGAGTCAGAAGGATACTCAAAGCGTAGACTCTCCATTTTCTTCCTCTGCTGAAGATATACTATCTTATCCGATGCCAGAAGTCATAGCTGTCAGTCACTGTGAGACTCAAGATAGCCCTGCACAATCCCCGAATTTCCAACAGGCAGGCTCTAAGAGTCTGTCCAATGTGGCTGCAAATCAGCCTGATCATATATCAGTGTTCAAAAGAGACTTGAATGTGATAACTTCTGTGCCCAGCGAGTTGTGTTTACATGTAAGTATCTGTCTAATTCATATTCTTTGTTTATGAATTTCAAGAAAGGCCCTCATTCTTAAAGGGTTCAAAGTAACTGTCATTTAAGACTATGACTTCAGCTGCAGCTACTCAGAACTTAGTAGTAATGGCAGGTCTGTCCTGGGTCTATCTAAAAGAGCCTTCTTTTGAATTAGCTTGGAATTTATAAGCATGTGTATATTTATAGACTTTGTGGACAGGAGAAACATACTTTTTGATTAGGTAGAAACAGCAAAAATCATCCATAATCACGTGACTTTTTTTCTTAACCTCTAAAAGGACCAGAAATACAGTTTAGCGGTAGAGTGCTTGCACCTGTATCTCAAACAGTAGAACATTTAACTAAGATATCTTGTCCTAGCATTAAAGAAATAGAGTCTAAAGATCTAAAGTCCAAAATCATCTTCAACTACATATTGAGTTTGAGGCAAATCTGCACTACATGAGTCCTTGTTAAAAAACAATAAATAAAATGTAAGGCGGGCTCATAGGTCCCAGCCACTGCCTGTTGAACTATTGGCTACTAATAAATTCTAGGAAAGAGATAGTCATTGTCTTCAGTTATGTAATCAACGGTGAGCCTACCAGGTTCCAGTGAAAAGTCTCAAACATATATTGACACAGATGGTACCGATTAAACTCAGTGGTTCACAAAATAAATGTAGATATGAATGTGGGAAAGGAACTTGTTGGGAGGAAAGGAGTTAATGGAGATAGGAGGGAGATGGGGGAGTAATTAGAAGTCATTACACACATGTATAAATTTATCAAAGAATAAATGTAATTACCAAAGAAAATAGAAATAATTTTTTTAAAGAGAGAAGAAACAGAAGGAAAAATAATTGTAGAATAATTGGGATTTAAAAATCACAAGTTTTCTAGATTTTAGAGTCTCTGAATTTTAGAATATTTATAATACCAAATGTGATATGTTGGGGCTGGTATCCAAATCTAAATACAGAAGTTATTTATGTTTCTTATATATTTATACACAGAGACTCAGACAATTTTATATAGTATTATTGATGCACCTTCATTTTAATTACATTAGATGAGGTTGGTCACATGTAGAATTTTCTACTAACAGGATCGTGCTGATAATGAGAATGTTTCAGGTTTTAGATTTTAAGGTTTTTTGTTTTGTTATTTGTTTGTTTGTTTATTGAGGCAGGGTGTCTCTGTGTAGACCTGGCTGTCCTAGACTCAATTTGTAGATCAGGCTGGCCTTGAACTCACAGTGATCTGCCTGCCTCTTCCTCCCTGAGTGCTGGGATTACACGTGTGTGCTACTCCTTCTGGCTGGATTTTAGGTTTTTATTGAGATTTCTCACCTATATAACATAGTAACTTTAATATTCTCTTTATTTTCTTTTCATGTCTTTTTTTTTTTTTAAAGTATTGGTCATTAAGTTCAGGAATGAAACCACATGCTATGCAAGTGCTGTATCTATCACTGAGCCACACTCCTAGCCCTATTTTCCTTTTCTACCTTTTCAGTCACAGAAGCAACTAATAAATTGCTGCTTGTCCTCCTTGACTTTCCTTAAGCCTGCATAGATCTATTTACATGTGTATCACATGTTTGTCCAAAATAATATTGTATTATAAACACATTGGTCAACAAACTGAAATTCTTCATTTTACCACACACTGTGAATATCTTTCTAAATATTTACCACTGTAATTTTTGTCATTGTTACTGTACAAATAATATGTACTTGTGTGTAAAGGAAAATCTGTTACATGCCCAAACCTGTAAACATAGCTGTTAGCTTTTCCAGATATGGTTTTAGTTAATGTTTGAATATTTATAGCAACATAATTCTGCATATGTATTATGTTTTAGACATAGATGCATGTTATATTTATCTATATATACTTTTTTAGGTATATGTGCTTTTCATTTCTTAAATTTTTTAAACTATTTCAAGTTATAGAATTAATTTGTAAGCACAAAAACATTTCAGAAGAATAGCAACTCTAAACAACTTAACACTTCCTAAACAATTTTCTTATTGTAGTTTCTGTGGCCATTATCACTAATAACTTGTCCCTCTCTTGATTTAGTAATTGTATATTTGGGTTTTGTTTTTGTTTTTGTTTTTGTCTTTTTTAAAGACTGGGTTTCACTATGTAGCTTGAAGCTGGCGCGGAACTGATTACCTTGCTGTTAAATAGCATGTACTCCTTATAATTCAGTTACCTCTTTTTTTATATTGCTAGATTTATATTTATAGTTGGATTTATATTTGCTCACAATGCCAACTTTAAACTAAGATGGTTGCCATATTGATTTTTCATAATTGTTTTTTTTTAATTTTTATTAATTACACTTTATTCATTTTGTATCCCCCCATAAACCCCTCCTTCCTCCCCTCCCAATCCCACCTTCCCTCCCACTTCTCTACTCATGCCCTTCCCCAAATCCAGTGATGGGGGAGTCTTCCTTTCCTTCCTTCTGATCCTAGTCTATCAGATCTCATCAGGAGTGGCTGCATTGTCATCTTCTGTGGCCTTGTAAGACTGCTTCCCCCTCAGGGGGAGGTGATCAAAGAGCAAGCCTATCAAATTATGTGAGAGGCAGTCCCTCTTCCCATTACTATGTAACCCACTTAGACACTAAACTGCCATGGGCCACATCTGTGCAGCGGTTCTAGGTTATCTCCATGCATGGTACTTGGTTGGAGTATGAGTCTCAGGAAAGACCCCTGTGCTCAAATTTCAGTTACCTCTTAAAAGGTCTCCCTGATTCTACTTCCCAAAGCCTCACAGTGGGGATTAAATTTTAATATGATTTTTATGGGAACATTCAAACTATAACAAATTCTTTTTTGGGTTCTTCATTGTTTAGTATATAAAAATACAACTGCCTGCCTTCCTTTCTTTTCTTTTTCTTTCTTTCTTTCTTTCTTTCTTTCTTTCTTTCTTTCTTTCTTTCTTTCTTTCTTTCTTTCTTTCTCTTTCATTCTTTCTTTCCTTTCTTAAGACAAGGTATCGGCTCTGTAGTCCAGGTTAGATTCAAACTCATGGCATTCTTCCTACCTCAACCTTCATAGTGCTGGGATTATAGATGTGAACCACCCCTCTTAGTTACAACTTAACTTCCATGTGTTATAATGTTACCTTGAACTTTGCTGACTCTTGTTTATTGGCTCTTATGGAATTTTCTTTTTCTATTGTGTGTGTGTGCATAAATGAGTACATATGGAGGCCAGGGGTTGATAAGAGTTGTTGATCACTCCTTACCATGTGTTTCGTTGTGGCTAGATCACTGGTTTGACTAGCATAGCTAGATATTTTGCTCAGAGGATCTGGACTCAGTTCCTCATGCTTTCATAGCAAGTACTTTACCCATTGAGCCATCTCCCAGCCCTGAATTGTCTCTTTTTCTGTTTAACACAGGGGCTCTCACTGTGTAGTTCATGCTGGCCTCAAACTCACAGGCAGCCACTTGCCTATGTCTTCTGAGTGCTGGGATTAAAAGTGTATACCACAATGCCAAGCTTTGGGTTTTCTGTGTATAAAATTTTATCATCTGTAAATAAAGATAATTTTATTTGTTCATTTCCTATTTTTCTCATATATTAACTTTTTTATGTCATGCTTTCCTCTCTTTGTCTCTCTGCCTTGTGTAATGAGATAGTTTCTCTTCTGTTTGGTCATCTATTTGGACATTTTGCATTGAGGACTGCATTTTTAAATTTCTAATAACTGTAGTCCATTCTTCACTTTTTTAGTATTTATATTTAATTTTATGTATATGCATGTATACCTGATATGAATGTATGTGCACCATGTGTATGCAGGAGCCCACAGAGGTCAGAACAGGATTTCAACCTAGAGTTACAGATAGCTGTGAGCCACCATGCTCTTGGAACCATACCTGGTTGCCCTTTATCACTGAATTCCCTCTCCTTCACCAAGTTTAGTGTTGGCTTTCAGTGTTAGTTTTAAGTTTTGTTAACTTTTAGTTCTGTGTTCAGTTTCCCTGTAAGATTCTTTATATGTCCATAAGTGCTATTATATATTTATGTAGATGCCTTTTAATTGTTGGGAGAAAAACATCGGACATACTTTTTTTATGCTGCAGTAGCTAGTCTATAAAGGCAGCGGGGCTTACCCTTCCTCTGAGGTGCTGTCTTTGTCCCTCATTGACTTTTCTCTCAGCCAAAATCCTTTGCTTCTTTGTACTCTTATTTTGAGAGCAGGTCCGCTACTGTTTTTTGCTTGATGTGGAGAGAAAGGATGTGGAATGGCTGTTCTTTCTTTCTTTCTTTCTTCCATTCATTCTTTCTTTGTTCTTTCTTTGGTACTTCAACCAGTATACTCTTCCATTCAGCAACTGTCTTTTGAGTAGTAAGTCAAAATTTCTTCTTACAAAGTTAACATTCTAGTACTTAACAGTCTGCTGATAATAGAAAGGGCTATGACAAATTAGAAGATTGCCCAAATGAAGTGATCAAGGAAAAACTTATACATAGTGGTGACATCTTCAGGTAGACATTTATTCAAGGAATCAAAAGAAGGCCAGTTTAGTAGAAGGATGTTTCAAAATGGAATACACTGAAAAGACAGGAGAACCGTTGGGTGGAATTGTGTAAGCATCCCTTTCATTGGTCAGGTTTCTCTGCTGCTTCTCATATATGCCACCTGGGTGTGTCGTCTCTTGAGACAGTTCCTACATGTATTACAGTCCTCCTTTTCTTTCTGTAATCATAAGTTCTTACTTATATATCAGGTTTTCTTGCTGTTGTTGTGTCTAAGTATTTCTCTTGATCAGGAATACAAAAGTTTATAGTAAATAAGCCATCTCATTTTATTCACTACATATAGATATTTCAATTATAATTTCAATGGGATCATTGCAGTACTTTCTGAAAGGTAGTATTTTTACAATTTTTTAATTTTTATTTTTTATATTAATTACAGTCAATTCACTTTGTATCCCAGCTGTATCCCCCTGCCTCCCTCCTCCTCTCCCAATCCCACCCACCCTCCTTCATCTCCTCCTATGCCCCTCTCCAAGTCCACTGATAGGGAAGATCTTCCTCCCCTTCCATCTGACCCTAGCTTATCAGGTCTCATCATTACTGGCTGCGTTGTCTTCCTCTGTGGCCTGGTAAGGTTGCTCCCTGCTCTGGGGGAGGTGATCAAAGAGCAGGCCAATCAGTTTATGTCAGAGGCAGTCCCTGTTCCCCTTACTAGAGAACCCACTTGGATACTGAGCTGCCATGGGCTACATCTGTGCAGGGGTTCTAGGTTATCTCCATGCATCATCCTTGGTTGAAGTATCATTCTCAGAAAAGACCCCTGTACCCAGATATTTTGACTCTGTTGCTATCCTTGTGGAGCTCCTGTTCTCTCCAAGTCTTTCTATCTCCTGCTTCTTCCCTAAGATTCCCTGCATTTTTCCCAAAGTTTGTTTATGAGTCTCATTATCTGCTTTTATACAGTGCTGGGTAGAGTGTTTCAGAGGCCCTCTATGGTAAGCTCCTGTCCTGTTTCCTGTTTTCTCCTTCTTCCAATGTCCATCCTATTTGCCTTTCTGAGTGAGGATTGATCATCTTACCCAGAGTCCTTCTTCTAGCTCACCTTATTTAGGTGTTCAGATTTTTGTAGGTTTATCCTGTATTATATGTCTAGTATCCACTTATAAGTAAGTATATACCATGTGTGTCTTTCTGTTTCTGGGATACCTCACTCAGGATGATCTTTTCTAGATCCCACCATTTGCCTGCAAATTTCATGATTTCCTTGTTTTTAATTGCTGAGTAGTACACTTAAAGAAATGCTCAACATCCTTAGCTATCAGGGAGATACAAATCAAAATGACCCTGAGATTTCACCTTATACCCATCAGAATGGCTAAGATCAAACAATCAAGTGACAACACATGCTGGAAAGGATGTGGAAAAATGGGAACCCTCCTCCATTGCTAGTGGGAATGTAAACTTGTACAACCACTTTGGAAATCAATCTGGCACTTTCTCAGACAATTAGGAATAGTGCTCCCTCAAGATCCAGCTATGCCACTCCTAAGCATATATGCAAAAGATGCTTAAGTATATAACAAGGACATTTGCTCAACCATGTTTGTAGCAGCTTTATTCGTAATAACCAGAGCCTGGAAACAACCCAGATATCCCTCAGCTGAGGAATGGATACAGAAATTGTGGTACATTTACACAATGGAATGTGGAACTGGAAGCTCAAGGACAGCCTCAGTTACATAACACCTTGTATCTACTGAACTGAAGAAATAATATTTTCAGTCATTTGGCACATATAAAAAATAACTTATTTAAAAGTTAAGTTTTCAAAGTTGGTGTAATGATAATAAATATTTTAGCCTGGAAAATTAATATTCTCTTTTATTTAATCTGAAGATATAACAGTTCCAAAGAAATGTCAAGACTTCCGTTTCAGCCTGATATGTTACTGTTACTGCAACACTGCATAGTGAACTGGTTATGGTCTGTTATTAATCCTTATAAGAAACTCTAATATACCAAAAAAAGTATTTGCATTACCTAAATGATTACCATTTTATTTTATTTTTGTTTTTGTTTTTGTTTTTGTCTCTATTAGGAGATGTCCCCAGATGCTTCACTTCCAGGGGATCCAGAGGCCTATCCTGCTGCTGTGTCAAGCGATGGAACCATTCATCTGCAGACAGGAGGTGGATATTTTGGCCTAAGCTTTACTTGTCCTAGTCTCAAAAATCCTATTAGCAGGAAATCCTGGACTCGAAAATTAAAAAGCTGGGCATACAGGCTACGGCAGTCAACCAGCTTTTTCAAGAGATCAAAAGTCCGTCAAGGTAGTGTGCTTACAGTCAGGGACATAGACTAGGTAACATCATTTTTCATCTGCTTTTTTTTTTTTTTTTTTTTTTTTGTCGCTCATACTCAAATCTTGCCATGTTTTTCATGTAGCTCATGTTTGTTAAATACCCCATTAATGTTGTTGCCATTTTATTTTTTCCTTTTGTAACTAATTGGTTTTTCAGTTTTTCATTTCATATAGATTGGGATAAATCTTGCAATGCCTGATTTAGAGTTAGGGATTTAAACAATGTTGCTTATGCATTAACACCTTTTAATTATCTAGCAAGGGCTAAACTTTTTTCTGCTTTTCTTCAGTTTTGATAATGTAAACAAATTTGTCTTAAAAATGATTTTCTCTTTTTTACTTATAATTTGACAAACCTTACAGTGGGAACAGAAGATAAACGATCAGCAATTGTTCCTGATTCCATTCCACTGACACAGGAGTTCTCAGCTGACACTAGGGCTTTGAGTAGATGTAAAACGATGCGTGGATCATTTCAACAGGGTCGGTTCCAGGTTTGTGTCTTTGGTTTACTTTATCATTGGGCACCTTATGAAAGAGAACAAACTGCAGGGCTGAAGATGGAGATTTATGATAGTTGGCCCATCATCTGTGAGATCCTGGATTCTATCCTCAACAAAAAATGACAGCATTTGGAGTTGATCTGTAGATGATCCTTAGTTCAGCTGTATATCATTATATAACTAATTTGTTTATCTTGGTTATAGCTTTTCAACTTTAGAAAGCTATAATTAACAGTGAACCTAAGGAATATAAGGATTTTAGTAGTTGCAAAAGATCACAGAAATAGATCATCATTTTGGGGTCTTCATTTTTTTCAAATTAATCTCCTTTTTTTGATTTACTGATTTTATTCATGTGGAGGGTTGCTATACGACATGTGAGGCTGCCCACAGAGGTAGAAGAGATTCCTGGGAGCTAGAGTTACAAATAGTTGAGAGCCACCATATAGGTGATGGATACCATACCCAAGTCCTCTGCAAAGCAACAAATACTGTTAAATTCTGAGCCATCTCTCGTGTTCTTTAGAATCTCAGCAAATTTCATAGTGGGATTTTCTTTGAGTAACATGAAGCTAATCTGTCCAAGGGCCCCAGCTAAAGGACTGACTATAAGCAGTATAAGTTTTAGTATTACCCAAGTATTATATATGCTAAATCAGCCCTTTCACTTGTCTATGCTGTGTTTTGATGGTGAATTTTTTCATGGGGTTCTACCTAATTTACCCTATGATTAGGTAGAACCAGACACATTTACCTTTTTATGTCTCAGGTGATTACAGTTCCTCAGCAACAGCCAGTGAAAATGACATCTTTTAGAAAAGAACATAGACCACCATTCAAGAAGGCAACAGTCCAATCTAGTGAGGAAGCACTAGCCTTTGCTGAAGCTGCAGTGCTGCCTTTGGTCGAAGTGGAACCTTCCATACCCACTCCAAAGGCTTCAGTTTCTTCACGAAAGTTACGAACTCTTTATGAAACCTTTAAAGAAGAAAAAGAAAATCCTGAACAAGAGGACATCTTATCTTTGAGCACAGCTAGTGAGCCCATGACTACAGAAAAGAATATGGAAGAAACTTCAACCACAAGAATTAGTGTGTCATCTGGGTCTAAACCCTTAGATAAAGAAAAAGAGGAATTGATTCCTGGGAAACAGCCATGTACTAAGAAATTTTCATCCACTCTTCCTGGTAAAGAAAAGTCAGTGGCCAAAACTGGTCCAAAGAGTGATCAGTATTTACCACTCCATGAAGAACAAGCCTGTGCTCAAACACAGAGTTCACACTTCTACTCTCCATCTTCCCCAATGAGCAGTGATGATGAATCAGAAATTGAGGATGAGGACTTGAAGGTGGAGCTTCAAAGATTACGAGAAAAGTAAGGATGCTTTCTCTTCTGTAACACATATAATTGTTTATGGGTTATATAATTTAATATTTGCCTTGTAGCAATTTTAAGATTGGTGGCATTTTAATGATTAAAGCTTTTCTGATTAAAAACTATAATGAATGCTATTATAAAATGTTTATGAATACTAAAGTCATTTTGTGTAAAATTATTTTAGTTTTTATAATTGTTTTATGTGTTTGGGTGTTTTGCCTGCTTGTATGTCTGTGTGTGCAGTGCCCATGAAGGCCAGAAGAGGTTGTTTAATATTCCCCTAGAACTGGTGTAACAATTGTTAGCTGCTGTGTGGGTGCTGGGAATTGAACCCAGGTCCTCTGGAAGAATAATCCAGTACTCTTAACTGTGTGCCATCTCTCCAGCTCTTTTTTTTGTGGGGGTTGTTGGGGACATAAGACAGGGTTTCATTGTATAGTTCTGTACTATGTAGTTCTGCCTGGCCTGGAATAATACCATGGCTAATCCATGTTGACCTCAAACTTGTAGTGATTCCTCCTGCTTCTGCCTCTTCATGCTGGTATTACAGGCACATGCCAAGATCTATTGACCTTTTTTGCTTTTTCAGTCCTTGTTCTTTAGCAGTCTTGGAATAAGAATTTACAACTATTCTTACCTTTTATTAGTAGACAGCTAATTTATACAGTCAAAGAGAATAGTTTATCTTTAGGAAAATATAAGATCCTTCCAAGATCAAGCTTGTTATTTAGCAAATGAGATCATAACATTTTACTAATGATACTGTGGCGATATATTTTATCATGTAGAGTGCTGTTTATTATGTTTTGTTTTGCTAAATTAAGCTAGGAATAATCTTCACTCCTGATCTTGTTCTCTCCACCTCCCAAAGTCTGGAATTACAGGCATGTGTCATAACAACACAAAATTAACATCACCACCAACAAAAAATTTTAATACGACTACAAAATCCATGATCTACTTTGAAAAAGGCCATGAAAGCCTGGCAACCAAAGTTTAATCCCCAGAATCCACAATGGAAGGAGAGACCTACGGCTGAAAATTTTCCTCTGACCTCCACAAACATACATATCATACACATATATACATAATAATTCATACAACGAAAAAAATTGAAATATGGTCTTGCCGTGTAGCCCAGGCTGGCCTCAAATTTGCAGTCTTCCTACTGCCTGAGCCTTCTGATTATAGGAAGTTAATAAATCTTTTAAATCACTCTGAAAAGACTGTTGGCTTCTATAGCAGCCTATGTTGGTTATGAGTACTTGATTTTGGTTGGGAAAAATGGATTCTCATAAAGGATTTTTTGTTTGTTTGTTTTTTGAGACAGGGTTTCTCTGTTTAGTCTTGGTTGTCCTGGACTCGCTTTGTAGACCAGTTTGTACTTGAACTCACAGAGATCCACCTGCCTCTGCCTCTCTGAGTGCCGGGATTACAGGTGTGTGCTACATTTTATTTTGTTTTGTTATGTTTTGTTTTGAAATTTTGGGATTGGAGAGATGAGTCAGTGGGTAAGAGGACTTCCTGCTCTTCAGTACTCAGCACCTCCATCAGGTGGCTCTCAACTACTTGTCACTCCAACTCCAGGAGTTCTAATGACCTCCACAGATACACATACACACACACACACACACACACACACACACACACACACATATATATATATATATAAATAAAAACAAAAATCTTTCTAAAAAATCAACCTAAACAAAATAGGACCAGGTGTGGTGGTACATGCCTTTAATCCAAGCACTTAGGATACAGAGACAGGCAGATCTCTGTGAGTTTGAGACCAGCCTGTTCCATTTAGAACAGTCCAGGACAGTCAGGACTATACAAAGAAACCCTGTCTCAAAAAAAAAAAATCAAAATAATGACTAAAACAAAAACATTTATTCTGTCATTATTTTTAATAAAGATAAGCTCTTAACTATGCAGCTTTTCCCCCCCGGTGCTAAGGATTGAGCACAGACTTGAGTGTGCTAGACAAGGACCCTGCTGTGGTCCTTGTTCAACTATCTGTGGTCCTTTTGTTCTACTCTGATAGAAACTGTGAATAAGAAAAAAAAGGTTTTCAAGTACTGGTTCTTGGCCACTTGGTGTTTGAGAATAGTGAGCTGAAGGAAGAGGTAAGTGTGCTCTCCTGTTTTACAGCTCTGGTGCAGACCTAGTAGCAAGACCCTTGGTTCTAAAAGCACTAGAGTTATTACAGAAGGCCAGGAGGTTGGGATTCCTTAGCCCTTGGCAGGAGCTGGCATTGCAAGTGACAGGCAGGCCTAAGTATCAGGGTTTCTCAGCCCTTGGCAATGGCCAGTATTAGAGCTCTCAGGGTAGGGTTTCCAAGACACAACATGCTTAAGTCTTGACAGCTCTCTGGAATTCTTCCAGTGACCAGGAGGACCCCTTACATTGCTAATTTTGAAGCTCAGCCCACTGACAACCAAACTCTGTCTCTTCTTCAGCTGGCAAAGAGTCTTGCCACATTCATAGCTCAGGCCTGCACACTGACCAGCTCTCATTGCCTCTGCTCTCTCTGCTATTTCTTTCTTTGTGTTTACCAGCCCAGCCTATACTACTGAAAATAGGCAAGACAAGACCACCCACGAGAAGAAACCTTATATTGAGCTAGCACAGGATCCAACAAGAGAGTCTTAAGAGCCTGCTTATTTAGCCACAGGAGTCTTTGGCCCAATCACAGCATACCTTGCATAGCATTGTCCTTTTAGCAACAGCCACAGCAGTCCCTCTGGTAGGCCACCAACAGTTATTCCCCTCTGGCCTTGCAGGGGAAAGAGGAACATTTTTGCAGAATCTTCTAGAATTCTGTAATGCTTTTGATAACAAAAAACTGAGTACACACTGTTGGGGTAGTCCTAGTTAAGGCTTTAACTCCACCTCCAGGAGCTAGAACAGTCAGCTGAATTCATTGTGTAGTTTTCTCAAGGCAGCTGTGGGGTGTTGAAAACTGCTAGCCTTAGCATAAGAATGGTTCAGCTGGCTGACTGACAGTCTTTGGACTCAGAGCAACCAGGGCAGCAAGGAAGAGTCCAAGAGCTTCTAGTTAGGAATCAAATTGCATAGTCCCCTAGTAACTAGGCTTTTTTTTTTAAAATAGGAAAATGAACATCAGAAGGAGTGCTTAGAATAGGAACTTAGAAGAACTTATCTTTAACACTAATAATAACTACATTAACAGACATATATAGTGATTAAAGCCTGCCCAGTAGCTAAGGGAATGCTTGCTGGTTCTCCACTTCTCTCTCAGCAGCCGTGGACTACATGCCCAGCCCTTTAGTGTTCTTTTGTCATTATGGTTTGCCCATAGTATTTTATTAGATGATGGTAGATACTATTGACCAGCAATTGTAAGCTGATATTTTTTTTATTTGAGTTTGAATAGGTTGTGGAGTTTTGTATTTAAAACGTTAAGTTTTTAAAATTAAGGCCAGTCCTGTGGCACACACCTTTAATCCCAGTACTCAGGAGGCTGAAACAGGCAGATCTCTATGGGTTCAAAGTCAGTCTGATCTACATAGTGAGTTCTAGGCCAGCAAGGTTACATAGAAGAACCTGTCTAAATAAAAGTGGTGCATAGGAGAATATTCAGATAACAAATGAAAAAACAAGCCAAAGACTCCCTGCGCTTCTCATACTATACCTCACTTCTCAGAGGTACTCACTGTGAACTCTTTGGATATATCTTGCTGGTTCTTTTTCTGCGCTTATATTTTTTGCCCTTTATAGTAACAAATAACAAACATGTTATTCCATATTTTTGCTTTAAAATGTTGTCTGTAAATGTTCATATCTGCATAATTCTACCTTTAAAAAATTACTGTGTGCAATGCCAATTAATAAATGTCTTCAAGTTTATGTAATCCTTTCTTGAGAAATATTTCAGTCTTCCCCATGTTCTGCTTATATAAATGACACTTACCTTTTTATACACAGAGATATTTCTGTAGAATACAATTAAAAGGTCTGTACTCTTCAAGCTTATAGGTAATCATTAAAATTGTGTTCAGTGCCAGGTTGGTTACTGATGCCTGTAATCCCCACACTTGAGAGGCAGAGGCAGAAGGAATGCTGCAGCGCTAAGTGGTGCCTTCCACACTAGCTAATGTTACAGAGTGAGATCTTATGTCAAAAAAAAAAAATCTGAAGACGACTCATGTTCTAGTATTGCCATACCATTTTGTATTCCAAAGTACACAAAGTGCTTATTTCTTTATATCTTAAAAACACAGATTGGAAATTACAAATCTTTTAATTTGCTAATCAGATGAATTAAAATATTTACTTGGCTGGGCATGGCAACATGTGCCTATTATCCTAAGCCACTTAAAAGGCTGAGTCATGAGGCTTATGAAGGCCAGCCTGGGCTATAAAAGCAAGACCCATTACCACCCCTAAGTTTTTACATTGCAGTTTATAACCCCTCTTGTTTTAAATAATCTTTTCCTGTCGCGCGCGGCCTTTGCCGATAAGGACGACGCAACAACCGAGGATTTCTTCAGCAGCAAGTTTATTGAACAGCTCTTTCTTGCTGATGGTGAAGGACCCAAACCCCGGGTTGTGCTCTGCTTAAATAGCCAGCAGCGCGACCTGTCCGTCTGTAATTGGTGCTCTGTTCAAGTCTTCATAAGCATATGGCTGGCAATTGGAGTGCAGCCTAAACCCTCATTAGCATAAAGCTGCGCATGCGTAAACTGCAGGGCGGTGCAGGCAAGAAGCGCGAAAATGCTGGCAAGAAGAACCAAGAAGCAGGAAGCCGGCGCCATCTTGTAATGGCGGGAGCGGCTCCCGACATTTTCCTTTTTCATGATTCATTTTATTTTTTAATTATATGTATATGTTTGCATGGACATGTGTTATGTTCACATGACTACTGGTACCCGTCAGTGTGGGTAGCAACAGAGACCAGAGGAGTCAGATACCCTGGAGCTGGAGTTATAGGTGGTTGTGAGCCACCTGATGCAGGTGCTGCAAATTGAACCCCAGTCCTGGAAAAGCAGTATATGCCCTTAACATCTGATCCATTTCTCCAGCCCCCATTTAATATTATTTTTTACTTTAATTTTATTTATGTATTTATTATAATTTATTCACTTAATATCCCTACTGTAGCCCCCTCCCTCATCTCCTCCCAGTACCACCCACCCATCCACCCTCTCTCTTCTCCCCTTTCTCTTTCCCCTAGTCCCCTAATAGGGGAGGACCTCCTCCCCTTTTGTCTGACCCTAGCTTATCAGATCTCATGAAGGTTTGGATGCATTGTCCTCCTCTGTGGCCTGATAATGCTGCACCCCCCACAAGGAGGTGATCAACAAGCCAGCCGCTGAGTTCATGTGAGAGACAGCCCCTGTACCCCTTACTAGAGAACCCACCTGGAAATTGAGCAGCCAATGGACTTCCTTTGAACAGGGGCTGTAAGTCCTCTGCATGAATGGTCCTTAGTTGGAGTATCAGTCTCTGCAGGACCCCCTTGGCCCAGGTATTTTGGCTCTGTTTTTTTCGTTTTGGAGTTCCTGCCCCCTCCAGGTCTTTCTATCTCCCTCTTCTTCCATAAGGATTCCATCACTCTTCCTAAAGTTTGGCTATGAGTCTCAGTATCTCCTTAGATACCCTGGTAGGTAGAGTCTTTCAGAGGTCCTCTGTGGAAGTCCCCTGTCCTGTTACTTGTCTCCTCCTGCTTCCGATGTCTATCCTGTTTGCTCTTCTGAGTGAGGTTTCAGCCTCTTCCTTAGGGTCCTCCTTGTTGTTTAGCTTCTTTAGGACTGTAGATTTTACTGTGTTTATCCTATATCATGTGTCTTTCTGCTTCTGGGTTACTTCACTCAGGGTGAGCTTTTCTAATTTACACCATTTGCCTGCAAATTTCATGATTTCCTAGTTTCTAATTGCTGAGTACTATTCCATTGTGTAAAGATACCACACTTTCTGTATCCATTCCTCCATTGAGAGACATCTATGTTGTTTCCAGATTTTGGTTATTACGAATAGAGCTGCTATGAACATGGTTGAGCAAATGTCCTTCCTTATTGAATGGTGAGGCAACTTTTGGGTATGTGCCCAGGAGTGGTATAGCTAGATCTTGAGGTAGCACTATTCCTAATTTTCTGAGGAAGCGCCAGATTGATTTCCAAAGTAGTTATGCAAGTTTACATTCCCACCAGCAATGGAGGAGGGTTCCCCTTTCCCCACATCCTCTCTAGCATGTGTTGTCACTTGAGTTTTTGATCTTAGTCATTCTGATGGGTGTGTGGTAAAATCTCAGGGTCATTTTGATTTATACCTCCCTGATGAATAAGGACATTGTGCATTTCTTTAAGTGTTTCTCTGCCATTCAGTATTCCTATATTGAGAATTCTCTGTTTAGCTCTCTACCCCATTTTTTAATTGGATTACTTGGTTTGTTGCTGTTTAACTTCTTAAGTTCTTTATATATTGTGGATATTAGCCCTCTGTCAAACGTAGTGTTGTTGAATAACCTTTCCCAGTCTGTAAGCTGTCATTTTGTTCTGACAACAGTGTCCTTTGCTTTATAGAAGCTTTTCAGTTTTATGAGGTCCTATTTATTGATTGTTGCTCTTAGAGACTGTACTATTGGTGTTCTGTTCAGGAAGTTGTCTCCTGTGCCAGTGAGTTCAAGGCTCTTCCCCACTTTCTCTTCTAATAGATATAGTGTGTCTCATTTTATGTCGAGGTCTTTGATCCACTTGGACTTTAACTTTGTGTAGGGTGATGAATATGGCTCTATTTGCATTTTTCTACATGTAGACATCCAGTTAGATAAGCACCATTTGTTGAAGATGCTGTCTTTTTTCCATTGTATACTTTTGACTTCTTTGTCAAAAATTAAGTTTCCATAGGTATATGGGTTTATTTCTGGGTCTTCTATTTGATTCCATTGGTCCACCAGTCTGTTTCTATGCCAGTATCATGCCATTTTTATTACTGTTGCTCTATAGTACAGCTTGAGATCTAGGATGGAGATACCTCTAGAAGATCTTTTATTGTACAAGATTGTTTTAGCTATTCTGAGTTTTTTTTTTGCTTTTCCAGTTGTTCTTTCAATGTTTGTAAAAAAAATTACGTCCTTTAAAAATTATTTATTTTTCATTACTAATTTCAGGAGCTTTTTAAATATGTGAATAATAGTCTATAATAAAGAGAAAGTTGATATTATTAAACTATTTGACTTTAAATTTCATTGTATTGTCTGTCTCCCTCTGTATTTGTCCTCATCAATTTGTCCATCTTTTTCTTTGTTATAGATTAGCAGTATTCTTAGGAAGGCATTTTCTATCTTAAAATTGTAAAAATATTCTGCATTCTACCATTTTTAATACTAATGTTTTGTTAAGCTTTATTTGTATTATCACAAAGTTTCTGAATTTGTCTTTATGGCACCAAGGTTATTAAAATATTTTCTGCATCATTTTTATTCAGACACATTCAGGAGGTGGTCAGTCTTCAAACACAGCAGAATAAAGAGTTGCAGGAGCTCTATGAACGCCTTCGAGCAACTAAAGACATCAAAGTGCAATCTTCAGAGGTTCCTTTGCCACCTACATCGCCACGCAGGCCAAGATCTTTCAAAAGTAAACTTCGAAGTCGTCCCCAGTCCTTGACACATTCAGAAAATGTCGTTATTGTAAAAGGTAAACCAATCATACATGGAATTGTTTAAAAACCAAATCAGATCTGGGCATAGTTGAAGCATTCAGGAGAGTGAGGCAAGAAGATAGGATGTTGACTTCTAATTTAGTCTGGGCTAAATAATAAGAACCTGTCTGAAGAAAAACAAAATCTGATCAAAGAACAGGAAAATGAAAAAAAACTGTGATAGTGCAAGTTGCTTTTTATTAGGCTAAAATAATTTAATGATGGACACAGTGATTTAAAATACTCCTCTTTTTGGTATTGAATATACTGTAATGAATACCATTGACATATTGGAGAATAACTAAGTTTGCTTTATGTTTTCATTTTGAAAACAATCAAGTGGAATTCCATTGTCTTCCTCTAGAATAGTTTCTGAAATGTTCCAATTGGTGATAATTACTAGTCTTAAATTTAGAGTTGGTTTAAAAGTTTGTTGAAGCCAGGAGGTGGTGGCACACATCTGTAATCCTGGCACTCAGGTAAGTAGAGGCAGTGGGGAGGGATCTCTGTGAGTTCGAGGCCAACCTGGTCTACAAAGAGACTTCCAGAACAGCCAGAATTACACATAGAAACCCTGTTTTGGAACAAAAAAAAAAAGTTTTTTGATAGCGCCGGTAAATTTTGAAATATTTCCATGTTGTTCTAAAGCAAGAAGTTTCTATATATTACTTTTTAAGATCTATTTTATTTTATTTTCATTTATGTATATATGGGTGCATGTGTATCAGTGCCTATAGAGACCAGAAGAGGGCCTTGGATCTCCACAGGTTAGAGTTACAGGCTGGTGTGAGTCACTGACTTGGGTCCTGAAACCCAAACTCTGGTCTTCTCTATATCACCTTTATATATTATTTTTTTAATGGTTTTTAAAAATGGGGACAGGAGAGATGACTCAGTGGTTAAAAGCACTGGCTGCTCTTTTATAGGACATGGGTTCAATTCCTAGCACCCACATGGTAGCTCACAACTATCTGTAATCCAGCTCCAAGTGATTTGTCACCCTCACACAGACATACAGGCAGGAAAAACACCAATGAGCATTAAAAAAAAATAAAGGAAAAGAGAAATTTTATTTCTTTCTTAAATATTTATTTATACTTTATGTGTATGACTGTTTACCTACATGTATATGTATACACAACATGGTATGCCTGGTGCCCTTGAAGGTCAGAAGGCAATGCTAGATCTTCTGGAACTGGAGTTTAGGATGGTTGGGAGCTACCATGTGGTTGCTGAGAAGCAAAGCAGCGTCTTCTGAAAGAGCAACAAGTGCTCTTTACTGCTGGGCCATCTCTCCAGCCCCTATGAGGTATTTCTTTAACTTGGGAAAAGAGTCCATATCTACTTAGCTAGTAAAGAAATTATTCATCAGGTTAGGCATCTTTGGTTCCATGTACATAACGAAGGTCAACATACCACATACTTTCACATCCTTTTTTATTGCTATACTACTCAGTAATACTACTCAGAAGAGTGAAGTAGCACTAACGTAGAGGTCTGTTAGCAGATGAATAGATAAAAACCACGTGGCACACAATTCAATGAAATTTTATTCAGCTCTAAAGAAAAATGAAATGATGGAAAACTAGTCATGTATAGTGGTATATACCTATAGCTGCAGCACAGGGGAGGTTGAGGCAAGTAGATGGTTGAGTTTGGGGACCAGTATATACTGAGCTATACTTTGGATGATTTTGGGAGAAATAGAATTGAAGGGTAGATTAAGATTAAAGGTAGCTTTGTAAATTCAGTATCAGAAGTCATAGGGCCTTCAGTACACTCATAGCTAGACTTCGTTTTGTTCCCAGATGTCTTGCTTGCATACATAGTTATTTTGTTCATTTGTTTAGAGGTGAAGTCTTCCTATGTTACCCAGCATTGGCTGGGCTCAAATTATCCCTCTACCTTGGCTTCTGAAGTTGCTACGACTAAAGGAGAGGCACTCTGATTTTTTTTTTAAACTTACGTTGTGGTTTGCTGAAGATTGAATCACAAGAGCCTTGCACATTCTAGGCAAGTGCTCTGTTAATGAACTATACCGTGCACTTAACCAAATGGCTTTTTTTTTTTAAGTTTTATTTATTTATTTATTTATCCATTTATTTGTTTGTTTGTTTGTTTGTTTATATGATTGTTCTATTTGCATGTATACCTACATGCCAGAAGAGGAAATCAGATCACATTATAGATAGTTGAGAGTCACTATGTCATTCCTGGGAATTGAACTCAGGGCCTCTTGAAGTACTCTTAACCACTGAGCCATCTCTCCAATCCCCCAAATGGCTTATGTTTATTTATATTTTCTGTTGTGCCCAAACCATGGCTTTCATATTATTAAATTATTTGAAGTGCATTATAGTAGTTTTTACCTGTTGTGAAATTTTTAATTCGATAAATTTTGCTTTCTGTATTTTGGAATTTTGCTGATTGTGGTTGTTACATATTTTCAAACTGGTATATATTTCTGTTAAGAGTTTAGACAACCAGTTTTCAATACTTTACTAGTTGTACCTTTTTCATTCTTTTAATATATATTTATTTCTTAATTAGTTTATTTTGTGTGTCTCTCTGTATGTGCATGTGTGTGCCAACATATTTGTCCCAGCCTGCATTTGGATATCAGAGGAGAAGTTGTGGGAGTTGGTTCTGGACACCAAATCAAGTTGTCAGACATGGTGGCAAGTGCCTTTACCCATGAAACTGTCTTCCCAGTCCTTTGACTTTTTAATCTGAACAGTATTAATAATGGACATCATTATGCAGTTAGAACATTATTTTATCTAGTCTTCCAACCTTTGGCTTTTTATTGGGTTATTTAAACTATTTCTATATCATTTAAGTATATTTCTACTTATCACTTTGCTATTTATTTTATGTCTAATGACCTTTTGTTATTTTTCAATCCCTGCCTGTTTCTTTTGTATTAAACATGTATTTTTAAAAGATTCATTTGTGTGTTGTGTGTGTGCATGTCTGTAAGTGTTTTCCTTACCACTTTTCACCTTTTCTTCTGAGGCACAGTCCCTCTTTCTTACATAGGTTGAAAGCCAGCAAGCCTCACTGATATTTCTGTCTTGCCTCCCCTAACAGCTGGAATTACAGGTGTTTGGATGCCTGCCTTACTAACATGGGTACTGGGATATGAACTCCAGTCTTTATGATTGTTCAATAAGTACTGAGCCATCTCTCCAGGACCTAAGTAGATTTTTTTATAATATTTAAATCCTCTTGTTTCCTTTATTATATTTTTTAGTTGTTTTCCTGTGCTGACTATGAGGATTACAATTACCTTCTACATTCAAGGCAATATAATTCAGAATAACACTATCTTAATTTCAATAGTATATGCATTATCTTCTGTGTATATGCCTTCCTTTCGTTGTACTAGTATTATTGTACACATTACATTTTTACATATTACAAGCCAATCAACACAATTGTGTAATTATTGATTTTTAGTCATCTTTGTATTCAGATGAGAGAATAAGAGAGTTATAAACAAAAATTATACTGAATATTATATTTACTAATATAGCTCTCTTTGTTTCTTCACCTACACTTTTTACTGCCTTGCCAACCTTTATTTCACAACAACAAACTTCATCTGTTTTTTTTTTTGTTTTGTTTTGTTTTGTTTTACAAAGCAGCTCTGGTAACAATTCATTTTAAGACTTTTTCCAGAATTTTTTTCATATTTTCTATTTATAGGATTTGTTTTACAAAGCAGGTTATAGAAAAATTTCTTGGATTCAAGGTAGAATTCAACTTATAAATTGCTTTTCTCTTTGCAACAAAATATACTATAAAAAAGTTTCTTTTTAAAACATTTTTAAAGGTTTATTAATATGTAATTAACATAAAACTACATTTCCATACATATTAGAATATTCATAGTTCTGTATCCATGGCAGTTATCAATTTCCAGACATTTCTACATTGTAGAAGACCCTGGATCCATTACATTTATTCCCACTCCCTATTCCAGTCCCTGAGACCATTAAACTTCACCTCTCGTGGAAGCTCTTCATTGGCAGAATCCTAAGTGTAGCTTTTGAATGTGGTTTCTTCTTCTGGGTGTATTCTGCCGACCCCTCAATTTGCTGTCTACATCTGTGTCTCACTTCCCTTTGTGTCTAGATGATGTTTCACTGTCCTCATTTTGTGTACCCATTCTAAGGGATCCTTACTTGCAGCAAAGTACCCCATATACCCCCTTCCAGTTTCCCTGAAGAGCTCATGCCTGGTGGATAAATTGGCCACTAATAATGATTCTTTTCTTTGTGCTGATGGAGAGGAAGGGCTCATACATCACATTATACTATGCTGGATATGATCAAAATCTGGATTTCTCTTACAGGATTTTCTTCCCCTACTCCTCTTACGAGTTGTTGGTTTCTATATTCTGTATACCAATGACTGAATGATGGATTGCTACTGCAGGAGAATTTTCCTGAATGTGAGGCTCTTGGACATATGTTTCCCTCTTTTGTTTGTGTTTTGCTTGGGCAATCAAAAGGAAACATTTTGGATTTCCGATCTGGGTGTATCATTGCTTTGACAGCCTCCAGTTCCTAGAAACAGATGTAACTCTTTATATTTTGTCTTTTGGCCCAGAATTAAATGCCCTTATTTATTTATAAGAGGTAGAACACTATTATAGACAGAATTCTAAATTAATTAGCTATTTAAATAAATCCTTTTCTACCATAAATTTGATTAAAAAAAACTAATGAAACATTGAAGTGGAAATAAATATTTTATCCTATAAATGTCTATTAGTAAATTAAATTAATAAATAATATGATATAGCAATCTTCATAATATAAAAAGAAATCATTTTTATAAAAGATATGCTACCACTTAGACTCAAATTTTCAACAACTTTGGGAAATAATGTAAAACAGTAGACTCCATTCTTAATAAGACCATAAATCAAAGTCATGACATACATTTATAGTACACCTTCTACAGCTCAGGGAATGTTTTGGAAGAGGGGCTGGAAGTAAGAAGCAAAACAAAACAAAACAAAAAAACCTACTATTTCCTAGACTTACTACAACCATTGTAATCATTAGCTCACCCAAACTGTAGTTCCCTCTTCTGTGTACTACCAGGCTCCAAGAGATAGCTCCACACCTCTAGTCACACAGATGTTCTCCATTGATCTTGCTGAGTCATAAAACAAATAGACATGAATCTGAAATATTTATAAAATTGTTTGAAAATTTAAGCTAAAAAATCATAACATTCAAGAAAGGCATTATACTTCAAATGATTGGTTACATGGAAATTTAGATTATGGGGTATTCAGTCATTAAGAATAAGTAGTTATTGTTGGGCGGTGGGGGTGCATGCCTTTAATTCCAGCAGAAGCAGGTAGCAGGTGGATCTGTGAGTTCAAGGCCAGCCTGGTCTACATAGAGAAATCCTGTCTCGAGAAACCAAAACAGAAAGAGAGAAAAGAAAGAGGAAGGAAGGAAGGAAGGAAGGAAGGAAGGAAGGAAGGAAGGAAGGAAGGAAGGAAGGAAGGAAGGAAGGAAGGAAGAAAATAACTAGTTACCAGAAGCAGGAGAAGTGGCTCAGCAGTCAAGTGAGCTTATTGCTCTTACAAGGAAGGACCTAAGTTCAGTTCCTAGCAGCCATGCTAGGTGGTTCATGGCTCCCTGTAACTCCAGCTCTTAGGCACTTGCACTCATACAGACACATACACATAAATTAAGAATAATAAAAATAAATCTTGAAAAAATATCTAGTTATCAAAATGAGCAGTGAATATATGCAGCTCATTTTTAATGTTTCCAAAAATTAACTGTCTCCCCCATGACCTATAACGAACCCAAGCACATTTACTCATTACTGGAAAGGGGCCCAGTGACTAGGGGACAAGTCGCTGAGGAAAGAAAAATGATTTTATTGCTAGTGCCTGGGAAGAAAATCCATAGTAGCTCACTGTATGATTTTAGGCTCTTTTTGTCCTTAAGCAAAAGAAAAAAGTCAGGTGGATTAGTTTAGAAAAAGATTGATAGATAAAGATTTCAGGGCGCTCCTTTAGTATTCTGGAATGGAATGTGAAACTTGGTGGCTGTTCTGCTTGTAATCACAACATCTAGTCCAGATGCCCCTTTTATCTTTTAGATTTTTAGTCATTCTTATCTCAGTGTGTTCAGCCTTGAAAGGGCTGGGGAGCTACTTGGTAAGTTTAAGGCAATTCAACCTTATAATACCAGTCTGGCACAGGCTTTCCTTAAATGAGTAACAGAAATCTGACCCAAAGGTTAAAGTAGTAAAGATGACAGAAAAAAATGTGAAAGCTCATGAACTCTGCAGACCCAAGTGTTAGTCCTTTCGGCAAAAGTAGACCTCATATCCCTAAAAAGGAAGCTCAGTAGCTATTCATCTGGATAACCCACATATTCAAGGTATCATCTGTAGAAAAACTAATAATATATTGACCAAGTGTAACCTTTAAAATTACTTCTAAAGTCAACTAAAAGCAAATGCACTAACAGGTTTATTTCAGTTTTCCCTCAATTATAACATTAAGTTCCTGAAATAAAAAATAAAGTTTAACAGAGATTTGGTAGTTTTGTCTTTATAACTGTTCCCTTTCTTCCTTTTTTCTTTCTTTCTTTCTTTCTTTCTTTCTTTCTTTCTTTCTTTCTTT
>NW_026594143.1:1252595-1273655 GCF_907164565.1 Psammomys obesus | reverse complement strand
TTTCTTTCTTTCTTTCTTTCTTTCTTTCTTTCTTTCTTTCTTTCTTTCTTTCTTTCTTTCTTTCTTTCTTTCTTCTCTTTTCAAATGCCAGTCACATTTATGTTTTTTTAAATTTTTTTATTCATTTCTGCTTTCATGCATAGAGCCAACTTTATCTGCTTTTGAACTCTTAGAACTGATTATTTGCTCCCCCAGAAAGACACTGATTATCTTTAACTCTACTACATGCACACTTCCTATATGATGGATCTTTTTTCTTCATAAGTTAAAATTCACCTTCGGGAGACTGGTATTCACTTTTCTAAGTGATCTCCACATACATATATAGCAAGCATATTCTCTGTCATTATAAAAAGAAAGTTACTCCCATTCAAGGAATTTGCAGCATAGTGTTACCTAGGGGTTCCCTTCCTTTTTGAAAGTACGGTCTTCTTGCTTGGTAGTTTTTCAACATTCTGGTGCTATTTCTTTGTCTTGTCATGTATTTGCTTGTTTGCTTTTATTTCATTGTTTTTAATTTTTATTTTTATTTTATGTTTATGGCTGTTTTGCCTGCCTGTATGTCTGTGTATCATATGCATGCCTCTACATGTGGAGGCCAGAAAAAGGCATAAGATCTCCTGAAATAGGAATGATAGATACTGAGTCACCATGTAGATGCTTCAAATAAAACCCAGGTCCAATGCTATTAAACAACTAAGCCATCTCTTTAGCCTCCATTTTGTTTTGGTTTTTTTTTTTTTTTTGAGTTTTTGGGGTTTTTTTTGTTTGTTTGTTTGTTTTTTTGGTTTTTTTTGCGGGGGTGGGCAGGGTTTCTATGTGTAGCCTTTGCTGTCCTAGACTTGCTCTGTAGACTAAGCTGGCCTTGAACTCAAAGAGATTCACCTGCCTCTGCCTCCCTGAGTGCTGGGATTATAGGAGTGCACCACCTCACCTGCTTCAGCCTCCGTTTTTTTTTTTTAAAAAGCACACTATGTAGGCTAGCTTCCTCTGACCTTGGAATATTCCTGCCTCAGTTTCCCCAGTATTAATGGTAGCAGTATCTGCTACAATGCCTGATTCTTCTTGAATTTTAGTCATAAACAGAAATGTTAGTAAATATTAAAAAGTTTGTTCCTATTTTTATCATTCTATGATGTTGCTGCCTCCTACTCTTGCTCCTCTTCCTCTTGCATGGCTTGAACCCATGGCCATACATGCTACACAAGCAGTGTTCTACTAGAGCACATTCCTAGCCCTGTAGATATTTTTTAATGTTTTTATTTATTTGTTTAGAATTTCTTAAATGTATATAATGTTTTCCAGTCATATTCTCCCCCACTCTTCCAACTCTTTTTAGATCCCACCACATTTCCTTCCCAACTTATTTTTTGCTTAAATAACCCAAGAATCCAATAACTGCTACCCATGTTGTATGAGGTCATCCACTAAGATCATTATCAACCTACCAAAAACCAAACCCCTAAAGAAAACTCTCTTTCCTAGAAACCACCAGTTGCCAATAGTTCCTCAGGTAGGGGTGGAAGGTTGAATGCCTGTCTTAGTCAAAGTTCTGTTGCTGTGAAGGGACACCATGACCATGGCAACTCTTAGAAAAGAAACATTTTGACTGAGGCTTGTGTATAGTTTCAGAGGATTAGTCCATGATCATCATGGCAGAGAACATGGCGGCATGCAGGCAGACATGGTGCTAGAGAACTAACTGAGAGTTCTGTATCCAGATCAACGGGCAGTAGGCAGAGTGAGTGAGCTCACTAGGCCTGGGTTGGGCTTTTGAAACCTCAGAGCCTACTCTCAGTGACACACCTTCTCCAATAAGGTCATACGTACTCTAACAAGGCCATACCTAATCATCAAGTAGTACTACTTCCTGATGACTAAGCATTCAAATGTATGAGCCTGTGGGGCAATTTTTATTCAAACCACCATACTGCCCTTCCCCGACTTGTTCTGAAATGTCGATTAGTTTGATCTTTTGCAGGTATTGTACAGTCAACCACAACCAGATGTGAGTTCATAAATGCAATGATCCTGTCATGTCCAAGACAATTTGGCCCCAGTCTTCCCCAACCTCTGGATCTTAGAAACTTTATTTACCTTCTGCAATGTTCTGAGTCTTCAGGAGAGATGTGTAATGTAGATGTCCTGTTGAGGACTGAGAGGTGCACTAATATATGGGTACAGCAGTATATTATGAAAATGTTTAAGTACTATATCCATTTAGCAAAATAATAGTAGTAGGTTCACTGCTAGAACCTCTGGCTCCCCATCCAGGTTTCCTGGCTAGCTTTACAGTACCAGGTACAAGTTCTCTCTTGTGGAAAGGGCCTTAAATCTGTGTAGAAACTGGTTGCTTTCTCCCATAACATTCATGTCACTACTGTACTTGCCAGGACAGTCATTATACCTTACAGGGGTCACAGCTGGGTAAAACTCTTGATGACTTTTTTTTCCCTTAGCAACCTGCTGTACTATGAAAAGTAGACAACAAGAAAAAGCTTCTGGGTCAGTACCAGCTTGATTTCTCCAAGGCCTGTAACTAAAGTGTGTGGTGTCTCCTGCAATAGGGTATAACCATCACATTCTATTGGGCAACCAAGCCCACTGGCAATAGGTTATGTTGATTTAGGGGTCTCTGAGACCTCTCACACCTGGCACTGGGCTTGTTTATTTAGTAGCCTGACTTCTAAGGGAAGCATTGACCCTTATATAGATATAACTTCATTTAAACTCTTATATGTATATACTGAAGTTTGTAGCATACTAGTTACATGTAGCTTTTTCAAACATCCTTTAGGTAGTTATTCCCTCCTCCAACCCTCTCACCCTATTCTCTCACCCCCTCCTCATTTTCTCCAATAACCCTCTTTTTTTCCTTCCACCCATACTCCCAATAGCCCCCTTTTAATTTCCTGGCTTCTGTAGGTACACATGACTATTTTTTAACTTCTCCAAATATCTATTAAAAGAAACTAATAAAAGGATAAAAGTTATACTAATATTTTGGTGAGCCTGTTTATCATACATGGTTTATATCTATGATAATCTTTTAATTTGATATCCAAGCTATAAGAAACTTTTAACTGTTAAAAGGTTATTTAGTGACTACACCAGCATAACAGCTTTAAATTGGCACTCTCAAGTCAACTATAATTTGTAGTTACCCTTATCTCATATATGTTATTCAAAGAAGTGTTACCTTGTGCTAGAGAAATGGCTTAGTAGGCAAAGGAGCTTGCCTCCAAGCCTGATAACCTGAGTTTGACTTCTGGGATCCTATATGGTGGAAAGAGATAATTACTTTTGCAGGTTGTCCTGTGACATACATACATACATACATACGTACACACACAAACACACACACACACACACACAATTACATGTTAAATTTTTTTTAAAAAGCAAAAAAACACATAGGAGAGTTATCTAATTATCAGCTGAAATTCCTTTACATGATTTTCCTGTTTTGTTTTCTTTTGTTTTCTTGTAGAGGAACTGGGTGAGGGGAATAATACAGCGTCGTGCCAGCAATCTCCAGCCAGTAAAAAGGGGATGTTTACAGATGATTTGCACAAACTTGTGGATGACTGGACAAAAGAAGCAGTAGGAAATTTTCCTAGTAAGCCAAGTTTAAACCAACTCAAACAGAGCCAACAGAAATTAGAGGCAGAAAACTGGAACAAGGTATATGAAGTAAGTTGCTTATTATCATCTAGCCTCTTCATGAAAATTAAAAACCAAAAATGGGCCTATGATTATAGTTGCTGTGCAAAAATGTTATGACAATGATATTGAGACTTTGATCCTTATCTAGGTTTATCATGTCTTTGAGCAAATTAACTTCTAGACCATGAGTTGCCAAATTTTTATGAAGGGACCCATTAGTAAACATTTTATTTAGGCTTTCCAAGCCACAGGGTTCCATGAATCAAATTGATTATAATGCAAAAGCAGTCTAAGAAAATATGTAAGCAAATGGTTATGGTTCTGTTCTATTACCACATGATTTATGGAATATTCCTCCATCAAAGGCCTCTCCCATTCATAGTAGTTCTTTTTTATTTTTCCTTAACAAATCAGTTTGCTGTGCTTCAAAAACCAAACAAACATGATTTATGAAAAGAATTGGTAAGCCATAATTTGCTGGCTCTAGTTTTATATTATTCTCTCTCTCTCTAAAATTATAAAATATTCAAAAAGAATTCATCTAGAGAGGGAGTAAATCTGATGGTACAAGAAGAACTAAGTATTGAAGAAAAGATGTCCTATGCAGCACATCAATGTTCTTAAACCCAATAAGGTATCTGAGCTATCTCTGTTTAACATAAAAAAGAATTTTAAGGCTTTGGAAGGTGAAATGTTATGAGGTCTATTGAGTTTATAGAAAAGATACTAGGTTTTACACTTGGGTATACAAGATTAAGGGTTATGTGGGAAGTTCATAATGTACTTTGAAATGGGAAGAAGATAGATTTATCCAACAGAAAGTATAGAATAATATAATTTATATTTTATATTAGGCATATGTTTATGAATATATAAATATGAAAAGCCCTCAATATGCTGGATGGTGAAGTTTAGACTTTACCTTATAAATTTTTGTGTTCAAATTTTTATTTATTTAATTACTTATTAATTTTTATTAATTATTTATTACACTTTATATCCCGGCTGTGGCCCCTCCCTCATCTTCCCCCAATCTCTCCCTCCCTCCCTCCTTTCCTCCCTCTTCTCCTCCTGACTACAAAGTTGGGTGTTCACAAGAAGGATAAGGAGAAAATTGTGAATAGAAAATTGTGAGGTAAAAGGTTTGAATAAAAATGCTAAAGATCAGCTGGGCACGGTGGCACATGCCCTTGGGGAGGCAGAGGCAGGTGGATTTCTGTGAGTTCGAGGTTAGCTTGGTCTACAAAGTAAGCCTGGGACTGCCAAGGCTACACAGAGAACCCTGTCTTGGGGGGGGAAAAAACAGTGGTAAAGATCTTTTGATCTTTTAAGAGATTTGGGTCTCAGTCTCAGCTAGTCATTTACTAGTTGTATGACCTCATGTCTCCTTGCCTCAGAGTTCTTGTGTTTTAAATGTGAATAATCCTTGCAGGGTTACTGTAAAGATTAGTACCAAGAGAGTTAGACCATCACAGGAGTTACTTATATTTAGTAACTATTTTTGTATTTTAAATTTTGTTGATTTATATTTGTGTAGAGAATCAATTAATGTTTTGGCATGGCACTGTTCTTTAGCCCTACTTAGACACTTTTGTTTGCATACTTGTGTATCAAGCCCTTTATTGTATGCCAAGTGCTCTGCTAGACACAGTAAAAGCAAATAAAGCCATTCAATCAGTATTAAATCACAATTATAATAAGAACTACAAGAAAGGTATAAGGGGAATATCATACATTTAGGGAAATTTGATCTACTAAAAAGTTGTCAGTGAGGGCCAGCCAGATGGCCCAGTGGATAAAGAAAAGCACTTATAGCCAAACCTGTCTACTCAAGTTTACTTTCAAGAATCCATGTGGTAGGAGAGAACTAATGTCCACATTAGTTTGTGAGTAGTTAAGGAAAGCTTCTCTGATAAAGTGATAATTGAACTGAGATCTACAGGAAGAGTAGGAGTTAACTAGTTCTTAGTTCCTACCTAGGCAGGAAAAATTGCATGTGTAAAAGCCTGATGTGACGAAAGAAACATGAAGGACTGAAAGTAAACCAATCTGCCTGAAGTGAAACGAGCAAGGAGTGGTGAACAATAAATCTAATGAGTCGATGGGGTCTTAAATGTGGTAGTGATATAGAATGCTGTATTTATTTTTTAAAATATGGATAGCCATTAATTAATAGGATGATGCTTGAATCATTGTTCATTTGTTTTGAGAAGAGCACTGACTGAAACAAGAAGACAGAGTTTGATGGGATTGGGGTCAATGTTTTCTAACCAATCAGGAGTTCTAGTTGATATTTAAGAGAAATAAGATAAGATTTGGTTATTGAATGACTGTATGACTTGGTTGGTGGTGGCTGCTGTCTGTGTATTATTCCTGGATACTGACTACTGAAATGGTACACATGAGCAGACAATGGGTTTTAGTAAGGGAAGATTGCCTGTTTGAGCATTCGAATCAGAGATAGCTTAGGAATGTTCAAGAGTAGACTTATAACTTTAATTCAGTCTTTAAAAAAATACTATTGCTTTTAAAACAATGATACTTATTACCTAACTTAACCAATGAAAAAAGTACAAATTTTAAAATATCACTTTCAGATCCCACCTCCAAGAAGTGTTTGTCATCATCTTCAGGTAAAGATCTCAGATCATTTTCTATAAGTGTACATGGATGCATTGAAATAATTTTGTTCAAATGTGCTCATACTATATTGTTGATTTGAACCAGAAGCATTAAATTTAATTTTACCTTAGCAGAAAGTAAATACTGATAAGAAAAGATTGCTGAACTTTAAGTAAAATAAAAAATATTTTATAAGTCAATATATATTGACATTCATTTTCAAGTAAAACTTAAAACTTTTATCCTAACTTATTGAAAGTTTATAACAAAAGCATAATTGAAAATTTAGTTTTAGCTTGAACTAAGGATTTGAGGCTCTTAAGAGAATTATTTACATCTATTGGAATCATTATTCCATGTATATTATGAATGTATTATAATTTCTATATATCTGTTAGTCACAGTATAATTTGTTAAGAATAGCCAGGCAGTCAGGAATATATCTTTTCAGTACTTCCCAAAACACAACTGTCTTGTGGTTTTCAGTTTAAATTTAGAAGAATGGGAGGGTGGGAAGTTAAGCTTAATCAATAAAGTACTTACCCTGAAAATATGAGGACTTGAGTTCCCATATGAAAATGCTGTGTGTGTAGTACATGCATAACTACCAGCACTGGGGATTCAGAGACAGGGGAATTCTTGAAGATTGCTAGCTAGCCAGCCTCACCTACTTAGTGAGCTTCAGGCCAGTGACAGACCCTGCCTCAAAAAAACAAACAAAAAGTTGTATAGCACCTGAGGAACCATACCCAAAGTGGGCCTTTTGCCTGTACATACACAAGAATGAAAGTAGATAGGTAAGAATACAACAGAAGGGCTAAAGAAATGATTCAGTGGCTAAGAGTATTAGCTGCTCTTTCAGAAGACTTGGATTTAGTTCCCAACACTTACATTGTGACTTACTTCTGTCTGTAACTCCAGTCCCAGAGGATCTAGCACTGTCTCTGGCCTCCCTTGGTTCGGCATGCACATGCTGCCCATATACACATGCAGGCAAAGTACCCACAGAAGCAAAAGAAAATAACAGAAGTGTCGGACTTAAAGACAGTGAGAAGAGGACAGGAAGGAGATGTTTATGGAGCATTTCCTATATGTTAGGTCCCCTTGTTGCACTAATTATGTTCCTCTGTGTCCAGAGGATCGTGTAAGTAAGCTGGTCTATTTCCATCTATGCCTATAGGTGAAAGCACATCTACAGCTGTAATAATGAAGTAAAAGCAAAATAATAGTGTTAACGCGAGTCAAGTAGGGACTAACATGTGAACGGGGAATTAATATGTCTCTTGGAGTTATTTGGAACAGTTTTGAAGTCCCTGCCTCGCTTGGTGCTATCAGGTTACTTACCAATTTTAGTTTCTGTTTCCTCATCTGAAAATGGCTTATACTAAAAGGCAGGACAGTTAGGGAAATGAGCTGAAGTCAAGGATGTTACCAATGAATAACTCACAGAAAGATACTCCACTCACTATAATAGAAGAAGTAGTGAGCCAAGAAGAATAGCAGTAGAGACTGATAAAGCAATATGCCAAATGAACTGACCTTTTGTTTTTTTGTTTGTTTGTGTTTTTGTTAGAGTACTCCATCTACTATGGGCTACAACACATCAACCTGGATCTCTTCTCTCCCCCCAATTCATGGAGCTGTCCCAACCTCCTTGCCACAAGGACTCCCACTGCCTTCATTTCCAGGGCCATTATCATCATACGGAATGCCCCATGTTTGTCAGTATAATGCTATAGGGGCCGCAGGGTATCCAGTACAATGGGTAGGAATTTCGGGAACAACACAGCAGCCTGTAGTGGTTCCTACCCAACCTGGGGGACTCTTCCAGCCCGGGATGAATTTGCAGGCATTTCCAGGTCCATCAGGGCAGAATCCAGCTTCCAACCCTCCAGGTCCTAAATGAATCCAAGCAAATGCTGATGTAAGGGGAGGGAACTTTCAGAACACCTGTGATACTAAACTTTCTTCTTGAGTTCTGCCATATTTTCTCTCATTTGTGTCTACTTTGAACTGTTTTTGTTGTTGTTGTTGTTGTTGTTGTTGTTCCAATGTGATATCTGATACAGCTCATCATTCTGTAGTAATGTGCACACAAAAATGTTTTTTTTTCACTTCAAATCCTATCCTCTTTGATACTTGATTTAAAAAAAAATACTGTTCAGAATGCTTTAATGATCTCAGCTTGAGTGTTACCACTTCCAGAAAGGACACCGTCCGTGTGTTGCTGAGACGCTCTCACCCCATCCCGCCCTCTTTTTTATGCTGCTGCCAGCAGTTGTATGGTACTTTTCTTTAAAATGTGTACAAAATATATAGATTGGTTCTTCCCAAATGTGGATGGTGTAAGAGCCTCCAATAGCCAATCTTGTGGAATTCGTCACATCTATCTTAGGTTTACTTTTCACAGAAGGCAGTAACTGGCTGCAGGAAATGTTTTGATGGATAAATTTAGTATACTTTTCCAAGCAGTACAGAACATGAGTGTTTTAATGTGATTTTCTTCCCGTCATCACAGCAGTAGGAGTGAGGGCTTGTTTTGAGTGAGGCGGAGGGAAAAGAAAGCAGAACTGTAACAGTTCCTTGAACCTACAGCTACCAGAGCTGCTTCTGGGTTCCAGTAATAACCCAAAGCAGCCATCTTTTCTCATGTGCACACTCCATTGGTTTTAAGCATTTGAAAGGCACTGGTTTGGCTTGCATTCTTTTGCTAGACATTGCAGCTAATGTGAATCTCATTTGGGGGTAATCCTTATAATCCTAACCAAGGAGATTCAGGTTAACACTTTTGTTAATCCATTCTTCTAAAGTGAAATGTACTTGACACACTAGGGTTTGTAGCTTTTGAGACTTTTACATAAAACACTGGCTTTACAGGGTTCTAAGAGATGTACGGTACATCTCTTAGATGCAGTGAAATAGTACACCCTAGAATCATATTATTTAAATTGCCTTTAACCTGTTTTGATGACAATTTGGGGGTTGTTCTAATTTCTTACTAGTAGCTGTAGTCTTAGAGCATTTTAGATCATTTGTCAGCCTCTTGAGAATTTGAGAGACTTCACTGTCAAGTTGCACTTTACTGGGTTTTATCCAGTTTTAGGAGGAAGGGAGGCAGTGTCAAAATGTACACCTTTGGTTTTTAGGAAGGTTCACTTTAGTAATCTTAAAGATCGCCTACTTACTATTCAGTCTGTGAAAACCCAAAATAGACTTTTTACATGGTGTATATCAAATCCTCCCTATACGTGTTCAAATGACTTACCATTCACTGAATCTTTGAAAGTCATTTCTAATACATGTTTTCCTATTTAGGAATTCTCTTGGTAACCATTCCAACTTGTGATCTTTGTTTTTGTTAACAGGTTTTCCTCCATATTCCTCTAAAAACTTACCCCTGTGGGCTTGCCGGGAAGTGAGAAAAACTTAATGGGTGTGCTTCTTTTATTCATACAGTGTACTTTGTGACATTCAGTACCCTTTTTTAAAATTGTCTTTTAGTGCTAACCTAAAGATCACACCCATCATCACATTTTTGTCACTGTTACTGAGGGTAGTCTGTGGATTGCTATTGGTAAGAGCCACAGTTTCTTTTCCTAAAACATCCTGTTTTGGATTAGTCCAGAGCTTATGCACAGATTCCTCAAATTCCTTCTATGGTATTGCTTCACAGGTTGAAGTGATTTTTAGGATATTAATGTAGTGTACTTGTTTTCCACAAGTACAAAAAACAATGCTCCTAAAATCCATAGTTCTTTAAAACTGTCCTTGTTTCATTATCAGTTGATTTTTGTGTAATTATATTGGGCTAACTAACCTATAACATAAAACACTACAGGTTTTAAAGATTGGATCATCTCTAATCACAATCATTTTAAACAGTATGCCCCACTGTGAAAAAAGCCCCACAGATGACATGTACAATCCCATTTACTAATGGCTGCTCTACATAGTATGTCCTGTGTTTCGTTAAACATCTCAGTTTTACATATAATTCATCATTCTTGTTTGCCTGCAGATGTTTGCAGTGCCTTGTAATATTTAGAATCTTTTCAGGTTTTGCTGGAAAGAAAAGTCATCTTCTACAGTTTGAAGATGGGAATAGTGTACTGCTGTCTCCATGCTGACTGCAGTATCTGGGTTAACATATATGTTACATATACATTATGTATATGTAATGTGTAGAAGTTAAAGTGTACAGAAAAAGAAGAGTGTGCAGAAATGAAGAAAACAATGTTATTTGCTTTGCTGTGGGGTTTTCTTTACTTTTCCTCATTACTTTTTGATTTGATTCAGATTACAGTCACTTTGATTGTAAATATTGGTTAGTTTTCTAGAATGGGGATTTTGTATTATTTCATAATTTTGCTAAGTCTTAGAATAATGTTGTTTCCATTTTTGCCTGAAGTACTTTTCCTCCCCCATAAATAATAAATTCCAGATAACACTCAGAAGTTCCCATTTCCTTTGACAAAGAGCCTAGTGCATATAATGGGCCTTCTGTTCATTTCTAGAAAGCATGAAAACCTATCCTTTTCATTTTCTTTCTTGTAGTCAACATAAAGGTTGCACTTAACCACCATTTATCAAGTTTCCTTGGGAGATAGTCTAAAGGTCCAGCCACTCTGTTTACCTCTCCAAGTGCATAGCTGATGAGCAGCGTTGTGTCTTCATGTGTGGTACCGTGAGCACTTCACCATGAAGTACTGCTGTTGTATCTGTGAAGTTAAGTATAACATCTTAAGACTGTGAAACCAGTACTGCTGTATTCAGTGCAGATAACCCTTCATATACCTGGAGCAGTCTTGAATCTAAAGCAGTTTGCTATAGTTTAACAAATATCCCTGCAGTTTTTCATCTCTTCCTTGCTTATATCAAGTGTAAGTTCTAATAGTTTGACAAGGAAAATTAACTGTGAACATTTAAAAGGCACTTTCGCTGTGATTTGTGGGTTGAGTGTAGAGTGTTTTCTACGGTACAATGCAATGTTATCATCTAAAAACCCCAGATTTAATTGCAGTCCAGTTACTTTTGTTTATCTACCTCATTTTTCAGTACTGTTTTAGGTGCACAAGTAAATGTTGCCTGTGAAATTTGCTTTTTTGCCTTGATTCTTTATGTTTTAGATTCTCAATCTGGCTTGCCTTTTTTGTCCTAGCACTCACCATGCATGTGAGTTGACAGGAACCATCATTCTGCCACCAATCTGTGTTTAAGTGATGAGTGCTATGCACCTATGTGGAATAAAGTTAGGGGATATGGGGATGAAAAGCAAAGAGAGACATCAAATTGGTGGCAATATAAGACTTAGTGGTGGAAATTCATTTTTCGAATAAACAAATGATTCAAATGTACTGAAGTGAGACAATCTCAGTACCTGCAACTTCACATGTACTGGTGATGCTTTCTCATCTCAGTGCCTAAAGGGCTATGGGTTGAAATTGCTTTAACTACCACAGTGAAATACTTGACCTTTTATGACAGTGACCCATCTCCAAAATATTAACATACTGCCTTGTATGTTTGTTATCTTAAAATGGCAGAATGCATTTCATTTGAATCATAGTTGGTAAATAACGGTTTAGAAAATTGCTTATCTAATCTCTGCAGTTTATGGAGTTGACTTCTCTTTGCTGTACTTTCTAATCATTAAAAATTCCCTTTCCCCCTTTAAAAAAACTCAGCAAATGTTTGTAACTGGATATTCCTTGTTTCACATGTTTACTGTATAACACTACATTTTTAATATTAGTAAATATTATATTTCAGTCATCATTTATAAGTATATTCCTGAGGTATATTTGCCATCCACTTGTGATTCAGTTACCTCACATTCTGTTTGATTTAAAAAAGACAAAAACAAAAACCTGAGCCTTCTGAGATGGTATGCAAGCCATTTTCTAGAATAGATTTTTTTCAAACCTGTAGTTTGTCCCTTTATTTAGAAGATATAAGAGAAAGGTATGTGTATATAGAAAAGGCTTTTGATTTGCTAAACATAATTCTAGGGTTAAAATTTTTAAATCTAATCCAGATTATAAAATGAAAATACTCAAACATACTAAAATTTTCTTTTAAGTAAAATTGGTATGCAATTTGTACAGAGCCATACTTTCAGACCACCCTGGAAATAATTTCGTGTGTGTGTGTGTGTAGGATAAATTTAAACATTGATCAGGGACCTTGACCAACTAATATGTGAATGGGCCCAAAGTAGTAACCAGGTTAAAGTTATTTTCCACTGAAATGGTTGAAAGAGTGTCCAGATCAACAGCTCCGATTCTGGAAGGTTTTCTTTGAAGTAAAACAACACAAACTGTTTAAAAGTTAAAAATCAGGCAAGAAGGCAAGGGAAAGACTGAGCTCTGAAGGAACAATGCTTTGAAATGCATATTTGTTGGCCTTCTAGCTTTTTTACATTGTATTTCTTTCCACTCTAATTTAAGATTTAAGGTTGAGATTTGTAGTCTAGACCCCTCAGCAGAGATAGTGGATATAATGACTGATCAGAAAGTGCAGTTGAAGGTCTGTCATGCTCAATCACCTAAAGCTATAATTTGTCTAATACGAATATTAAGCATGTAGACCTAGCGCAGCATGGGAGCCACTCAGGAAGTTTATGCAATTAAACTTTCATGCATAATTTACCATGAAGTATGTAGAATTTCAGCCAATTCTCAATACTTAACATTTAGTTATATATGTGAACTCTCCTTTCTTAATTTGGGAATGTAGCATTATATTAGGATGCTATTAAACTTAATTTAACCCCTTTTAACATGATCTTTTTTTTTTCCTTTTTTTTTTTTTTTTTTTTTTTTTGTAAGCTAAGTGATCTACCTTTCAGCAGTTGTCTGGTTTTGATTCGAAACTGTGATTTTTATTTTAATTACTACCCAACTGTTGTTAAAGATTTTGTTTTCTGGAATTTTTGTTTTGAAACAAAAATAAAGGCTATGTTAAATGAGTATGTCACCTTATTAAAATTCAGTCATACTGCATCTGGCTTAAATGTTTTTTTTTTTTTTAATCAAATATATACAGTTGAGAAGATTTAAGAAACCAAGTCTTCAAGTTTGTACTAGCTTTGGGATGGTAGGCACCTACCTCAGCCATGTGTTACCTGTTAATTTACATGCAATTCTAACACATTTCCAGTGGGTCCCCTTTCTCCACATTTGCACATGAGCCAGAGTTGTAACCTACTGTTGTGTTAGCTAGGGTTTAAACTGTGAGGTAATTGTCCTAACATAAGTTTCCACTTTTGATGGCAAATTTGAGGAGATGAATGAGTTTTCTAAGGGCCAGTAAGTGGTAAAGTCTAGATCCAAACCCAGGTCTCTGACTCCACACATATGTAATAATCCAATATTGAGAACACATTTTAATTGTTTTGATTTACGTGCACATTCCTTAGATGTCTGTCATGAACCTGTACAGTACTTGTTCCTTCCCTTCCCATTTTGGGCCACCTTTAGAAAAAGACATTTGGAAATCTCCCTCCTTTCACTTTCCACTCACCAGTGTAGAATGACTTTATAAATTGAAAACCATGTCATAGCTATCACTTATTCACTTAGCTATTTATGTAGAAGAAATATGCATATGCAAAGTGACCCATAGAAAGGATAATAAGACCTATTAGAAATGTTAATTATGTGAGGCATGGTCCCATGCACCAATAGTTCCGGGTAATTTGAAGGCTGAAGCATAAGTAAAGTCTTCCCTTGATTCAGTAACTCAGAACAAGCATGGGTGATTTGATTTTGTAAAATGAGCTACTTAAGTGACAGGTGTTGAAAGGTTATTAATATTTAATATTGATTTATACTTCTAGTAAAACAGCGGTTACTCTCTAACCAACTGAATACCCAAATAACTACACAGAGGGACTAGGATTTACTTAATTAGCCTAGAGCACAATACTGAGCAATAATTACTCCTAAACCTCTACACTGGTATAGCTTCCTCCCATTCAGATTTCCCATATTATAATTGCTTTTTAATCATATCTTAGGTCTGGTTCATTCTCCTGATGTTACCCTGTCCTCTCCTCAGGGATCCAACCTCCACTTCCGTTCTCCTCCCCTCACCAGACCAGGATGTACCACCCTCATCTCTATTGCTCAGCATTGGCTAGTCAGCTTTTATTGTCAACACAGAGAACAAATGGTGGCACGTTTATACAAACTTGAGACAGGAGATGTTTAGAATAAACATCACAATGCAATGTCTGGATTGAAACCAGATAGTGGGGTAGAGAAATCAGCATTTGAATGAGCAAGAGTAAAGTGTTCACAGTCCACTAGGACATTATGCTGCTAGACAGGTAAAGGCAGCTAACCTTAGTTCTCATCTCCTGAATGTTCTTATTAGATATTTCTAATGTCTTACACACTCAAGTTGCACCTGAGAAATCAAATTGGTTGGGATAGACCTGATTCTTATTGCAGTTAATACAGATGCCTTTTGGAGTCCCTCAGACCAGGTTTTCTGTTCTAGTTTATAAAGCTGAAGAAGTACCTAACTTTCACAGCTACAGTGAAGGTGTTTTCAGAATGAATAAAGGATTTAATATTATTTCTCAACTAATAATAACTACCTTAAGTCTATTTAAACAGTAACTACTTTATTTTTAGTTTTTTGAGACAGGTTTTTTTCTGTGTAGCCTTAGCTTTCTTGGACTCACTTTGTACACCAGGCTGGGCTCAAACAGAGATCCACCAGCCTCTACCTGCCTAAGTGCTGGGATTAAAGGCATGTGCCAGGATGCCCAGCTAAATAGTAACTCTTAACTCCATAAATCTCTCTTTTAAAAGAAAGACATGGGCTGGACAGATGGCTCAGCAGCTAAGAGCACTGTCTGCTCTTCCAGAGGTCCTGAGTTCAATTCCCAGCAACCACACGGTGCTCATAACCATCCATACTAGGATCTGATACCTTCTTCTGGCCTGCAGGTGTACATGCAGCACTCATATACATAAATAAATAAATAAATCTTTGAAAAAAAAAAGACATGACTAAACATAACCCAATTGTGTTCCATTTTGCATTAGTTTTACAAAATTACTAGCACGGTTATAGACAAAACAAGTAATATTTACGTAACAGTTGGGGGAGGCTCAAAGGCAGCTACATCCATTCAACTGTCTGAGAAACTACACACACACAGCTTCTGCACTGCCTCATTACAAGTGGGAAGGGAAATGGCTGGGTGAAGGGGCCAATTGTGTGCTGTTCTGCAAGAGCACGCCATGAGTAAAGCACTCGTTAAGAGCACTTGTTGCAGCTGGGCATGATGGCACATGCCTGTAATCCCAGCACTCTGGGAGGACTCACTATCTGTGAGTTCGAGACCAGCCTGGTCTACAAAGTGAGTCCAAGACTACAGAGAGAAACCCGGTCTCAAAAAAACAACAGAAAGATCCATGTTCAATTCCCAGAAACTGTGGTGAATTATTTAAGAAAAGAAGAAATAAATTCATCATTTAAACTGGGCTGTGGTGACAGATGCCTTTAATCCCAACACTCAGGAGGCAGAGGCAGGCAGATCTCTGTTTGAGGCCAGCCTGGTCTCCAGAGTAAGTTCCAAGACAGCCAAGGTTATACACAGAGAAACCCTATCTCAAAAAAAGAAAAAGAAAGTAAAAAGAAAAGCATTAATGCTTTCATGAGGGTGGTATCCTGTCAAATTTTGGTGAGGCCTCATTACCTCCCAATACTGTCATATCCAGTATAGATGCATGCCAGTAATCCCAGTATTCAGGGGGCAGAAACAAGAGGTCACTACTAGTTCAAGCTCAACCTATGCTACACAGTAAAACCTTGATTCAAAACAAAATGAAACTCTTTTGAGGGGCTAGGCATGGTGGCATACCCATTTAATCCCAGCACTTGGGAGGCAGAGGCAGGCAGATCTCTGAATTCTAGGCCAGCCAGTGCTACATAGTAAAACCTTGTCTCAAAAAAAGTACTTTGAAAAGTACAAACCATGTATAAACTGTTGAACCCCAAGATTCATGTTCTTGACAATGCAAAATTTAGTCCATGCAAGTGCTTCCATTGTTTTAACTCATTTTAGTATAAATCAAAATTTCTAATTCTCGTCTAAGACTCAAGGCAAATCCCTCACTGTGAACCTGTAAAATAGACTTTTAAAATAAACTTTCCCCATCCAAAAGAAATAGAGAAATAGAATGGTAATGGCCCCAAAACAAGATTGAAACCCAGAAGGGTAGACTTATAGTTTGAAATTGCATATCTGATAGCCTGTTCCCAGTATAGCTTTTCCATATTGGCTTTGCATGCTGCCAGTGATTCTGCCTGTCTCGGGCTTAAGCAGCAAGTTCACTGATCTCCTATAGCCTAGTCTAGGACATCTACAGTATCTCTGCTTCTACTATAAGTGGATCAGCACAGTTAGTCTTTGGAGCAACGGTACAAGCTGTATTTGGGGGCCACTTGAACAACAAAGGAACCATAGAGAACTTCATTGAAAATGAGGAATAGCAATGCCAAGGAAGTCCTGAACAACCAGGCTGGGGAAGCTCTTCCCCTCCCTAAAAGCATTTTGCTCTTCTAGGCCTTTGGGCCTGAGTTGAAAGGGGCAGTTTTAAGGATTTTTAAAAATGTCTTCCAGGCCTTTCCTCATTTTTCTTTACTACATCCACCTGTAGTCCTTTAGACATGCACTCATCTTCACTCTGTTTGATTTGGGATTTTCTTTGATAGAAGGTTTCACCCTATAGACCAGGCTGGCCTCAAACACCTGATCCTCCTCCTGCCTCAGTCTCAAAGGGATTACAGGCTGTCTGTTTTGGCCTTTTGTTTTGTTTTGTTTAGATGGGGTCTCATATAGTCTAGGCCAGTGTCAAGTGTGACCTGAACTTCTGATCCCTCAACGTCCCCAGTTCTGGAATTACAGCCATGCATCATCAAGTTTGGCTTGTTTTCAATTTTCCTGTGTGTGTGTGTGTGTGTTTGTGTGAGGGAGTGAGTGAGTGAGTGAGTGAGTGAGTGATGAGTGAGTGAGTGAGTGAGTGAGTGAGTGAGTGAGTGAGAAAGAGGAGAGATCTCTGTGTATGCACAGTTTTGTGTGGGTGTATTTCTATGTGTGGAGACCCACGGCTGATATTGGAGAATTATTCTCAATCACTCTTCTACCTTATTTATTGAGGCGCATTCAGTCAAACCCAGAGCTCACTGATATAGCTAGTCAAGCTGGCCAGCAAGCCTGCTTGACATTTACTTGAATTCTGGGAATTTTAACTCTAGATTTTTCATTTTGTTTTTTTAAGGCAGTTGATGTAGTTAGTTTTCTACTACTTTGACAAGGCACCATGACCAAGGCAACTTCTATATTTAGAAAGCTTATTGGGGATTTTCTTGGTTTCAGACAGTCCACGACCATCATGGCTCCAAACATGGCAGCATGCAGGCTTGGTGATGGCACTGCAAAGGTCTTATATCCTGATCGACAAGTTGGAGGGAGGGTGGGAGGAAGGGAAGGAGAGAGAGAGAGAGAGAGAGAGAGAGGGAGAGAGAGAGAGAGAAAGAGAAAGAGAGAGGAATGGTATGGAAGCCAGAAAGCCTACTCCCAATGACATACATCCTCCAACAAAGCCACACATCCTCCAACAAGGTCACTCCTAATTATCTCAAGCAGTTCCACCCAGTGGAAATGAAGCACTCAAAAATGATCCTATGGGAACAATGTTCATTTAAATTACCACAGTAAGGTCTTATACTGTAGCCAAGAAATGTCTTAGAACTCTAATCCTTCTGCCTTAGCCTCCTTAAATGCTAGGATTTCAGGTATGAAATCCCATTCAAGCCTCCATCTTCTGATCCTCCTGCTTTGTCCTCCTCAGCAGCTTGGATGATGGCTTGTGTCCCATGGCAGGCTCTACTAATCTATAGCAAGAAGTTGCTTGGTTGCCCTTTTTATTTTGTCTTCCTGAACGTGTGTTTTTATAAGACTATGAGTTTTCTAAGGAGTCTCACTATAAATCTCATTCCAGAGTGCCCAAGAAAAAATATGCAACTGCCTAAAATTCTGTGTTGTTTAACTATCTCTTCTGCCACAGACTGAATACTATTGCTCCTAAACTGAGCTTTGTACAGCACGAAGGCATGGACATAATACAGCTTAGCAATAATGGCTGTCTTAGGCTTTCCATTGCTGTGAGGAGACACAATGACAAAAGCATCTCTAATAAAAGAAAACATTTTCATTGTGGCTAGCTTATAGTTTCAGATGTTTAGTCCATTATCATCATGGCAGGAAGCGGTGTGCAGGAAGACATGGTGCTGGAGAAGACTTAGAACTCTACATCTTGATACAAAGGCAGCAGAAGGAGACTGTGTTGCACACTGGGCATAGCTTGAGCATGGGAGACCTCAAAGCCTACCCCCACAGTGACACACTTCCTCCAAAAAGGACACACCTACTGCAACAAGGCATACCTTCTAATAGTGCCACTCTCTATGGCCCAGCATTCAAATACATGAATCTATAAGGACCATACCTGTTCAAGCCACCACAATTGCCAAGGATGGCTCCCCCCGCCCCCAAACATACCAGTTTCCAATAGAATATACCTCATTTCTCTCAGTATTCTGGTCACAACTACTTACCCAGCCTCTAAAATATGTTAGCTGCCTTCCTGGTCTCACCAACTGTACCCTTTCCCCAGAATCCCCCACAATACTCTATTTACAGCTTTCTCTAGTAAGTCACTCTAAATTCTCTCAACCTACAGCTATGACTCATTTCCAAATCTGCTTCCACATTTCCAGGTATTGTTATAGCGATTCCCTTGGTTTCTGAATTTGTTTCTTTAATGTTATGACAAGGAATCCGATATTTTTGTATTGTGAAAAGGTGTTCTGTGAGGTATAAAAAAAAGAGTGTGAAGTTGGGAAGGTAATGTGGTGGGGGTGTCTTAGAGGAATTGGACAGAAAGAGTGGGAGTGCATATGCTCAAAATACATTGCATACATGTATGAAGTTCTCAACTGGGCACGCTGGCGCACACCTGTGATCCCAGTACTCAGGGAGGCAGAGGAAGGCAGATCTCTGTGAGTTCGAGGCTATCCTGGTCTTCAGGACAGCGAAGGCTATACAGAAAAATCCTGTTTTGAGAAACAAACAAACTAAAACAAAACAAAACAAAACAAAACAAAAACATGTATGAAGTTCTCAAAGAATAAGTACTATTTTTTTAAAAAGAAATATAATGAACCAGTTGGTGGTGGTGCACGCCTTTTATCTTCCAGCATTTGGGAGGCAGAGGCAGAGGCAGGCAGATCTCTATGAGTTCAAGTCCTGGTCTACATAGCGAGTTCCAAGAGAGCCAAGGTTACACACAGAGAATGCCTATCTTGAAAAACCAAGGGGGTGTGTGCACACCTTTAATCCCAGTGCTCTGGAGGTAGAAGCAGGTGAATCTCTGAGTTCAAGGCCAACCTAACTACAGAACAAGTTCCAGGACAGCCAGGGCTGTTACCCAGAGAAACCCTATCTCAAAAAAAAGAGGGAGGGAAAGGGGAGGGAACTATTTCAAACCATGTAAAGAAATGAGGTTTTCTAAAGAGATAAAGAAGAAAGAGGACCCAGGGTAAGATGATAAACCCTCAGAAAGACAAATCGGATGTAGGAGAAAGCAAGCAACAGGACAGGAGCCTACCACAGAGGGCCTCTGAAAGACTCTAACTAGGCAGATATTAAGACTCATAACCAAACCTTTGGCAGAGTGCAGGGAATCATAAGAAAGAAGTGGGAGTTAATATGACCTGGAGAGGACAGGAGTACCACAAAGACCAAATATATCTGGGCACAGGGGTCTTTTATGAGACTGTTTCTCCAACCAAGGACCATGTATGAATGCAACCTAGAACCTCTGCTCAGATGTAGCCCATGGTAGCTCAGTATCCAAGTGGGAACCCTAATAAGGGGAACAGGGACTGTTTCTGACATGAACTCAATGGCAGGCTCTTTGACCTCCCCCCTCTCCCCCGAGGGAGGAGCAGCCCTGCTAGGCCACAGAGGAGGACCTTGCAGCCAGTCCTGAAGATACCTGATAAACCAGGATCAGATGAAAGGGGAGGAGGTTCTTCCCTATCAGTGGACTTGGAAAGGGGCAGGAAGGAGATTGGGAGGGAAAGAGGGAGTGGGATACAGCTTGGATACAGAGTTAACAAACTGTAACTAATATAAAAAAAATAAAGAAAGGAAGGAAGGAAAGAAAGAAAGAAAGAAAGAAAGAAAGAAAGAAAGAAAGAAAGAAAGAAAGAGAGAGAGAAATGAGGTTTTGGTGCTCTGTACTGTAATTTCTGAAACAAGTTTTCTGTTTACATGGTTGCACCCATTTATATCAAAGATAGGAAAAGCATGATGTGTTCTCAAAATAAGTTTGATCTCATTAACCTTGGTCTGATTATTTATTTATATAAATCCAGCAAGAACCATGATGGTTCTTTAAATTTGCTTTGCTAAAACTTTTTTTATAAGAAATCTCAGAGCTAGGGGACTAGAGAGATGGCTCAGTGGTTAAGAGCACTGGCTGCTCTTCCTTAGAGGTCCCGAGTTCAATTTCCAGTACCCACATGGCAGCTCACAATCTGATGCCCTCTTCTGGTCTGTAGGCATATGTGTATGCCTGTATATATAAAAGCAGCTGTATACATAATAAACAAACAAACAAAGGCAATATATTTTGAAAGAAAGGAAGGAAGGAAGGAAGGAAGGAAGGAAGGAAGGAAGGAAGGAAG
>NW_026594143.1:1223975-1252585 GCF_907164565.1 Psammomys obesus | reverse complement strand
AAGGAAGGAAGGAAGGAAGGAAGGAAGGAAGGAAGGAAGGAAGGAAGGAAGGGAAGGAATATCAGAGCTGAACAGGGTTTGTGCCTTTAATTCTATCCCGAGAGGCAGAGGCAGAAGGATCTCTGAGTTTGAGGCCAGCTTGTCCTACAGAGCAAGTTCCAGGACACCCAGGGCTACATGGAGAGACCCTGTCTCAAAAAGCCAAAAAATAAAAAAAGAAAAGAAACAGAAAGCAAAGCCAACTCTCCAGCTCCAAGTCAGCTTCTAAGCAGAGCTTTATTGACTCATATCTGGCAGATTTTTATTGGCCTATCTAAAATAATCACAAAAATAAGAGAACTAACAAATAGTTTCTAGATTCTGGCGAATAGGGGAAAAAGGTAAAGATTTCAATTTTTTTTTTCTTGGCAGAAGTGTACTCTCTATCAAATTTTTATATGGTGTAGAGAGATGAAGAAAAAACATTTTCTAACTCTGGGAGAGAAAACATTTAACAAAAAGAGTAAGTCGTTAAACTTATGCTCATCATTTCATGAATGAATTCTTGTTGGGTTTGAATGGTTAGGAAGCTCGTGTACCTTCAGTTTTTTTCAGTACAGTCATAGCAGTTCTTAAGCATTAATTTAAAGTTACCACGAATGTGGAAACTGGTTAAAGTCTATTTAGTGACTCTTCCTGCAGAAATAGTTCTGGCCAGGAGCTGGTTGTCATTGTTTTCAGAAAAGAAGGACAATGATAATGGAGTGTGCTCTGTAGGTAATGATTAGAAAGGAAGTTGTGTTATTTTTCAAGCATGCAACATTTAGCAAAATAACCACAGTTATGTCAGAAATTGTGCTGGTTTTCCAGGCATGTTCTATTCAGGAAACTCATCAGTAGCCTCCACATAAATAAGGCTTAATGTCAATTATTATTTGACAATGTTTTGTGTATGATTTAACATCAAGTAAACAAATCTGTTTAATATCCTTCTTTTACAAGATAAAATATACACACTTGTACTAGGAATGTAGCTCAGTTGGTAGATTTCTTGCCCACCATGTATGAAACTCTGGATTTATGCCCAATCCTTCAGATGCCTGGCATGCTAACACAAATCTTAAATCTTCACCCAGAAAGTGGAGCTAGGACAATCAAAAGTGTTTTAGGTAATCTGTGGCTACATTAACAGGTTCAAGGTCAGCATACCCCATTGAAATAAAAAGGGAGGGAGAGATGAGCAGACTTTGGACATTCCGGGGGCCCAACTAGAAAATCCCAAATTTAATCTGAGATCCAAGAGTCTTAATGTGATATTGAACAGGCCTGGTAGCTAATGCTAGTAATCCAAGCACTTGGGATACCAGGGCAGAAAAATCACAAGCCTGAGGCCAGGCTAGGCTACACGGTGTTTCAGGACAGCCTGAGCTACAGAGAAATACAGACCGTCTTAGTTAATGTTTCTATTACTGTAAGGAGACACCATGACCATGGCATTTAATTGGGTCTGGCTTGAAGTTTCACAGGTTTAACCCACTGTTATCATGATCTGCAGGCAGCAGAGAGAGCAAGACATTGGGACTCGCTTGAACTTTTGAAACCCCAAAGTGTACCCCCAGTGTCCTATTTCCTCCAACAAACCCATACCTACTCCAACAAGGCCACAACTCCTATTCCCTCAAGCAGTGCCACTTCCTGATTATCAAGCATTCAAATACATGAGCTTATGGAGCCATTCATACTCAAACTACCATAGTCACTCTCGAAGAAGAAGAAGAGGAGGAGGAGGAGGAGGAGGAGGAGGAGGAGGAGGAGGAGGAGGAGGATTCACTAGTAATCACAGCACTTAAGAAGGAGAGGAAGGAGGATCAGGAATCCAAGGTTATCCTCAGCTATATAGGAGATTCCAGGACAGCCTGGGATACATAAGACTGTCTTTAGATAGATAAATAGATATACAGATTGATAGACAGATAGACAGACAAACAGACAGATAGAGAGAGAGACAGACAAATAGATATATAAAGCAAAAACTGAGTTTGACGATCTGTCAGAAATGTCAATTGGTGGAGCCAGGTATGGCGGCTCACACCCATAATCCCAGTACTTGGGAAGCTGAAGCAGAAGTACCCTGTATTTGAAGCCACCCAGGACTACTGAGGGAAAACTTGTCTCCAATAACAGCAAGAAGATGAGGCCTGGAGAGATGGCTCAACATTTAAAAAGTGCTCTTGTACAGAACCCAGGTTCGGTTCTTAGCAACCACATGGCAACAGGCAAACATCTGCTGTCTCTAGTTTCAGACGGTCTGACACCTTCAGCCTACCATGGGCACTAGACATGCAAGCGTTGCACAGGCATACATGCAGGCAAACCACTCACACACAAAAAGATGTTTTTCAGAAGTTAAAGACATTTAATTAGACCTTCATTATCTATTTAACCAAAATAGCAATAAAATGTAGAGATAAACATGTAAGTCAGTTGGTGGAGCATTTCCTAGGGTGCATGAATCTGTCCTTAGCACTGCATAAACTGGGGTGTGTGTGTGTGCACACCTGGAATCTCAGCACTTGGGAGGTAGAGGCGGTGATACCAGGAGTTCTAAGTCATCCTCAGCTGTGGAGCAAGTTGGAAGTCAGCTTGGGATACATGAGACCCTGTCTCAAAACAGTTCTTATTTTATTTTCTAATCTTTTCCTTTTAAATTTTCAACCACAAGATATCTTGAAGACAAATACAAAATTTTATATAGACATAAACAAAATATATCTCTTTTAATGTTGAGAAGACATGTTGAGCAGACCTGATAACTAACAAAGTATAAAGGAATTACTTTGATAAAATACAAAATTTTTGTTTCTTAGGTTCATCAGTTAACCTTTCGAATTCTTAGTCCAATAAACTGAACACAGCCCTCACCTCAAAAGGAAAAAGAGATATCTCCTTCTGAGCCAAATATGAGTGACCCTCGAACATGAATTCAAGTTGCCTCCAATAAAATGTTCCACTCCAAAATCAAAATCAATGCATTTTTTCAAGTACAGTCGTTGGAGGACCAGCAAAGCATGAAGACACTGCTCTGGGGTTTGAGATGCTATCTGAAGACTTTTTAAATTTTATTTTTGAAGAAGGGTCTCACAATATAGTCCAAGCTGTCCTGAAATCCACCTAAATTCATGGCATCATCCCGCTTCAGCCTCCTTTGTACTAGGACTAGAGGCATGCAGTTAATATGCCCAGCTCTCTTAGTGGAAATTAGTAGTCTGCTAAAAATGCATTCTGAAGTTGTTTTGTTTTTGTTTTTGTTTTTACCCGATAGTGAAAAAGATTTTTGGTCAAACAAAGTGGTGAAGAGTGAATAACTATTGGGGACTAAAGATAGCCCCAAATCATTTGGCTCTGGATCGGCAACTTTCCAATTCTCCACAATCAGGAAGCTCTGATCAACAAGCCTCGTGAATTTTTAGCCCTATTGTCACCCTTTGGGTAGAACGTTAATTTACAGTTCCAAATAAACTTTATTATCTCAAGAAATAACTAGGCTGGGTGGTGGTGATGCACACCTTTGATGCCAGCACTTAAGAGGCAGAGGCAGGTGGATCTCTGTGAGTTCGAGGTCAGCCTGGTCTACAGAGTGAGTTCCAGGACAACTAGATCTATATAGAGAAACCCTGTCTCAAAAAAAACAAAGATAATAATAATAATAACAACAACAACTAAACTGGGCCTAGGGAAAGGGCTTGGTGGGTAAAAGCTCTTGCCGTGAATGCCTGAGAAGCTGAGTTCAGATCTCCAAAAGCCACATAAAACCATTAATATCCCAGCGACCCTAATGGAAGATGGGAAGCTTCCCATTGGGTTGCATGGAGTATGTAAAGCAAAGAGACCTTGTCTGAAGGATGAAAGGTGTGGTCCAACACCCAAATATTGTCCCCTAATGTGTGTATCCACACCCAGACACAAAAATGGACATAGAAATACACTCACATATTACATATTATACACACAAAAAATAGATAACTCCTTTGTATCATGTACTATTCTTATGAAAATGGATTTTTATAATGCTGATTTTAATGAAACTTTATAAAACTACATCTAATTTCAACCATCTTTGGTCACACAATGTATTTTCACAACCCTCAGTTTTTCTTTTTTCTTGTTAATGAAATGCGTATTTATTATTGTTTTTCAAGACAGGGTTTCTCTGTGTGGCCTTGGCTATTCCGGAACTCACTCTGAAGACCAGCCTGGACTCACACTCACAGAGACCCACCTATCTCTGCCTTTCAAGTGCTGGGATTAAAGGCATACACTATATACCTTTCTTTTTAAAAATAGCCTATTTCCCTTGCAGACTTCTGTCTTTTATAATTTCTAGTAGTTTTATTACACGTTAATTATAATTTTTACACTGCATAACCTTAATTCCTAATGAAAACTAGAAATACTGGCAATTGTCTCTTATTTGTATTTTCTATGTCATAACTTCTAGAAATGATTTTTCATATTTATGAACATGCCTACATATTTAGTTTCATGCCAGGACTGGTTGATGGCTCAGTGCTTAAGTGCACTGGCTGCTCCTCCAAAGGACCCATGGTTCAATTCCTAACACTCACATGGCAGCTCACAACTGTCTGTAATTCCAGTCCTAGAGAATCTGATGTCCTCACAAAGGCAAACACCACTGCACATAAAAAAATTAAAATTAAAATTAAGCACACAAGGAGGCAGAGGTAGGCAGATCTCTGTGAGTTTCAGGCCAGCCTGGTGTACACAATGAGTCCAGGACAATTAGGATTACACAGAGAAACGCTGTCTTGAAAAATAATTAAAAATACATTTAAAGGCCTGTAATCCCAGCACTCAGGGAGGCAGTTGCAGGAGAATCTGTGAGTTTGAAGCTAACCTGGTGTACAGAGAAAGCTCCAGGACAGCCAGCCAGGGCTACACAGAGAAACACAGTCTCAAAAAACCAAAGAGAGAGAGAGAGAACAACATGCCATACAAATAACAGTATATGTACTCAAGAAGCTATACTTAGGATATATTATGAACATATGAATATACAAATACATATATATATATGCAATAACAGTTGTAAAAAAAGAAACTATGCATTTGAAGAAGAGCATGAATGGGTATATGGGAGGGCTTGAAGTAGGAAAGGGAAGAGAGAAATGTAATTAAATTATAAAATTAAATTATAATCTCACTGAGCAGTGGTGGTGCATGCCTTTAATTCCAGCACTCAGAAGGCAGAGGCAGGCTGATCTCTGAGTTTGAGCTTAACTTCTTTTTAATAATACTTTATTTACAAAACAAAATAACGAAACTGTGGGAGCTAGTTCATGGAAACTAACATGTTAAACTTGTTTCTTCTCTTCTCTCTTCCTTTTTCTGAGAGTAATTTCCTGATGTTTGTGTTTTCAAAAGGTAAGTATTATGCTCTAGAGAAGACCTGGTAGAAAATATGTCTCAAAGGCTCAGAAAAAAAAAATACAAGATTTTTTCCAAGAAAGAACTGAAGATGTATCACATTTGAGAAGGATTTAAAATGAATAAACAGGCAACATAAAATTATAGTAATTCACTCCAGGATTTTACAAAGTATATAAGTGGCCATAAGATAAGGTTCAAATTTGGCAATAAAAGCTGAACTTCTTTCTTGCTGTTTGGTCTAAATGGTTTTCCATCTTTTCACTACGAAGCAGAGAAGTTATTATCAGAGATTCAAGAGAAGTGGGTAGAAGAGCAAAGATGGCAAAGGAATGGAGAACTGCAAAAGGATGTTGAAAGAATAGGTTTGAGTGGAACAGATATGGGGAAGAGACGAAATTTACCAAAAGGTTAGTGACATTCCACGTTATCCAAGAAAGAAGGAATCAGACACAGGGAGTGTGTTAGTCAACTTTATTCATAATAAATACAATTCAAACCAGTAACACCATGGCCACACATGGTATTCTCAAATTGGACAAGGAATTCCCAGCTCCCTTAAGCCCAAAAGTTTTCTCTCAAACATAGCCTACAGCCAGGCATGGTGGTTCATGTTGATAACCTCAGCACTTGGGAAGACTGGGGATTCTGAAGCTGCCCTAGGCTACATAGTGAGTTTCTAACCATTTTGAGCTAGAGGTAAGATCCTATCTCAAAAAGATCACCAAAACAAACAACTCCCCTTACCTTTTATTTACTGTTTTTTTTTTTGTTGTTGTTGTTGTTATTGTTGTTGTATGTCTTAGAATCTCATCTGCAGGCTTTGGAGTAAATCACAGGTATAGAATGCCAGAGACTGTAGAGGTAGAACAGTGTGATATGTCAACTCACCGATCAGGGTCACAACAAGACATTCCATGTTGCCTGAAAAATCAGGGTCACAACAGACACTCCACATCACCTGAAAGTGTCCAAACTCATCTTGGAGGAGGCAGCTAGGGCTGTGGATATAGCTCCCCAAAAGAGCTTTTACTGCTCTTACCGCTAATGCTCAAGGCCCTAAGTACCCCCCACCACCACCACCACCAGCAAGTGAATGAAAGGAAGAGAGTAAGGGAAGTAAATGTCTGTAATCCCAGCACTTAGGAGGCAGAAGGACGTGGATCTCTGTGGGTTCAAGGACAGCCTGGTCTACAAAGTGAGTCCAGGACAGCCAATGCTACACAGAGAAACCTTGTCTCAGAAAAACAAAAAGAAAAGACAAAGAAGATTAACAAAGATGTAACAAGTTTATTTTACCAAAGTTGTATTTTTTTATGTATTTATGTTTAAGTCAAGGTCTCTAGATAGCCCTCCCTGGCCTGAAACTCACCCTGTAGAGCAGGCTGGCCTCAAATTCTACCTGCCTCTACTTCCCAAGTGCTAGGATAAAAGGTGTACACTACCACACTTAGCTCTCCAGCCCATCTTAACTGCTGAGCCATCTCTCCAATCCAAAGATTAAAATTTTATGCTTAGGTTTGCTAAGGGATGGACAGCCATGGGGACTGCACAACAGGATAGGACATAATTCAATCAGAATAAGGACAGAAAACCCAGGCTTAATCAGATCTTTCTTTCTTGTAATATCCCTTAGTCCAGAATACAGGGCAGGAACCTTCAGAGTGTGAAGGTACTCAAAGAAGATGGGAGAAAGAAGGGAAGGACCTTTCTTGGCTTAATGGCTTGTTTGGGGAAAGGAAGGCTTCAGTTTCTCTGACCTGGTTTCTGAAGCTCCTTTTTGGAGAGGAAAGGGGACTGGGGCTAAGAAGGGAAGGTCAAAATCACGGGTCTACCTCGCCCCTGATGTTGCTTCTTAGACCTTCCATTATCCTTTAGTTCAAAGCATTCAGAACGTAAAGTGTCATAATTTGGTGTACAATTTTCTGAGCTCAAAAAGTGTCTGATCATGTAATAAAAATGTTGGTCAGGTGGAAAAAGCAATCAAGTTGGGAGATAAGACCAACATATAATCCATTTGAAATGTATCAACATTAATGAAGATCGCCAGGTAAAATAATGAGCTGACAGAATTGTATCTGTGACTAAAGTGTTTGATTCTGAAGTAGCTTAAGGGAGAATAGAAGGGTCTTGGACAGGTTCTCAAGACAGGAATAAAGGAAAACAACAGAGATGATAGGAGCAGGGCTTGGGATAGATTAAAGAAAGGCTAACAGCAAAGTTCAGCATTGGAAGGGGTTAGTACACATTACATGTTTCAAATGAGGAAATGTGCTCAGGTATTTAACAACACCTTCTCCATCCACTCCAGCTCACTGCCTCTAGGCCTGAATGCCTGAGAATCACACAGGGAGCACTTTCAGATTTTAAAAATTGTGTTTTGATTACACCACAAGAGTGTGCTTTCTTTCTTTTTCTTTTTTCTTTTTTTTTCTTTCTTTTTTTTTTTTTTTTTTTTTTTTTTTTTTTTTTTTTTTTTTTTTTTTAGTAGTATTGAACTGTACACCTAACAATGGTTCAGTTATATGTGGTACTTCATGCCTCTAATCCCAGCACTTGGGAGGCTAAGGCAGGAAGATTGCCCTGAGTTTGGGGCCAGCCTTGGCTATATCATGAATTCCAGGCCACACTGAGGTACAGTGTGATACCTTGTCTCAAAAAGAAAGAAAAAAAAAAAAAAAAGAAGAAGAAGAAAGGAAAGGAGAAAGAAGGTGAACATTTTGCTATGGATATCTCATACAGTTAAAAATAAGAATTTGGGGGCCTAGGGATGTGGCTCAGTAGTTAAGAGCATGTGCTCTGCAGTCATGAGAACCATGTAGCAAGCCAGGATCCCCACAAAGGCTTATAACTCCAGCTCTAAAGGGGTTGAGACAAGAGAACTGTTGGAACTTGCTAGTATCACACCATGCCAAGAGGCCTCTGCACATAAGACATGCACACATCTATGAACATATGCACATATACTCACACACACATGGACACATATACAGCTGTGCACACAACGCACCTATCCTCTCTCACACATACATGGACACACAGAAATTAATCTTTTCAAAGAAAATTTAAACCTATGGTCTTTGCCTCATCTGTCCAATTAGTTTTTAAGAGACCAGAATCTCACTACATTTCCCAGATTGGCCTCCATCTCCTGGGTGCCCGCCCACTTCTGTGCCTTGGATTGCTGCTTACACAAAGTGGCCCGATTCAGCCTCTTGTACCTGACCTTGTCAGCCCTGCCCAGCCTGCCCATCTACCTGTGATCAGAGTAAACCTGCATTTCCTTCTACCTGTGTAGGCAAATGTAGCTCATGAGCAAGCACATCAGCTACCATCCCTGCTAAAAGAGAGCCCTCTTAATCCTGGTCAAGACTGTTATCATCGTAGGGACAAACGTTGGATGTTGGGCTAAGGTGGAGCTGCTCCTGGTAGTCTGGACCTTAAGTTCTACAATGGGCTGTCAGTGAAGAAATATTTCCTGCATCTGGCCAATGCCAACCATCAGGTCAAGGCTATAGTATACTCCTGTGGAGACACTGAGCTGTGCAGTACCTCCCACAGTTCCTTTGCTGCATGTGCTTCCACTAGTACACTCAAAATTCTGCCTGCTCCATACCTACCACATACTACCTGAGAACACCCACATTTTGATTCCACCTTGGGCTACAGCAGGAGGCAGCAGGTACCATATTGCCAACCATCAGCCACTTGCATAGCCCCTGGCTCCACCCAACCTGTGCAGCACATGCTGGTCTGGTGTGGTCCTGCACTGCTTCTCAAGCCCATAGTTCTGCATGCCTTAGGACACAGATTATTGGGTCAACTCCAAGTACCTAGGAGAACATTGGATTATCCTGAGAATCTGGCTTTTCAGTCACCACCAGTTTTAGAGGTTTTTAAATAGACATTCTAAATTGTACTTGACATCTCTGATATAGCCTGTGGATTGCTTTCTCTTACACCATGCTGTAGGTGTTCAGGGTGAAAGAGATAAGAAGGGTCCTGTGCTATGTTGTCCAACACATCTTCCTTTTTTTTTTTTCCTTTTTCTTTTTCTGAGACATAGTTTTACATAGCCCAGGCTGATCTTGAACCACACTATGTAGCTGAAGATGACCTTGAACTTCTGTCTCTCAAGTGCTGGGACTAGGGCTGATGTCTTAGGCATTCTGAGCAGTCTTGGAAGGCTTTCCTGTCTCCATTAATAAGAAGGGTATCCACAGCCAGGCATGGTGGTGCATACCTTTAATCCCAGCACTCTGGGAGGCAGAGGCAGGTGGATCGATGTGAGTCGGAGGTCAGCCTGGTCTACAAAGTGCATCCAGGACAGCCAAGGCTATACAGAGAAACCCTGTCTCAAACAAAAACAAAAACAAACAAACAAAAAAAGAAGGCTATACACAAGGATAGCATGGAACAGAGGAAAGCCTTTCCACTGTGAGCTCACCAAGCACCTTTGTCATCAACTCAGACAATTTGTCCCGGTATTTTGGAGTAATTGATCATAATTGGGACTAGCAGGAACTTTTCCACATTGCACCCCTCCCCCACCGTGTTCTCTCTTCTCTCTCTGTTTTTCAAGACAGGGTTTCTCTGTGTAATAGTCATGGCTGTCCTGGACTTGCTCTGCAGACCAAGCTGGCCCGGGACTCACAGAGATCAGCCTGTGCCTCTCTCCTGAGTGCTGGGATTATACCCAGCCTATTTTTTTTAAGACAGGATCTACATGGCTCAGATTGGTTTTGGGCTTGCTATGTAGGCTGACTTTGAACTCCTGATTATTCTTCCTCCACCTCTTACCTGCTAGGATTACAAGTGTGTGCCACCACACCTAGCGTCTGTCTTTTTTTTTTTTGTCCAAGTCTTGCATCTGTTTCCTCTGCCTTTACCTTCTTCTCCAGCTGTCTCTTCATCTGTCTTTCTCCTTTAGAACCTGGGATGGTTTCTGGTCTGCCTGAGCCTTTCCTCCCATATGCACTTTTTGGGGTTTTGTTTTTAAATATCTAATTTATATTTATTTATATAGTAGATATGTATGTGTGCCTACATATAAGTGTGTGTGTGTGTGTGTTTGTGTGAAAGAGAGAGAGAGAGCAGGCACACACAACCCTTAGCATGCAAGCATGTATCTACCAGTGCCCATGAGGGCTAGAAGAAGGCATCAGAAGTTGGAGTTACAGGCATTTGTGATTACTGAGAAGTAAACACTGGCCCTCTGCAAAGCCAGCCATAACAGATCACTGCTGAGCCATTTCTTCAGCTTCAGCCCTATCTTTTTTTTTTTTTTTTTTTTTTTTTTTTGGTTTCACACTGTATATGGCGCAGGCTGTCTTGAAACTCACTGTGTAGTTCAGCCCAGCCTCAAACTCTCAACCATCTTTCTGTTTCAGCTTCCTTGAGTGTTAGTTTTGACAGCCCTGAGCCATCACCCTGAGAGGCAGCTCATGGTTACACAGCTTGGAAAGGGCACAAATATGCACGAGGTACTAGAGAGACCCCTCAGGAAGGGGCCTCAGCATTCCGCAAAGTCTGGAAATAAGTCACAAGCTCAACTGGACTCTCTCCTTTGTGGTGGCTTGAATGAAACTGCCCCCCTCCAAGCTCATAGGGAGTGGCATTATTAGTAGGTGTGGCCTTGTTAGAGGAGGTGTGTCACTGGGGGTGAGCTTTGAGGTTTCGAAAGCCCAGTGTCACTCTCTTTCCACTGTTTATGGATCCAGATGTAGAACTCTCAGCTACCTCTTCAGCACCATATTTGCCTGCCGTGACAACATGCTTCTGCCCTCAGGATAATGGACTAAACCTCTAAACTGCAAGCCAGCCCCAAATTAAATGTTTTCCTACTAAGGCTGCCATGGTCATGGTGTCTCTTCACAGCAATAGAAACCCTAAGACATCCTTCCTGGTTCCCCAAGTCCTTACATGAGCCAGGCTCAAGATAAGGCTCTTCTCTGCCCACCCTCTGGCATGCATTGTTTGCCATGAATTGGATTCTCTGCTCCTCCTTCACCTTAAGGGAGTCAGTGTTATACCTCCACTTCACATTCACATGCTGAGTGACAGCAGGGGTTTGAATCTCTGTTCTAGTAAAGGCCAAATTATTTTTTTTTAACATTTGTTTATCCGTATGTGCACATGCACTTTCAAATGGGTGCCACACAGCGCAGGTAGGGATCAGAGGACAACTCACAGGTGTTAGTTCTCTCCTACCATGTGGGTTCCTTGGAATCAAACACAGGGCTTCTGGCTTGGCAGCAAGTAGCACTACCAGCTGAACCATCACACTAGTCCCTGAAGCCAAATTCTTTTTGTTTTTTCAAGACAGGGTTTCTCTGTGTAGACTTGGCTGTCCTGGACTCCCATTGTAGACCAGGCTGGCATCAAACTCACAGAGATCCGCTTGCTTCTGCCTCCCTGAGTGCTAGGATTACAAGCATGTAATGAACCCATTTCTATGGAACTAAAAATGCCTACGCCCTTCCTGCTTTTGTGTTGCTGATGATGAACTCTGGCCTTTCATGTACTATACAAGTGACTTAACTACTGAGCTATAGCCACATCCCATCTTCTATGTTAAATGTATCTAGCATTCACAAGGAGACAACTCCTGCCCCCTTTTCTGTGGGGAAGCAAGACCGAACTGAAGTGCTGTGCAGTTTTCAAGTGTCAAATAGGGCATCAGAGCTCCTAGATCCCAAGTTGCTAGAGGGCAACAATCCAGGAACTCTTCCAAGCTCATGAAAGATACATACCCATGTATGTATGTAGCTCCAGACTTCTTGGACACATGTCACTTGGGGTATTGAGGCAACCAACCAAATGGTAAATTGGAATTCCCTATAACAGCCTCTAGAAGTCAGCTCTGTCCCATCTATTTTAAGTGGAAGCTTGTACACTGGCATCTTCCAGGTTCTGCTTTGGGATTTGCTTTATCAGCTTGTCTGTCTTGGTCTGGTTTTGTTTCATTTTTTGGTCTATCTTCTGCCAGGTGGCATAAGCTCTTTGGTTTTGTTGTTGTTGTTGTTTTGGTTCTGCTGGCCTGGGAGATTTCAGCAAGTCCCCACCCCAAGCTCTCTGAAGGTTGCTGCTTCTCTGGCCCACTTTGCGGTGCTGCATAAGTGGCTGACCTTTTGTGCAGGGTACATTCTTGGTGGCTTCCATGTGTTCTATTCCTTGTTATTGGCATCAAGCCCAAGGTTTCCTTCAGCAGAGGGCTTTCCCTGTTCTAGCACACAAGGCTAATGTCACTCATTTCCATGTATTGCTTTCCTCTAGGAAGTCTTCTCATCTCTGCATTCCAGCCTTGCCATGTAGAGTTTAAGCTTCCTCTCCAGCAATGGAAGATAGACTGCCTAGATAGACGGTGGACCCTTACTGAGCCTCTGGAGTCTGTCTTAGAGCAAACAGATGGCAGGAGGTTTCATAACGTGGGAGAAGGGGTTGGTGTCCACTCCATTCTTTTTCTTTCACTTGAAGATCTTTTTGTAATGTTAGGAGTCCTACACATTAGAGACTAAAGACCTATGATGATTCTCTCTGATTTTGGGAATACCTACGGGTAGGCACACAGTGAACACAAAATAGTAACCATATGCCAGCATCTTCTTTTTTGTTTTGGTTTTTCTATTTTGGCTTTTTGAGACAAGGTTTCTCTGTGGAGCTTGGTTCTCCTGAACTTGCTTCCTAGAACCCACAGAGATCTACCTGTCTTTGCATTCTGAGTGCTGGGTTCAAAGGCAAATGCTACCACACCTCGCTTGTGCCAGCATCTTCTATGCCTGGGATTATATAAAGGAAGATAATAGCATACCTTTAATCCCAGCACTAGGGAGGGAGGCAGAGACAGGTGGATCTCTGGGAATAAGAGGCCAGCCTGGTCTACAAAATGAGTCCAGGACATCCAGAGGTACACAGAGAAATCTTGTCTCGAAAAACCAAAAAAAGGGGGGGGGGAGAATAAGCAAACAGATGAGGTTACTCTTAAACTGTACAGAAGTATGATTTTTCCAGTGGAGAAAAGCAAGCACGCAGGTCTGACCTCCCTGACACCACCACACACCTGTGCCTGTCAGCAAGATGAAAGGGGCACAGAATGCACCAAGAGAAGAGAGCTTCTGATGACCCACATGAAGGGACTATGAACAAAGGATGCAGTAGGAAACCCTACATTGGTCAGAGCTCAGAGATTCTGGAAATGAATTGGTAACACTGGGACTGTGTCCTTCAGGCAGGACTTGATGATTGCCATCTTGAATTAGAGTATTTCATAGAGAATGGTGGAGCATATGAGGGTGTTCCCCTTCTCAAGGATGTAGAAGCCTGTTAACAATGGCAGCAGGGAGGAAGATGCTTCAGTGGCATAGCTGCCACTGAGTCACTCATGCTCCTGTAAGTAAACCTGGATAAATTTATTCAACAACAACAACAACAACAAAACCATCTGCTTTCTTTCAGTATCCAGATCTATTCTTGTAGTGGTATTAAACTTGTTGAATAAATTATTGCATCTCTATTTCATAGATGTGGTAGGAGTTGAAGAGGTTATTTAACTTGTTAAAGTTATCTCCCCAATAAAGAGCTGAACTTGTATTAAAACTAAGACCTTGCTTCCAGAATGCACTTCCTTTTACTTCCAGGTCTTTTGGCATCTGCCTTCTTTACCTTCTCTATGGGCTATCACCACTGTAGTTTCTCCTGGGTTGCATATGCATGTTAAGGGTCTTGTGTCTAAATAAGAAAGCAAATCTGAACAAGTTTTAGCAAGAAGGGGATTTTTAAAGATGGAAGCCTCACAAAATCCAGGGATAATGCAAATCCTTTGGAAAAAACAAAGCAGCTATTTTGATATACCTGAGATTTTCATGTCTCCTCCTCTAACTCTATAGCAAACTCTCTGGCAAAATATATGAAGGGTAGTCCCATACAGCCAAAACAATAAAGTAGAGGAAGTGGTAGGAAAGAAGCGCACAGAGACAATCCAATAGGTGTTTACTCATAATGCTCTTCTTGGCTGCTCTATACACATGTATGCCATTCTCCTATTTATACAATTAGGAACATGCCTAAATCAACAAAACCCATGAATAACTGCAAGCCATAAATAACTATTAATCCAGTTATAATGGGATCACATGGCCACATGCCTTCTTTCTCTAGTTCAGTTATAATAAAATGTGGCTCCTTGTAATCTCAATATCTTTGATAAATGTAGCTTCCAATAGGTTATGTAACTGTATAGAAACACACACACACACACACACACACACACACACACACAATCAAAATTCCCTTTTAGGGAAGGCGAAGTCACACTCTGATCCATCACTAGATCTGAGGATGCACCCTTTTCACCTGGATGGGGAGAATGGAAATAAATCACAAGTATGTGAAAACTCATGGGAGTCCCTTTTTCATTATTTCCTTGCCTAACCAGTCTGTACTTAGGCCAGGTTATGCTCAAAATGAGGTTCTTAGATGTTGAGATGTGTTTGAATTTCCTGGATGGCTAGAGGAGTCTGCAAAATACACCAGTACGTTCCTTTCATACCCCTGCACTAAGACATTTGGCCTAATTAACAAGGCTTCTAGCAACGTAAAGTCAAATCACTAGAATTCAGTGTGCCATTCAGGAAAAACAGGGTTATTAAAAGAATTCAGTTCCTTGTACCCCGTAACTGATCCACTTTAGAGTGTTTACCAAACAGGGCTTATAATTGTCAGTCTTTCCTCTGTTCCTTAAAGACATGTACATTTTTCCTCCACCTCAGGAGTGTCTTTCCTAAGGACCTGTGAGACATTCCTTGGAAACCTAATTGTCAGGGACAATAAATAGGACCTGTCTCTCTGTCTCTGTGTTAGTAGGATAGAAATCTAATTGCCAGCCAGCACACACATTTGGACTAATCACATTGACATTGATTGGTCCTCTGTAATTTTTTTTTTTATTTCTTTGATGCTATTCTGCCCCCACCCTGTATCCTCTTATATTTACCCATTCTCCCACTCATGTCTATACAAATGGGAGCAAAGCTTAACTCTTCCCTTTACCATCAGTAGTTAGTGAAATTATCCTGTTTAGAAGAGCTCACGGGCGTTGCTGATGTGCTGGTCTTGAATTATTACTCTGGCTGGTCAATTAGGATCCCAGTTCCCTAGATGTGTTTTTCTACTAACAGAAATTCTCTAAATCTTTATTTGATTGCCTATTGGTTTCATTGTGAGAGCTTTTTCAGTAACAGGAATTACTAAGAGGTAGTAAAAGCATCTTGCTGCTGGTCTCCTTTCTTCTTTCCAGTGCTGGGGATGGAACTCCTTGTCTTACACATGCTAAGCAGGTGTTCTCCCACTGTTACAGCTTCTATCTCTTAGCATGCTACCTAAGGTTTCAGGTCATTCCCTTAGCCATTCTGCTCAAGATCCTCTCAATCAGAGATGCAATAGGAAATAGTAAGCTGAGCCGAGCTCAATACTGTGAAACTTTTTTCTCTCTCTCTGTCCTGCCCTGAGTATGTTCACTTGTTTCTTCCAATCCAGTTGGATGTGCTTATGTGACAGATCCTCACGCTGGGGCGGAGTTGGTGTTTGAGGAGTTACTCTTTCTTACAGATGTGTAGGTGATTTGGTGGTGTCAGTTTGTTAACCAGTGAAATCTGTGAAGTGGGTCTGAGACTTTCACTGCAAGTCAGCAGGGCCCTCAGATATCGGTGTGCAGCAATCAAAACTCCTGAAGACAAGTGTAGACACTGCTTCAGTTGTTTTTGTTTGTGGGCTGAGGGATGGAAGCTGCGTAAGAACTCTACCACTGAACTGCATGCCCAGCTCCCAGGGCTTCTCTTTTGAGTCCCAGGAACATTAAGTAACTGGTTCACTGCTGTAACCATATCAATTTAACAATGAATTTCAAGAAAAAAGATGCTGGGCAAACTATCAAGTGAGCACATTTTACTAAAAACATCTTATTCTCTCCATCTTTCATCCCTTCAAGATACTGCCTTTCTTTTCACTTCGCCTCACATCCCTGCCATTCTAGATGTTCTACTTTTATGAGAAATTCCTGTATAGAATCCGCAGCCTGTTTGCATCTTCATCCTAAGAGATCATTCTGACGTCATTCATCATGATCAGTCCTGGATGCTGCACTTTCATGTTCTGCAAATTCTAAGCCAGATACAACTACTCTGCACTGCAGATCTTGTTTTCTGCTGTATTCTGGCTAAAGGGGTGGGTCCTAATAGCTTGACAGAAGACAGACACTACATGCATTTCATTGGAGAGGCATGATGAAGACATATTTTTCAAAGGATTGTGATCAAATTAGAACCTTTGCAGCTACTTTGAATTGCCCCTACATGAACAAATTCAGTAGGTTTGAAAACATCCCTGAACCGTATGGTAGTGAGTGCAATAAGGTCCAGGTAGTAGTTGCTTTTGTGTGGGTGTTTAATGTCCATGACCAGAGAACCTGAGGGCAAGTTATAGTCAATATCATGTTGTCTCTGCATTCATTGTCTTAAGTAAATGTTTTATTGTTCCTAAGGGGGACAACTCTTCAAAGAATGACAGTTGCTAAAAGCAAATGGATTGATATAGAAATAGCAGTGGTTGTTATGTTTTATATGTGTTCTTTTCCATTCATTAAAAGTTATGCATATCATCTTTTCTATGGAAGGAACAAATTCTCCCTCTCAGGGAACTTTAGCTCACTTTAGCCAAATTCAACCAATCTACAGTACTTCCTTTGAAAGGAAGTACTCCATCACCTCCATTCCTTTCCCTGGGAATGGTGGTATAATACCCTGAAGCAAATCAGTTGGATGCCAGGAGTTCTGGTGCAAATCCTATACACACGATTTCATGCCCTGCTTCTTCAGACCGTTTGAACACCAAGGCCTGACATGGGTGATCCTCCAGTTCTTTGCATCCTGAGGCCATCAGGAAAAGACTACAACTCCCAGGATGCCCATCCGCCCCGCCCAAACACCCCTCCCCCAGCTAGAAAGGGAGTATCACAGAGAAGACGAGGCAACATGGCTCCCGGAGGTGGAAGGCAGAGGCTTCACCCCCTTTGAAGCGGTGAAGAATAGCAGCGGAGGGGAACGGGAAAAGAGAAGTGACTACGATTTGTCATCGCTTTTATCTTCCCAGCCTCTTCTGAGTCTGGTCAGCCTCACCTCTGCTCTCCACCCGCACCCAGTCTGTGGTCTCCTCCCCTCCCCGCCCACGTTCCCTCGCCCCTCCGGTTTGCAAACCCTTTCCCCGCCCATCCCTCCTCGCCTCTACCCCACCCCCTGCGGAGTGCGCCCGCGCCCGCCTCCAGTTTCGCGTGGGGATCGCCTACTGGCCGGCTTGCGCAGCCGCTGTTCCTTCTGCCCACGGAGGAAGCATGGGCGTCCAGGGCTTCCAAGAGTTCCTGGAGAAGCGCTGTCCCGGGGCTGTGGTGCCTGTGGATCTCCTCAAACTTGCGCGCACCGTGTCGCGCCAGCAGCAGCAGCAGCACCTGCACCGCCAGCTGCCACCAGCAGCCCTAGCGCCAGGGGCTCCACGCATCACCAGGGGCTCTGCTCCTCTGCCGCCACCGCTCCCGCCCGCTGCCTTTGGTGCTTACTCCAGGGGCACGGGGCCGACTCGGCACCATCACCCTGCTCACCATTTCCACCACCACGGCCAAGCGCCGCCAGGGCTGCATCCGCTACCGCCCCCTCCGCTGCCTGGGGCTCGGGTATTGGTAGACGCGGGCTCGGCGCTGCCGCGGCTCTATGGTGGCTACCAGACGGATTGGGTTTGTGGCGGCCAGTGGAATGCCATGCTGGGCTACTTGTCAGCGCTGTGCCAGGCTTGTGCCTATCCGGGCGGCGACGGCCTGGAGCTAGTGGTCATGTTCCCTGGGGGCCTGGGAAAGGACCGACTGGCCGAGTGGGGCCGTCGGTGCCAGGCGGAGCGACAGACGGCGCAACTGATCGTGGGACACGTGGGCAACAAGGGCACCCCTCCACCGCGGGCCTGGTTCCTGCCACCTGCCTGCCTGAGCCACTGCGTGAGGCTAGCACTCATCCGCTTCCGGGTCAAGGTGAGGGAGGGGTTAGATTTTAAATGAAATGCCCCACACCTGTTCCTTCCAGACTAAACACTTAACCATTTACTGACTTAGCTGCCACTCACTCAGTCAGCTAACCTACTGGCCACCATTTTAGCCACCCGTGCCCCCTTCATATGGCCTTCTACCAGTTCACTTACCTACATGACTATCTCTATCCATGTCATCCTAGGAACCCATTACTTACCCAATTGGCCTACCTATTGGTTTTAGCAGAACTGACTCAAAATGACTTCTTTGGTTCTTCACATTTCTATTACTACCATCTCCCTCAAACTGATACAGGTTTTTTTTCTTCATTTTCCAGTTGACATTCCCTCCTCTATATCTTTTTTTAAGCTCATGACAAATAAAACAGATAGCAGTCCAACACCTTTCTATATTTTCCCCCATTTGACCTAGTGCTGCTCCCCCCGCCCCTGATTACATTGAATCTTTCATTTCAACATGCTTTTATCTTGGCATGCCTTAGCCCAAATAAACAACCCACTGATTGGATCACTGTTCAGGAAGATGAACACTGAGTAGGGGCTTTCAAAGACTGTTGGGTTTTCAAGATGTGAGACACTGTTCCTGCCCTTGGAAGATCAAATATAGAACATTTACTTAATGGTGTAAATATGCATGGTGACTGTTTTCTGGTGCAGAGAGTACAATACCTGTATGAGTAGAAGGGTGGGGTGATAATCTGTGGGCTAAAATGGTCCAGGGAAACTTCCTGAAGAAGACAGACCTTACTTAAGGGTGAGAACGGGCTGGATTTGAATGGCTCACAGGTTTCAGAGAAGGTTGTTTAAAGTGGTTGAAGAAATGAAGCAGAGGCAAAAAGAAATAGCAAGTGTGTGCGACCCCGTGAGCTTAAATTTAAGCCCTTTCTGTGAGCAGTTGGGCCACTGCACATGGAGCTTAGGGAAAAGCTTGGCAGCATCTCTGGTTCTTGGCACCACTGCTATAACGCTGTTGCTTTCCCATACTCTTAGGTTTCAAGTTCCTCCGTGTAGAGAATAGCAAGGCTTGAGAAGTAAGGAGGTGGGCAGGAAGGAGCAAAAGAAAAGCAGTGCGGGGTTAGAGAGGAAGAAACTGCAAATCCATTTCCTAACCAGAGTTTTGGGGCATGTCCTCTCAGGATTAGGGGTTTGGGAATTCTGAAACCAAACAGGTGACAGCTGGTGGAGTAAGGAGGGACTCGTGACTGAAAGATCTGCCACGTAGAGAAGTTTGCAATGGTTGGAGAGTGTGACTAGAATCCTATTATACCAGACATGTAGGACTCAGCAGCAAATCTGTGCCTCCCCTGCATAGATTGTAGCTTTTTTTTTTTTTTAATTTGAAAAGCCCAGCAATGGGCTGGGGGTATAGCTCAGCTAGGGAGTGTCCTTACTAACCAGGAGGCCCTTGCTTCAGTCTGTTGACACCATGCATGCAAAAAATGCATTCATGAGCTAACATATCATTTAACTGTAACAAAACCCTCTGGCCTGTTTTCCTGACTGAACATTTTAAAACAGATTCATTTACAGTCATTCCTTCCACGTTGTTTGTAATGGTAGCACCAAGGCTTTAAGGGATTCCCCCCCGTTATTATTATTTTTTTTAAATCTTGCTGGCACTAGAAATGACTAGGTTAGTGGGGCAGGGTTTTCCTTTCTTTGTTTGAGGGGGGGAGGTCGGGTAGTGCTGGGGAAGTGCTTTACTGTGTACTTACACCTGGAGTGAGCCCTTCACTGTTTGAAAATGGTCTCATTGGATCTTTACAGTAACTCATGAAACAGTATTACCTCTGTTTTCCAAATGGGGAAAACCACACCCAGGAGCTTTACACACTTGCCCAGAGATAACCTAGTAATAAATAGTAGAGCTGGGATTCTGGGGTTTATGTGCATGTAGTCTGACTCCACAGCTCATGCTCGTAACAGTTTTTCAAAAATGAATCTTTCTAAAGAGGCACTGGGATCAGATTATTTCCACACTGGAAGAAGTACATCATTGGCACCTGGATTAAAACAGGTTTGGGTTATTCATTAGTTTTATTCCTTTGCCAAGTGCTTGCTGTAGGGTAAGTACTGTGCTGGTTGCAGAAAATGCGTAAATAAGTGCTCTCCAAGAGGTCAAGGTTTAATAAGGATTGAAAACACAAAATTCCAGATGTTCTGTGCTGATTGCTCATGATGAAAAAATATAGCCCCATATGCTAATTGCAGTAGGTGTGGTAACACAGTCTCTCTCTTGGCTTTTTGAGACAAGGTTTCTCTGTGTAGCCTTGGCTATCCTGGACTCACTTTGTAGTGGCCTCAAACCCACGGAGATTCCCTTGCCTCTGCCTCCCTGAGTGCTGAGATTAAAGGTGTGGGCCACCATGCTCAGGTTATGGTAATTTCTTAGTGAGATAGTAAATTTTGGGAGCACCTTTGCAGACTGGCCATGAAGTTCAAGATTACTATACATAGTGGACAAGGGTATGGGGACCTAAAACAGCTTGTTTGTGAGTTCTGAGTAGGTTATTACTTATTTATAGCCTATTTACAACTTGTTTTCCAAATATATTTTGATTGGTGGTTGGCAGGAGAGAGGAATACTGTAGGTTTGTATGGATAAATATTCTCCACCAGTCAAAATTTTTGAGAACCAATTGGAAGTGTATTTTGTCATATTTAACACAGGTTTTTGTCTGTTTGTTTTGTTTTTTGAGATAAGTTATCATGTAGTCCATTCTACCTTTGAGTTCAATGTATAGCCAAAGCTGACCTTAAATTCATCCTTATTCTCCTGCCTCCACCTCTCAAATGCTGCCATCGCAAGCATTCACCATCTTGTTCACCATGAACAAGAGTTTGTATTTGATGCAGTCTCACTTAAAAATTATCTCAGCAGTGTTCATAAGCAGTTGTGTATGCCTGTGTAATTCCAGCTACTCAGGAGTCTGAGGCAGGAGGATGGCTTGAGCCTTGGAGTTTGAGGTCAACCTGGTAATATGTGAGACACCATCTGTAAGTAAATATCCTAGCAATATATAAAAAGTGATGGCTTGGATAGATCCTAAGAGAAGACACTATAGGTGTGACTTCTAAAAAGTGTTTACTGTGATAATTATGATATCCCAGTATCCAGGGAGCCTGAGGCAGTTCTGGGGTACATAATGAGACATGTCTCAAAAAACAAAAGTTAGGAGCATGTACTCAGATAGGAGAACCTGAGTTTAGGTCCCAACACCCATATTGTGTGGCTTACTACGGTGTGTTATTCCAGCTCTGGAGATCTAACTTTCTCGTTTGGATTCTCTGAGCACACACACAAAATAAAGCAATATATATATATATATATATATATATATATATATATATATATATATATATATATATATATATATGTAAACTGTGGCTATTAGTGTAAAGTGACTTAAGACTGACTGCAGAATTGTATAAATGGTGTTGATGCTCCCTGAGTTCTCCTGGCTGTGACCGGTGACTTTTTTGGTGTGGGAGTGGTGAAGAATGTCTTGGATTGTGGTATAGGCACAAAAGGGTGTGGGCCAATAACTGCTCATTGCTTTTTCAGAACTCTGTTCTGTCTTGAAGGTGGCAGTTTTTCACATGGTTGATTTGCATATGGAGCATTTCTTTTGTTTGAATATTAGTGCTTCGGAACAAAAACTGGATCTCTATTATGCCTTGGTTTTTGTTGTTTAGTTTAAGAAGGCAGGGTGAACCTTTATTTCTAGTCTCATTTTCATTTTTAATAGAGAATATAGAAGTGGCAGGATTAAATGATTGCTAAAGTGTGCTGGGTTGTCTGTTTAGCTTTTGACAAATTTGGACTTGATAAAAATGTTTGGTGTCTATTTTTGGCATGATGTTTGTAACTTCATGTGTTATAATTATTTGCTCAGTATACCTTTGTAAGTGAAAACAACCAGTAGCAAGAAATTTTAGTAACCCCCAAGTTCCTGGCCCAGTCTCCTTCCAAGGGTCTCAGAAATAGAGTAATTGTGACTCGGGGTATGGAGGAGTGATATGCTGTGATTCAGGGGAATGGAAGCTTTATTTAATGTTAATTGTAAATGAGCAACAAGATAACCAGCATGTAAAGCCCTTCTCTTCCCATCTGGAAACTTTAGAAGGAGTCTAAATGGATTCATGAAAACGAAAATTTGCCTATGTCAAAAATCATACTGGTGTTACATGACTAACCAGACTTTGAGACATTTGACCAGATACAAGTGTCATTTGGCTTTCTTCCTTGAGGAAGGAAATGGCTGATGTGCCTCCTGATTTTTTACTAACCCTGTCATCCAGACCCTGAAAAGCCTACGGGTAGATGAAAGATGATCATAAAGTAACCACTATCACTTCTTGAGTGCCAAGTTGGCTATAAAATATTTCTTAAGCAATGTCTTGTTTCGCCCTCAAAGAGTTGCAAATTGCACATTATCACACCCCTACTTTACAAATAAATAACTGAAATGCAAAGAGGTAAAAACGGGGGTCTGGGATATAACTCAGTGTTGAATAAGGAAGATCCTGGGTTTAGTCCCCAGGCTCAAAGCCAAACCAAACCAACCAAACAAACAAAAAACAAGATTAGTGGTTTAAACATTTTTTTGGTGCTGTGGATTAGTACTTATGCAAGATAGGTACGTACTGTACCACTGGACCAAAAGCTAGGTCCAGTAATTTTCTATGAAAGCAGGATGGGTACTGGTAAGTGAATAATAAACCTATTGCTTTAGATCTCTATTGCTTATTCTTTCTGCAGAATCCCATCACATTTTTTTCTTTTTAAACATTTCTTTTGTGTAAGGTTGTGTACTTGTCTTGATTAAGTGCAAAGAAATGGTAAGAATTGTTGAGCATTGTGCCAACAATGCTGAAATCCACAGTCCTGCCAATACAAGACAAATGTGTTAGCTAATTGACAAGTGAGTCACACAGTGATGTTGAGGAATTCAGAAGTAGCAATTCCTTTCTAGGCACAAATAATTGAGGTGTGTGTGTGTTTGTGTGTGTGTGTGTGTGTGTGTGTGTGTGTTTTGAGACAGTGTCTCCTCCATATAGCTCAGGCTGGCCTTCTACTCAACTTTTTTTTCAAAGGTCTTGTTATATAGCCCTTCCTGACCTGAACTCACCAAATCTGCCTCTCCACTACTGGAAACCCAACTGTGCACCACCACATTTGGTTTATTTGGTGCTGGGGATAAAACTGAAGGCCCTATGTATTCTAGGCAAGTGCTCTACCAATTGAGCTATGTGCCCAGCCTAGGCTTCCTCTCCCCCCCACCCCCTTGCATCCTTACCCACCTCCATAATGCTGAGATTACAGGCATGCACCACCATGTCCACCTAGAATATATATATTTCTACCAAATTCCTTGGTGATTATGGTTGTGGTCAAGGTTACATTGTTTTGTTTTGCTTTGTGTGTGAGGCAGGGTCTCACTATGTAGCCTTTTCTGGCCTATGATTCAGTATGTTGACCAGGCTGGACTGTTCTAGAGATCCACCTACCTCTGCCTTAGAGTGCTAGGATAAAGGACTTGTGCCATCACGTCCAGCTCTGCATCCTTACCCACATCCTTCGTTATTTGTTTGTTTTTTTTTTTTTTGTAATAGCGATTCTGAATAGAGTGAAATGCAGTGTCATTATAGTTTTCGTTTTCCTGACAGCTAAGTATGATGGGCATTTTCCAAATATTTATTGGCCATTTGTACTTCTTTTTAGAGTTATCTGAAGTCACTTGCCTGTTTATGAACTAGATATTTGGGGAGGTAGGATGATGTTTAATTTTTTTTTTTTTTTTTTTTTAGTTTGATAATATACTCTTGGTATCATTCCCCTGTCAGATGTATGGCTGCAAAGATCATCTATTCTGTAAGATGACTCTTTACTCTGTTGTTCCCTTCTTGTTCAGAAATTTTAATTTAATGCAATATCATTTGCCAGCTCTTTCTATCCCTTCATGAATTTTGGAGACTTTGAGAAAGCCCTTGCATATATTTATATCTTGAAGTGTTTTTCCTCTTTTTTGTTCCCCTGTGGCAGTTTGAGAATGTTGGGTCTTGAGGTCTTTGATCATTTTGAGCTATTTATTTTAAATTTTTTTTTTTTTTTTTTTTTGCAGGTGAAAGATAGGGATCTAGTTTCATTCTTCTGTCTTAAGACTATCCAGCTTTTCCATCGTTTTCTTCAATGAATATTTCTAGCACTTTGTTAATAATTAAGAACCTGTAGCTATGCTGGATTTATTCCATTTCACTGGTCTGTGTATCTGTTTTTGTGCACAAACTATGCTTTATTTGTTAGTCTGTCTCTGTATTATAATGTGAAATCAGGTAATGTGATACTTCCAACGTTACTCTTACTGATCGGGATTGCTCTGACTAATCCTGGTCTTTATGAGACTATATTCATCTTAGAATTTTTTATCTATTTTCATGAAGATGCCTTTGGAATTTTTACAGGGACTATATCAAATCATATCTGTAGATTGCTTTCAGAAATATGCTATTTTTACATCTTCTGTTTACTTTCATGTGTTTCTACATGGGTTTGTTTATATGTGCCATGGCATGTGTGTGGAGGTCAGAGGACAACTCGTGTGAGTCAGCTCCATTCCTATCATGTGTATACTGAGGATCAAACTCAAATCATCAAGCTAAGCCATTTTGCTGGCCCTGTTATTTTAATTCTTAAACATTTGTTTAGTGTGTGTTAAGACCAGAGAACAACCTTCAGGATTCAGTTCTCTTCTTTCACCGTGTGAGTCATGAGAATGGAAGTGAGGTCTGGGACCTCTGAAGGAAATTCTAGTCCGTAGGCTTGGTGGTACATACTTTTACCATCAGAGTCATTTTGTAATACCACTTTTTATAGTCTTGATGCTGTCAATCCATGAGCATGAGTGGTCTTTCCATCTTCTTCAGCATTTTAAACTTTTTATTAAAGAGATCTTTCACCTCCTGGTTAGATTTATTTCTAGGTGTTTTTAAGGGCTATTCAAAATAAGATCTTTTTTTATTCTTTTCTAGAGTTCTTTCTCAAAATGTTCATTATTAATACACAGAAACATTACTGATTCTTGTATGTTGATTTTTTTTATCTTTCTACTTTAGTGAAAATGTTTACTAGATCTAAGAGTTTTATGGTGGTGTTTTTAATATCTGGATAATTTGAATTCTTCCTTTCTTATTTCATACATTTTATTTTTTTATTTTGACTTATTGCTGTGGCTAAGTCTTCAAATATTCTGGATAAGAAATAGTGGGAACACCCTTGTCTATCTAGTTTTTGATCTTAAACGAAAACTTTAAATTCTTTCCCATTTGGTATAGTTTTGGTATAGATTTTTGTATGTTCCTTTTACTGTGTTGAAGTTAGTTCCTTTTCCTAGTTTCTTACAGTTTTTTTTTATCATGAAATGATACTGAACTTTGTCAAATGCTTTTTCTGTATCTCTGTGATGACCATGCAACTTCTGTCCTATAATTATAATTTATATATATAATATATATAATGTCCTATATAATATATAATATATAGCTTATGTGCTATATTACATATTACATTAATTGGTTTGTATATGTTGTATCATTCTTGCATTCCTGGAATGAAACCTAGTTGACAGTGGTATTTTTTTTGGTGAGGGTTATTGGGGGTGAAGACAGAGTCTTACTATGTAGCTCTGGCTGTCCTAGAACTCACTACATACAACCAGACTGGCCTTGAATTCAAAGAGATCAGCTTGTTACTGCCTGCTAGTGCTAGAATTAAAACTGTGTGCCACTATGCCCAGCTTACAATGGTATATTTTTAATGTGCTGTTGAATTCAGATTGCAAGTATTTTTTGTTGAAAATTTTTGCACTGTGAGAGAGAGAGAAAAAAGAATTTTGCATCTGTGTTCATTAAGGACTTGGGTTTATAGTTTCTTTTTGATGTGTTCTTATATGGTTTTTGGCATCAGGAATTACTGACTTCATAGACTGAATTTCTTACTGTTCTTTATATTTTAGTCTGGAGACCTTTTATGTTAATTCTTCCTTAAAAGGCTGGTGGAATTGGTCTCTAAACCTGTCCAGTCTAGTGTTTTGGTATAGGAGACTCTCATAGATATGTTAAGATTATTTACATCTTTTCTTTAATTTTGATGTCATACTTATGAGTTAGGAATTTAATTGAGATTTTTTTATTTTTAGCATATATACATTTATATGTTTATTGTGTATGTATCTGGATGCATGTGTGCCATAGTGCACAGGTAGAGGTCAGAGATGAGCAGCTTTTAGTATATTCCTAAGGGTATAATTAATTTCATTTTATTCTAGGGTTTTAGAAATATTTCCTTGGTGATTTCTTCCATGATGCAGTTATCATCCTGAAATGTGTTGTTAAGCCAGGTATTACTTGGCTGAAAACCCAGCAGTTGAGAGGCTGGGCCAGCCTGGCTATATAGCAGATGCCAGGATAGCCAGTTCTACATAAGACTGTCAGTACACAAACTAGAAAATTTATTGTTCAATCTCCATGCATTTGCATAATTTCTATCATTTCTTTTGCTGTCAGTTTTATTCTGCTATATCTGATGAGATACAACAAATTATCTTGATTCTTTTGTATTTGTTAAGGACTCACTTCATGACCTCATATGCATTGTATTTTAGAGAAAATTCCATGGGCTACTAAAAAAATGTGCATTTCATAGTTATTGGATGTAATATTCTGTAGATATTTGTTTATTAAATATATTTGACCAGTGGTTCAGTCTAGCTCTGAAGGGTGTTTTTGTTTATTATTTTTATCTGGTTGACCTATTAATGAGAGTGGGGTAGTTAAGGTACCTACTATTATTCTATCTGTATTTTTTGTTCCTTTATTACTTCTTTTCTATATTGTTTTTAATTATTTTCCAGTATACCAGAGCATGACCTACTGCTGCAGAGATTTACAGAAAGGGGGGAGGGTCATATATATCTATCACACTAACTTTTCTACAAAATATTACTCGGTGTATCTTTGGTGGAAGTATGTCAGGATGTTGATTACAAGTGACACTTTCAGGTTTTTAAATTAAGAATTCCATACATGCCGGGTGGTGGTGATGCAAGCTTTTAATCCCAGCACTCAGGAGGCAGAAGCAGCCGGTTCAAGGCTAGCATGGTCTTCAGAGTGAGTTCCAGGACAATCTGTCTGTCTATCCATCGATCGATCGATCTATCAACCTAGTTATTGGGTTTTCAAGACAGGATTTCACTGTGTCTGATTTCACTGGCTGTTCTGGAACTCACTCTGTAGGCCAGGCTGGCCTTGAACTCACAGAGATCCACCTGCCTCTGCCTCTCAAGTGCTGGAATTAGAGGTGTGCACCACCACCGTCTGGCTCTCTCTCATTATTTTTAAAACCTACTGCATCCACTTAGTGCTGCCAGTATGTTCATGGGTATAGAGCCGTCTATGGGAGGGAGTATGGGTAGCCTTTGAGGGGCCACATCCCTGAAGAAAACAGACTCTTATTCCTCTTATTCCAGTGTCCATTCATTGCCAAAAGCTCCTGGTGTTTTCAAAATCTCACTTTTCTTGCTTTCATTTCTGATGCTGACTCTTTTTTTCCCAGGTCCTGAATTAATGCCTTTAAAAAATTATTCTGTTGTTATTGGTCATTTTTACAATTAGACTTTCAAATACATTATGTGACATCTTAAATATTTCTGTATTTTTGGATTTGGAAATTGGGGAATTAGGATCTTTTAGAGGAATCCCCTTGTCGTTTCACCCTCAGAGAGGGTGTGTGTTTCTGTGTTGTTCTTAGTGCACCTGTTAGAATGATATTGCTTATGGGGTGGTTTTTCTTATTTGTTTGTTTGTAGGTGCTAGTTTGGAGGTTTGTTTTCTTAAACCTCTACCTTCCTTCCACTAAACCCCCAACACTAGGTAGCAGAGAAAGAAGTTTAGTGGGGAGAGAGGATGGAGTTATCTTTGGTTACTTCCAGCTGTTTAGGGTCGTTGGGTTCTTTGGGGCAATACCAATCTTAGTCATCAGGATTTCTAGCAGTCCAGCAAACCGTCAGCCTTCTTACTCTGACTCCCCAAAGTGCTCCCCCCCC